>NC_057808.1:181109098-181464729 GCF_018294505.1 Triticum aestivum
CCTCTTTGCCGTCCGCCTTTTTGCCTCTTTGCCGTCTGCTAGCGGACGGCAAAGAGGTGGGCCGTTAAGATTTATTCAAACGAGCGGGGGGTGGGGGCCACCACACTCTTTGCCGTCTGCCAGCGGAAGGCAAAGATTCTTTGCCGTCTGCTGGCAGACGGCAAAGAGCTGGCAGATGGCAAAGAGCTTCTTTGCCGTCTGCCTGTTCTTTGCCGTCTGCTTTTGGGTAGCTGATGGCAAAGAGCTTCTTTGCCGTCAGCTAGCAGACGGCAAAGAGCTGGCAGATGGCAAATTAGCTGATTCCAGTAGTGTGCATAAAAACACAATAGTGAGAGTAAGGGTGAAGTGTGTGCGGAACTAGTGCACTGTAAAAGTAGCAGATAGCAGGTGGCTGAAAAATAAATGATAGGAGACATATGATAGCTCTACAACATTGCATGGCAAACAAAATTAGATTCTACTCCATATGATTTTGTAATATATGAGCACAGGAAATGCAGGTACTCCTCCAGCACACCACCACATGTGGTCATATCTAAGATAACAGTCGACTGAAAATAAATAGGCCAGTCGATTTTTTAATTAACCGTCCGATCTATAAAGAACGGGCAGATGGCCTTTGTCTACCTCTCGCCAGTCACTGTTGACGATCTTTCTCGAACCGCAGCAACCACCGGCCCAGACCCCTGCCTCCGCCGCCCCGCCCTCCCATCGACCTCACACCACCGCCGTGCTTGGCAGCGCCCCCAGGCCATCCCTTTAATCCCGTCCGACCTCCAGATCGGGCACCAGTAGCTCTAGGCCGCACACGCCCCTAAGATAAACACCAAGGCGCTGCTTCCCTGGCGTAATAGGCGTACGAGCGCCTGTTACGCCGGGGAATGCTTCCGTTAATTGGGAATCAACTGGCCAGAAATTGAAATTCAGGGGGCGACGGACCTCTAGCTAAGGTGAAATAGTATATGAGGAGAAACCTTGTGCATCGCGAGTTACTAGGAACATCTAGTATCAAGAAGAAGCGGTCAACTAGTGTCTTCTGTGGGATGAATACCGTGCAAGCAGAGACGTAAGATTTGCACGAATAAGGGAAGAGGGGTACCTTTTTCGGTTGCCGGTGTGGTCACCTCCACATGTCGCGCCGATCTTCTTCTTTTTACCAGGGAAACCGATGTTCTAGAGGGTGCAGGCTTGGACGAACCCATGGCCAAATTGTTGACTGTGTTGCCGTGGCCGTATGTCGGCGGAGGGGAAGCAGATCCGAGGCGGCGAAGGACGGCGTAGCAGGAACAGCTCCGGTGCGGTGAAGGGTGGCGAAGTTGGAGCGGCAGCGGTGAGGCGCAGGACGGCGTGGTTGAACTGGCTCGGGTACGGACGGCTCGGCCTCGGCTTCAACTACTAGCCGTGGAGGGCGTTGCGGTTGAGGTTGCGGTGGACGACGACGTCGGGGTATCGGCTCCGGCGTGATGGAGGAGGGCGGCGGTTGATGGGTGGGATGGGGTGGCGGATGGAGGATGCCGGGGTTTCGCGACTGGTGGAGAGGTAGTTTTGGCGCCCACGGAGTACGAATGGGGAATCGGACGGGTGGGGGGGAACCATGTTTCGGTCTGGGACGCGCTTGTTTTTGGCTTTTTTGAACAGAAGATGGGACGCGCTTGTTTGAAATTTGGGGAAAGTACAAACTTTGCCCCCCTCTTAAATTTCGGACCTACTGCGGGTCGGGGGTAGGATGGTAATCCCAGGTGTCCCAAATAGTGGGCGGGAGCGATTTCGGCCGCACGCATGCGTGCTTAGGCGGCCATTGTGTATGAATGTTTTTCGGATGCGGTTGTGTGGCGTCTAGATGAAGCTACAAACCTACCCCGGTTTAGATCTTTGGACGTCGGGCCGGTAGGTTTCACGGGTCGGAGTTATTAGAAAAGTAATTTCCTTGTACTACCAAACATTGGTCTCACGCGGTTTCGGGCGAGTAGAGGCTCTTTTGGCGCTTTGTTTGAAATTTTGAAACACAAGCATTCACGTTTAGAGTACTCTTGAACTATGAGGATTGACCTAAATAGACAACGTTATATTTGACCTTGTATGTTTGAAAACCTCATTAAATTATCCGCTTCTTTTTGAAATTTTGACACTTGAAAATCCTATAACTACGATTATTTTGGAATGGAGGAGCTAAATTTGAATCTATTTTGTACACGACTACATATGCTATTATGTACAAAATCAGAGCAAAGATTGGTGCCCCCATAATTTAGGTATGGTTTACAAATGCCATGATATCAAATTCAAATAATTGAATGGACTTCATGTTGAATTCGATTTTTTTAAACCACCTTAAACTGAATTCAAATGTATGCTAGTTCATAGGTAGCTATTTATAATGTCCATTGTGTAACTTTCGTATGTATAATGTGCTTTACACACACAACATGAACTATACTCACGTTTATATTCGATTGCTAAAGCGATGCATTGTCTGGAGTTCAAAATACTAACTATGTGGATCAATTGTGTCGAATAATAACATAGACATGCTCAAATTTGATAGAATCTAGATGTCTGATGGATCAATGACAGCTCCTTACGCGAATTGCAAATATCATGATCCCATCCTAATATTTGGATACAATTTATATCTTTAATCAATGTGTAGAGTAGTCTTTTACGTGTAGTTTCACTCTCCATCGGTGGTCTCTCACACATGCTCACACACTCTCTCCCGAGGTGTCTTTCTCGCACACATGCTCTAGATATAACCCTCCCTCCCTCTCGTAACCATTTACAACTGTTTTCACTAACCTTTATCACAAGCACTCTTCCTCTCGCAAACATACACACGCACAATCCTCATTGACCCTTTCTATATACATGGACCTGCCTACGTGTCTCATGTACGCACATTATCTTTACGCCTGTCTCTCACGCAGTGTCTCACACCTCTCTTCCTAATCGACGAGTATGATTCTAGCAGAGCATTCTGTAGGATGCCCCTTAAAGTTAGGTTGGATGAATAGTAATATCAGAGATAAAGGGGTTACCTTAGTCCGAGAACCTAGGGTTACAAATCCTAGCCGGCTTTGTCAGTGGACACAGAGTCCTTCACAATTCTACTATCTTTGTCTTGTACGACTAGTCATCCATGGGTCTTCCTAAATGCGTCACGGGCCGACCAATGTGGCGCAGGACGGAACCGAACGAAGGGCTTCACCTCGACCCACCGGACCTCACGCGGTGACACACCCTCTGCCCCCACGTCTCATTATCTTCTCACACCCACACATACCAACACAAACACCACACATACAGAAAATTTCTCCTGGTGCCTCTATTCCCTCCCCCCTTGCATATACACACTCAAGGGAATGGAATCTCTTGTCGTAACGTCATATTCGTCTCTCTCTCTCTCTCTCTAGACCACTCTCATTTCTTGTGCTATCTCTCCCACGCCCCCCCCCGTCGGCCCCTCTACCCATGCCTCTCTCGAATACGTAATACACACACATACCTCTCTAGGCCCCGCCAAATGCATCAACTACACATTCACACATGTTACATCACGTACCCCATTGATCTAAAAAGCCCTCTCTTCACGTTTATTTCGCATACAACATTCCTTTTGAATAAAGTGTGGCCAAAAAATTATTTTAGAGTTTCTACATATATACAACATTACAAAGTTATATGGAGGAGTACGAACACTAATTTGCATTGCATGGTGCCCACAATGATATTTATTCCGCACTGTGAATTTGTATATTTTTATACTATATACAAAGTTAGTCCTAATAAAGAGAAATGAAGAGCATCTCTCTCTCCATCACATACCCCCCCTGTACGCCCCTTTCACGTATGCACACAAAACTATCTCCAGGTCCTCTAAAAGTAAGCCCCCAGAAAATTCACGCATGTTTCATCTTTCTCTCGCGATATATGCAATGACGATCATTGTATTTGAAGCGAAAGCACGATACGTACATTGGACTTCAGAATCCACTCATTACGGTCACCATTTACGTTTAGTGGTTATTATACAGTCACGGGCTCACCGTACAACTCTGTATTTGCTCATGACATGACTAGTTGACCAGTTAAACGCTCCACGTGGCACCTCTAGTGTTGCATCACATTATCTCACTACCATCGTGCCCACCTGTCGACTTGTATATACTCTACATCTACACTCTTATAAAATACATAAAATACACTCTTATAAAAAACAGAGTTGGTGATGATGGTGTGCCTGCCATCCTGCAATATAGGCCGTCCGATTTATATCTGACGGATAGGAAAGAAACTATGACAATTTTGCAAAAAGGTACCCACACACCTCTCCACATTTGCAAATAAGGCCTTCCCTCGTTCATCCTTTTCTCTCACAAGATAAACAAGTCATACAAATGCATCTTCATGTTACGTGCAATGCATGGGCATCTTGCTAGTAAGAATGAAAACAAACGACAAAAAAATATTTGGACGGTGGTTCGAAGTCATGACCGCGGGCACAGCGGACAAGGTGGCCTTGTATTGGTATGCTGAGCCATCTGTTTTAACACACATGAGCTGGTGTGGTGATTATACACACACGCACGCATGCACATGAACTGCATCTACGCAACACTCACACAAACACATGCACCCACGCACGCACGCAACACTCACACGTACACATGCAGCCACGCACGCACGCAACACTCACACGCACACACGCACGCATGCATGCACACACCAGTACACCACACGACCAACACACATTCTCACGCTCAAGTGCTCAACCTACACGTGCATGCGCACACATCTGGCCCTGACAGACACATACACAACTAGGTGATTCCCGCGCACGGGTTGGAGCCTTGTCGCGCCTGCGTAAATTTGTGTTTATCTGACCTTTTGCCTATGCGAACTGACAGGTGGGACCCACAAGGAATGTGGTCAATTTAACTAGTCAACATGGCGCCACGCAGACTATTTGGCCGGTCAACAGAGTGCAATCCGATGCTGAACTGTGAGCAAGTGACCGTATAATCACCGCAAAACGTATATAGTGACCGTAATCAGCTTATTCTGAAGTTCGGTGACCGTATTACGCTTTTCTCTCTGTAGGCCCTCCAAAACTACATCTCTACACGTTCTCGCATGTTACATCTAACAACTATGCAATACAGCACTACTACTACACTCTAACACAATAAATCATATGTATTTTTAGTTTTACTAGATATCATATTGTTACTTATAATTATTCAGTTTGCATACATTAAAATTGCCTTTGAAATGTAGGGCCAGTATCATCTACCGTGCGGGAAATATCCCGCCCTTTCCTGTTTAATCGGGTTTGTATCGATGGATCGTGCGAAACAGCAAAACTATAGTACTATACAGTACTACAAGTGACAGTTCACTGGGCCGTCGTGTCGTCTACTCCTCCGTCGTAAGAGTGGAGCGCTCGCTTTCATAAATCTTCTAGTCCCTTTCGCCGACATGTGGGACATCAAGCTACCGGGTCCATGTGCCATACCGGAATACAGTGCAGAGCAGCCGGGGTGAAGCACCCCAGTCATGGCACCGGCCTAGTAATGAGCAATGAGGGGTCAAATCACAAAGCTGCACCTTTCCCGCAGTTAAGTTGGAGGGACGAAGCAACCATCATTTCACTCGTTGCTGAATGCGCTTCTCCCTCATCTTCTTCAACTTAACCACGTGTTGCTTTTGCCGTTGTTCTGTGTCATGTGGGACGCGGATCGGCTTGGTAAAGTACTGACACGTGGGACCGCATGTTAGCAAACCGCCAGGACAACGTCCTTCGAAAATAAGAAGCCTAATCCTAGACTTACAAAGGGCTACGTAGCTGCTACATATACTTTCCATCTAATCTATACATGCCCCCCCTGATTTTCAGGTGGGGTGGGCCTAATCCTCTCCTTTAATCCAATCAAATAGTCCCACATCACATCAGTTCATAACTTTACGTAAACCATCACGTGGATGTAGCATTGCTCAAATAAGAAACCTCCCCCGCCATCCACGCGGAAAAATCACCTCCTTTTTACTAATCTTGATTCTATAATTTTTTAGATCAATATAATTGAGATTTGTATAGATAGCACACAGGAGCAAAACCAAGTGGTACGGTTAAGGGCATCCACAATGTGTAGCCAAATGTGAAAATAGCTTTTGGCATCGTGGGAACCATTGTGGACGGTGTTGCCAAAGCCAAAAAGATGGAACCGAAGCTCCCTGATTGATTGATTGAAGGAATAGAAAAATGCAACGTCTCTCCTCTTTCTCCCATGCTTGGACGCATGTAGTACAGTATAGAGTACAGAGTCTACTCCACTGTCCCTTCTATCACAAATCACAAAGCAGTGAGGCGTCAAATCACAAAAGCACGGACGAAGCAACCATCATTTCACTCTTCGCTGACTCCGCTTCTCCATTATCTTCTTCGAGAAACCATCTCACCGCACTAGTATTCCTAGTAGTACTAGTAAAGGACTTATGGATGGAAATAAGGCGGTTGTCTCGGCTTGTAGGCGGCACTTGCGAACGACTTACCGTGGTCTCCCTCAATGGTGTTCTCCGTCGAACGCACTTCGCCATACCACCAAAAAAAAGATATTGTCGACGTCACCGCAACGGGAAGGAAGTCAAATATAGTTACTACCTCCATTTTTTTGTACACAAGGCCAATATATCAAAATTACAATTTGCGAAGGGCCACTAACACTAATCGAGGCAAAATTGATGGGGTTAGCAACCAAGGACATTAATATCCCCTGCATGCATGCGGAAGTGAGAAGGTTGGTTTGCATGGCACTGCATTAATCAAGCGATGAGGAGTGAGATGGTTAGCTCTTTGGTCTTTGGAGAAAAAAATACGCATTAATTGACACGTGAAACAAGGATTTGTATCGATTAAATCCCGCGAAGGAAAACCCCGCCTTTATTTTTTAACACTAGTACTCCTAGTACGTACGTACTTATCCTGTTTGGGTCTAGGCCTTGCATTGCCAAACTTCGCCACACATTTTTTCCAAGCTTGCCTAAAGTTTTCAAAATGAGAAGGAGGTACACTTGCGCACGGCTGTCGCGGTCGCACCGCACCCTCACACGGTTGCTCCTGCACGCCGCGGTCGCACCGCACCCTCACACAGTCGCTCCTGCACGCCGCAAACCCAACCAAGGGAACGCACCCGCACTGACACGCGCTGTCGCATGTGAACAAACCAAACTGAGCCATCCTATCGCTGACACATAATTTTCGTTCACAGAGTATGTTTATCCAACCGCATGTTGGGGACTATCCGTACGGCCCGTGCGGTGGTCTGTTGGGGAGAAGAAGAGGTGAGGAAGAAGGAAAGAAGGGTTAGGAGACGTAGGATATTCATCCAACCGCCTGAAATGGTAGACTGACCCAAGTCAGGCGACTTGCATAACAAATATATGTTTTTACACAACAAAAGATCCATAAAAACAACAACATAAATAAAAACTATCACTGCTCGCGGAAAGAGACGACCTCGTCGTCTTTGGCTGCCAGCGCGAACCAGCCGTCGCTGCTGACGTGTGTCTCCGCACCGTGGTTGTCCTCGGCCTCCAGCTACTCGTTCAAGCGGAGCGTGCGGGCGCTCTGCACGGACGAGAGCACAACCCGGTTCAAGTCGAGGACGTCCGGTTCCGCCTGCAGGAGGGCCTCGATGGCAGCGGCATCCGCGCGCTCCACATCAAGTCGAGCCTCCGCTGCCCGGTTCAAGTCCAGGACGTCCGGTTCCGCCTGTAGGAGGGCGTCGATGAGAGCGGCATCCGCGCGCTCTGCGTCGAGTCGAGCCTCTGCCGCCTGGTTCAAGTCTAGGACATCCGGTTCCGCCTGCAGGAGGGCCTCGATGGCAGCGGCATCCGCGTGCTCCGCCTCAAGTTGAGCCTCCGCCGCCTGGTTCACATCCACGACATCCGGTTCCGCCTGCAGGAGAGCCTCGAAGGCAGCGGCATGCGCGCGCTCCGCGTCGAGTTGAGCCTCTGCCTTCCGGTCCTCCTTTAGTATTGCCATGTTGAACCGCTGGTCCGCCTGCACCATGGGGGACTCGGACGCCAGCACGAAGTTGACGTCCATCGTCTCATACCCATCGGGGGCCTTCTGCGCCGCGACCTCCGCCATGAACATTGGATCGGCTTCCTCCTCATCGTAGCTTGGCTCCAGAGAACTCGGGGATTCGCCCGCCGCAAAGCGAGCTTGGGAACAAAGGTCTGTGGCGCCGACCGCCGCCACGGTTTCTGCGCGGCGCTCTGGCGTCAGCATCTTGTAGTAAGTGATCTTGCGGCGCACCATGGCTTTCCGGCGAACTAGGGGACGCTTGATGCGGGCTAGGGGATCGAAAGGTGGGGGAATGGGCTGGAGATTTGGTGTGGTTTTAGGGCAGTGGCTGGCGTAGGCCGAGCAGCGAAGGTTCTGGTGTGAATAGTGGTTCCGGTGACGACCGGTCAATCGGTTTTGACTGTACATCGCTCTTGTCGCGTTCGCATTGCAGCCCGGCACGCTGGACCCTCCACATCGCTCACCGAATGGAACACGCTTCGTCTTGCATTTTCGCTCGCTTGTGGGACCGCAGTTGAGAGCAAACCGACGTCCCTCCCCCGCCCGCGTCATTTATTATACCACCACTCCCTTCGTTTTATGCGGAGTAAATAAAAACAGAGGGAGTATACTACGGATGAGGATCCCCTGACGTGGCCGAACCCATTGAGTAACTGACATGCGGGGCCTAGCAAGCATGGGGTCCGCCAGTAAGTGACCGAAAGGGAGGGTAAGGCAGGGATACCTACGTCAGAGGATCCACTTCCACTATACTACTTTGACCAAATGTTAGAGTAATAATATATGACATGCAACTTACACAAATGTTAGAGTAATAATATATGACATGCAACTTACACAAAGCATACAGGGTCTAATGCGTTTTTCGAGGCTTTTGACCAAATGTTAGAGTAATAATATACGACATGCAACTTACACAAAGCATACGGTCAAATTCGTATGTGAAAGGAGTTTCCAATGATATAATTTTCACATTATACATCTCAGGTACTATTAATCTTGTCAATAGTCAAATTGGAAACCATCTCGAGTACAAATCTAGGAGTACGTACGAATCTAACAATATTGATTGGGCATTGTTGAATGTTGATACCTTTTTGATGAAAGTAGAGATACTTTGACTACACATGAAACTTATATGTAAACTAGAAAGGATAGGGGGAGTATATTGTACGTTCAAAAACGAAACGAACATTGAATACCCTTTATATATGATTTGCGGATGCTATGATCACCGGTTCAAAATTTTGAATCCGCCATAGGTATCACATGCCCCCACTCGTTCCCTCTCGATTTCAACTCGGGGTCCGGAGATCTATTGAAAGAGGACTAGGGTGGTTACATGCGAATGATACTCGGCGGAATGTTCAAATGAGGCATGCGGGAGGATGGACTCGACTGGAGGGCGACATGATCGATGGAGAAGAGGGTTGGAGAGGAATGAGAAATAAGCAAACGCCACATGATTATACTTGAACGGCTCAAATAAACAATAAGTTGTCTCTCTTGGCCTACATAGTGAAAGGCCTAATGCGCAACGCGGAGCACTGACGCTCGAATATGGCCGGGAAAACAGGGAAACCGACATGTGGGGCACACCCGTCGGGACGACGTAGCGCAGACTAGTCCAATGGAGGAGCTGGCCCACGACCTCCTCGCCACCGACAACCGTTCATGTGGGTCGTTGGGGCCAACAACGGGGCGCAGCTCCAGCACCGCCTCTGGACACGCCGACCGCGGTGAGCGACACACTCATATCGTCGCTAGACACGGTCGGTTTCAGTGTGCCGAGGGTGGCGTTAGTGCTATGGCACGACCAACGGTATGTTTGGTTTGTGCCCAAGGTTGCCCCATCAAAGCATTGGGTAGCCAAAATTTTGGTTGAGGTATTGGTTGCCCATGATTTGGCCGACATTGGCAAGAAAAATGAACTAGAGTTGGCTAGAGTTCATTGGCATGCCAAAGAAATGGCAACCATCCAAACAAAGACCAATCTTTGGGTCATGACCAAAATTTAGGTTGAGGTATTGGTTGCCCATGATTTGGCCGACATTGGCAAGAAAAATAAACTAGAGTTGGCTAGAGTTCATTGGCATGCCAAAAAATGGCAACCATCCAAACAAAGACCAATCTTTGGGTCATGACCAAAATTTTGGTAAGGTGCACTTTGGCCACAATCCAAAAACACCCCAACACCCGGCTCGTCGAGGATGCACGGGGCGCCGCAACGCGTCCGCGGAGTGGTGTAGCGCGGCCAACTGCATCCTCTAGACCTGAGACCATGCCGGCTCGTCTTGCTTTTTCAATGACATGCGGGGACGCATGTGAGCAAAGGGCATCTCCAACGTTGCCACAACCGCAGCTGACTACCCTGGCACACCAAAACCCTCGTCCCTCGCGCCGTTGCGCGGTGCGTTCCCAGCCGGCGCCAGCTGCCCTCATTCATGCCGTCCATTCGTATGTCGTCATTAAGAGGCTCGGTGCCCGAGGAACCAACTCCGGTGACTTAGTGACGCACCCGGACGCTTGGCCTCACCGGAATGCACTACTTAAAGCGGCAACACCCAGCTAACCTCCACACCATAGCGCATCGTCCTCCTACCTGGTACCACATCCGCCATGACCGCAAGTGCGAACGCTCTGCGGGAGAGCTTGTCTTCGGGGATGAAGCTCGAGGTCGCCGCCCTCGCTCAAGTCGCCTCTCGCGATGCAATAGCGGCGTAGCCGGACGCGGACGTGACCGCACAAGCGGTGGCCACGCTGGTGGCCGACGACGGGAGCACCGTCAGCCACGTGTCCTACTTGTCGCCATCCAACGTCCGGCACCGCCGAGGTCGGGGACTCCTCCGAGGATGAGTAGGGCATGGGAGGCGGCAGGGCATGGTGTGCCAACTGGCCGGTCCGTATCCCGTGTTCAACTCTTCCTCGCCGGAGACCGCACCTTCACTTCACGGGTCTTGAACCCCGCCCCCGTACATAGAGATCGCAGATGGAGGACGTCGGTCGCCGCCGTAGAATAGGTTTGGGGTCGGGTTTCTTTTATTTTTCTATCCTATAAAAGTTTGAAATGTAATGAAAATCTGCCGTGTTCGCATTAATCTCGGCCGGTGTATATGAACTTTCACAATAATATACATATTGTAGGAGTACTATCAAGATGCCCGTGCGTTGCACGGAAGATCAAGATCTTGTGGGAGAAAAGGATGAACGAGGGAAAACCTTATATGCAAATGTGGAGAGGAGTGCGGGTAAATTGTCATAGTTTCCTTCCTATCCGTTAGATATAGATCGGACGGCCTATATTGCAGGATGACAGGCACACCATCATCACCGACTCTGCTTTTTATTGAACCGAGACAAATCTAACATGCGAAGTAAAATAAACACATAGGGTCTATACATACACAAATTATCTTAGGCACTCCAATAGTACGTCCACTACACATTCACGCATTTCACATCTTTCTACATCTACGGGAACCTACGAAAGGGTTAACGTAAATTTCCTCTCTCTCTCCTCCCCTGATTTTCATGGTGGTGGGCCCCTCCCTCCCCCCAATCTACAATCAACAGCTCACACGTTTCACATTACATTAATTACGTAACTGGGATTACGTAGGTGTAACATTACTCGTCCTAAAAAACCCAACTAAGCCAACCTCCCAGCATATCGCGCGGGAAAAGAACCGGCCGTGCCGTTTTAGTTAGGATTACCGGATTACTAGTAGTAGTATCGATGGATCGCGCGAAGCAACAATTTTTTTTTGAGGGGGCGAAGCACCTAGTTTAAAAGGAAAAAGGCGGTACACTCACAACACTCCTGTCGTGGTCGCATTGCTCCCCACACACGTTCGTTCCTGCACACGGCTCACGCAAACAGAACGCGCTTCGGCTTGCCTCTTCACTGACACGTGGGACTACACTTGGAGAAACCGACCATGCGCCAAACTCCCGCCGCCCACCGCGCGAAAATCCTTCCCCCACACCCAAAAATTCCCCCCAAATCCGATTCAACCGCCCTTCGGCCAACGAGCCAATAATATTCCCCAAACACCCCTCCCCCCTGTCCCCCTCCACTCCATTCGCTCCGCCAAAGCCGCCCTCCCCGCCGATACGTCGGCGCCGCGGTTCGGCGATCCTCTCGCTCCCACAGTACGCTCTTGTAGACTGCCGTCCTCTAGCCGCGCCGCCACCTCTAGCTACGTTCTTGTGAGGCGCACGGCGGTCAGCGCCGCCACCGCTGGCGACGTTCGTGTGGAGACGCACGGCGGTCAGCTTCTCCCACGGTACGCGCATTCTAGATTGAGGCCCCGTTCATGTCGGTGTAGCGCTGAATGTTAGCTGATAGACGCTGTTAATCTCACCGTTTGCCAAAGTAGTTTACTGTCAATATGCTCTGCTTAAGAAGCTTCCTTGCCCTGTTCTGCACTCAATCTGCTTAGCTGAGATGGCATGCCAAGGCCGATTAGTTGCTAAAATATCCTGCCCATATATTTATTGTGACGTAGATTGCCATGGTCTAGTAGCCAATCTGTTAGGTGAATAGCTCTACACCGTTTTATACTCGATCTTTGTTGCTGCGATGGCCCTTCGATAGTTCGATGGCTGTGTGCTCGGCCTCATTGACTGCTGAAACAGCCTGCCATAATTTGGCACTCAAATCTGTTTGCTGAATTAGCTTTACATATATTTCATTACTTAGATCTGCTCGTCCAAATATCTTGCCATAGCTTTAGACATCGACCTAGTTATTTTTTCCTGGACTTCATAAAAAAGCATATATGTTTTTCCTGTAATATCTAGTAGAAGAACTAATTTGTATGTCTAATAGATGGACAGGACTTGGATAACTTCTGCTTCGAAGATTCTCCGCTGCATATGTCGAGGGGGTTGAAAACTTCATGAAATTTATCAGAGCTGAGTACGGTTGGTCCGAAATCAGATGTGCTCTGCCCGTGTAGCAGTTGTATGAATTCAGTTACAAGACCCCAGTCAACTGTGCAAAATCATCTACACTTGTATGGGATGTCGGTCACATATACTAGGTGGGTTCATCATGGTGAAGCTGTGAACGTCAATGTTATTGACTACGTGGAAGCAGCAGATCACCATCTTGATCTGCCTGATGCTCAGGTGGAAGAGGAGGAGGAGGTGGTGGTGGCGGAGCCAGTGAGTTTGACCAACATTGAAACAATGCTACGAAATGCTCGTGCATTCCGTGAACTTTCACCTGCAGAAGAAAAACGGTGGGCCCGCATGTTGGAACAATGAACATTGCTGTCACCCCAGGAAATAAGCTGTCAGTATTCTCAGCTATGGTCACCTTTCTTCAGGTGAAGACATCTGAGCGGATGACCAACAAATCATTCGATGCGATGTTGGCTGCTTTCCGCAAACTCTTTCCCAGATGCGTCTGAGCTGCCACACACCTACAGTAAAATGAAGAATTTCCTTCGTGCAGTTGGAATTGGATATGATATGATCCATGTTTGTAAGAATAATTGTGTTCTGTTCCATCAGGATTATTCCAACTTAAGTGAATGCCCGAAATGCAAATCATCTAGATGGAAAGATGGCGATGCTGTGAAGAGGATTCCTCATAATGTTCTGAGACATTTTCCAATTACACCAAGATTGCAGAGGTTGTTTCATGATGCTGAAACAAGAGAGGATGTACTGTGGCATTCTAGGAACCAGGAGTACAGAGATCAGAATGTAATGAGCCATCCATCTCATGGTAGTGAGTGGAAAAGCTTCAATGATAAACACGAAGAGTTTGCTGCTGACCCGAGAAACATTAGACTTGGCTTAGCTTCAGATGGATTTAACCCATTTGGCCACCGGAGCGCCACATATAGCATGTGGCCAGTGCTTGTTATCCCTTACAACATGCCTCCAAATGTCTGCACCAAAGAATCAAACTACATGATGGCCTTGCTCATCCCAGGTCCAAAAAGTCCTGGAAAGGATTTTGATTTGTTCATGGAGCCTCTTGTGGAGGAACTTCAACAGCTATGGAAGGGTGTTCTCACTCGAGACCTATATAGCAGCCCACCAGCTGATTTCTTTCTGCGTGCTGTTATAATTTGGTGCATCCATGATTATCCGGCTTTGGGCACTATGTCAGGGCGAACGACACATGGCAATGCATGTGTTTGCTGTGACAGGAATCCGCTGTCATACGCAATACATAGCAAGATCTGTTACATTGGACACTGCCGTTTCCTTGCCAAGGACAAGCCGCATCCTAGAAAATACCGAAGACATGTGTTCAATGCAAAGCATGAAAACCGTGATGCGCCAAAGAGGCTCACCGCCGATGAGTTGCAAGTGGAATTAGAGAAGGTCAGGCATATTACACCAGGAAACCATCCTGGTAATGGTAGCGGGAAAAGGAAGCGTGGCAGGGTAGAGGAGAGATTATTGTTTACTCGCAGGTCCACTTTGTGGGACTTGGAGTATTGGAAAGATTTGGATCTGCGGCATAATCTTGATGTGATGCACATCAAGAAAAATATATGTGACAGCATTATCGGCACACTTCTTAATATTGAAGGCAAGACGAAAGATACCTTAAAATCTAGGATTGATTTGACACACCTGGGTATCAGAAAGGATTTGCAGGTGCAAGATGAAGGTAAACCACAGGATATGGCACCAACTGTATACGTCTTGGACAAGGTAAAAAGAAAAGAATTCTGCGAGGTCCTGTCACATGTGAGATTCCCACATGGATTTGCTTCCAACCCTGAAAGGAGAGTCAGTGCAGATGGAAACAATGTACAAGGGTTGAAAACTCATGACTGCCACGTCCTACTTCAAAGGGTTTTACCTGTTATCCTTAGAGGATTGGGCCGCCCTGACTTATACAGAGCAGTTGCAGAGTTGGGACAATTCTTCAGGGAACTCTGCAGTAGGAATATCAGGATAGATGCTTTGGAGCATCTTAGAGACAAGATACCAACTATCCTATGCGACCTTGAGAAGATATATCCTCCAACCTTCTTTGATGTGATGGTGCATTTGGCTGTTCATCTACCTGATGAGGCACTACTTAGAGGTCCAGTACAGTATGGCTGGATGTACCCTATTGAAAGGCGGCTAGGCACTTTCAAGGGCTATGTTAGGAACAGAGCTAGACCCGAGGGTTCCATTGCAGAGGCCTACATTGCTACAGAAGCGTTGACATTCTGCTCAAAATACATTGAAACAGCTGATCAGCTTAGCAAAGAGGTGGGTGAAGACAATCTCGGGCTCAATGTTTTCGATTATTCTGTTCGAGTTACAGGGAAGAGTCGACAAGAGGACAAACCTAAAGATTTGGACAAAATGGTTTGGTATGTGTTGAATAACTATCCTGAGATACTACCTTATATCAAGTAAGTGCAGTACTGCAACTTATACATCATAATCTGCTAAACTTGCAGCACATTCTTATATATTTAGATGTTTGACGTGATCACTATGTTGTGCAGCATCTACAAAGAGGAGTTACTGCCGCAAAATCCAAGAAACATTGACAAACTGGTTATGGCAGGATTTGTGAAATGGTTCAAGAACCAAGTAAGCTTTTGAAGTGCACTGTCAGTTTTTTTAATATATTGAGTACATAAGATGATCAGCTTGTCTATTTTCTAACCATAGGTTAAGAAGATGCGGGAGGATGGGCAGGCAGTTGATGATGCCCTTTACTCACTAGCAATGGGTCCTGATACTCGGGTAAGACATTATGAATCTTGCGTTGTTGGAGATGTGCGCTACAACACCCTTGCACGGGACGAAGGTAGGAAGACACAAAACAGTGCCATCATGAGCACGGATACGTATGACAAAGAGACAACTGAAATGTATGCTAACATAAGAGACATTGTTTAGTTGCAGTATATCTCCAATTTCGAGGATCATCGGTGTGTGGTTCTGTTGTGCTATCGTTGGTATAACCTGTTTTCCAGGATCGCAAAACCCAGAGCTGATGATTATTTCAAATCCATCAATGTCAAGGCGGCGTACCAGACCAACGAGCCTTTTATTTTGGCAAATCAAGCAACACAGATATTTTTCTTGGAAGACACATTTGCATGTAGCGATGACTGGAGAGTATTGCAAAGGTTTGAGCCGAGGAATTCGTTTAATGAAGTTGCACAACAAGATGATGCTTACACTGCTCCTGATGTACAAGATAACACAGATGTTCCTAATATCTTTGAGAACCATCACGTCAATGACGCCGGCGAAAAGATTGTCTGTCGTGCTGTGGACATACAAGAGTTGATCAAGAAGAAGCCAACGTTCGAGGACGTTGAGGACGAAGAAGAAGATGACACCGTGGGGAATTACGATTCATACTGATACACATGGCGAATACGTTGACGCTGCTGCTGCGGATGATGATTACATTGCTTTTGCCGTATTTGCCTGTCAGAAGACGTTTTTATCTACTATGTGAAATTGTGTTTGCTATGACAACTGAAACCTGATGAACATGTTGTTTAGTATTTTGCTGTGAGAACATCACTTGTTATGTATGCTGATTTGTGTTTGGTGATTGTATGACAACTAAAACATGATGACATTGTTGTTTAGTTGTACTCATATTTGGCTGTGAAACTTGAATTTGATGACATAGTTTGCTGTTGGACTGCAATTTGCTCGACGTCTTTGAATGAGAACAGAGCTGACCCGACAGGGCCTCTGCTATTTATTCATTTATATGAGCAAAAGGGGATACCCCCTGATTTCCGTTAATAGAAATCGTTAGATGTTCACAACACTACGCCCAGCCTGCTACACAGGTTCCATTGATTACTAGTTTCAGGAAAGTGCTCATGTCGTAGCCACTGAGTACATCACGAGTGCTACATACACTGCAAATAAAGAGACAATCATCCTACAGAGCACATCGATTTTGCCCATTATCTTCACAAGCTCTTTCATCTCCTCATTGCTGTCAAGGCCGTTCAGCAGCTGTTGCTTGGCCTTGATCAGAGGAACTGCATCTTTAACCTTCTGCTCTGCATCTTCCTCTTCTGTCGTTCCTTCAGTTACTTGTCCAACACCCCAACCTACTGGTATTGGGATTCCTCGGCTAACCAAATAATCAGCGTAGTTGCATTCCCCCACATCAACAACTTCCCAGAAATAGAAATCACACGAATCTTCCCTTTTCTACACGAATCAAATTGGAAGATCATCAACAAACTATTAAAAAAATCAGCAACTGAAAGCAGCAGAACAACACTTAAACATATTATTACCCCATGATTCGGGCATTTGTAGAAGACTCGGCCAGGGTTGCGGATTGTGGTTGAGACGCGACGGATGACTCTGCGTGATTTGCAGCAGTGGCAGCACACCAACGGTAGCGGGTTGCGACGAGCAATCGGCTGCGGTGCGCGTGCCGGTGGGGGTGTGATGAGACCCACATGCGATGGTACGGGTGGCGACCTGGCGTATATCTGGTTGTTGCCTGCTGAAGAGCAGGTGGACGAGCAGCCATCGGACATGGTTGCTGCGGCCAGAGCTTCTGATACTAGGCAGAGTAAGTAGAGAAGAGGAGAAGTGAACGTTGGATATGTCAGTTTCATTACTTGCAGAGTAGCATAGCACCATATATAGTCATAGTCTAGGTTTGGATTCGAACCAGCTACAGGAGCACGTCTTTCTTTTTTCTAAAACTCGGCAACGTCTCTTTACTGGTACACTAGCTTGTTCCGTATGCCTTCCCAAGTCTTTGATTTTCTTTCCCTTTTTTGCGAGGAAGGAAGGTGGACAAAATTGAGAGTTCCTGGGACTCGAACCCAAGACCTCTCGGTTGAAAACCAAGGGTGCTAGTCACTTATGTGGCGAACGTTCCCTGTGAGGAGGACGGCAGACAAATGCATTTTCCTCGCAGTTTTCTTCCTATATATAAAAAAGTATGCTACTTGGTGTCCGCTTAGTCAACAAACGATTGTGCCAACCTTGACGGTTGGATTGACATTCAACGTCTGTCGCGTTTCTTCAGTCTCTTCTTCCTCGAGCCGCCAAAGCCAAACCAGCGCCGGCGGGACCGCCTGCTCCCGCCTCCCACTGCTGGCTGTGATCTTCCCCGGCTCCTGTTCGTTCCCGTCCGAGGCCTCACCATCGTCCTCCGCCTTGGTTCGCTCGCCGCGGTGCCGCCCTCCGGTGTTGTCAACATGGTCAACAACCGAGAGGAATAAGGAGATGACTGTACATGGTGAGGATGACAGTAGGGACCCAGCAGTGCGCGCAGTAATTTTGTTTTTTCGGGACGGAGAAGGGTATCAACTGGGTTGTGCGGGACCCGTGGCCCATCTATCCCAGGCTTTTATTTCATATGTTTAGCACATGACCAGCCCAGTTTGTTTTTTTCCTTTCTGAAAATGGCTAGCCAGCTATTTTGTTTTTTCCAGAATAACCAACATAGGCCTACTTGCTTTTCTACGCCCTGCTGGGCCGGAAATCTTTCAAGACGAGGAGGGATGCATTTTGCCCAGAAAATGGGCTATAAGTAATAATAAATGGGCTGTAAAATGAAAAAATACAGCAAACAGGCAATTAGTTCCAAAATACTGTTTTCTTTCGGATTTTGATATTTTAAATTTCATTGTTTTTGTGCGGGTAAAGTTTCATTGAATCTAAATTAAGGTATATTTAGATTTAAAATTAATTTGAATCTGGCTAGAAATTTCGGGCTGCATGCTGTTTGGGACAGATTTGGAGGCTGACTTGTGGGTCTACTAGGTTGACGTGTACTGTGGCTTTGTCAACTTAGTCGACAAACGATTCTAGCAGCAGTGACCGTTGGATGTTAATCCAACGGCCGTGCTGCTTCTTCAATATCTGATCTTGTTGCTCCAGCCGCCCAAACCAGCTCCGGTGGGACTGCCTGCTCCCGCCTCCCGTGGCCGGCTGTGCTGCCGCACAGGCCGCACCGCCCCACCCTACTTCATTACTGGCCAGGCCATTCCTCTACTCACCCACACCTCCTGTTCTTTTCCGCCGACGGCAGCCGGACCAGTAAAACCTCGTACTCCCCACCACGTGGGCAACCATTGCCGAGTCTTCCCCGACTCTGTGTCGTTCCCTTCCTAGGCCTCGCCGTCGTCCACCGCCATGGTGCTCTCGGCGCGGCCTGGTCAACGTGGTCAATGAACGACATCCATCGACCGTGGACTGTACGCGCAAAATAATGATTCCTCCACCTGCCAGCTGCGACCCACCGGAAGGGCCTCTGTATTTCGTGAAAAAAACGTTCCCCCCGCTGACATGTCGGACCCATGAGATATATATTCGCACGCAAGGAAGTGCCTCCTTATTACGCACAAAAAAATGAATACCCCCTGCTAGCTAGGACCCATCATAGTGGGAGGATGACTTGTGGGCCAACTAAGTTGACGGGGACAGAGGGCTTTGTCAACTTAGTCAATAAGAACGATTCTAGCTCCAGTGACCGTATGATGTCCATCCAACGGCCGTAGTGCTTCTTCAACCTCTGGTCTTCTTGCTCCAGCCGCCCAAAGCAGCGCCGGTCGTGCCGCATGCTCCTGCCTCCCGTGGCCGGCTGTGCTGCCGCGGAGGCCTCACCGCCCCCTACTATTCCCACCGCTGGCCAGGCCCTACGGCAACGGCAGCCTCACACCGCAGCCGAACCAGTGAACCCTCGTACTCCTCTCCGCGCGGGCTTCCACTGCCGCGTCTTCCCCGGCTCCACGTCGTCCCCTTCCTAGGCCTCGCCATCGTCCACCGCCATGGTGCTCTCGGCGTGGCCTGGTCAATGTGGTCAAGGAACGACTTCCATCGGACGTGGACTGTATGTGGAGAGGCTGATAGCTGGGTCCACGGCCGCAGCAAGGAAGTGCCTCCTTATTACGCGGAAAATAATGATTCCTCCACCTGATAGCTCGGACCCACCGGACGGGCCACTGTATTTTGCGGAAAAAACGTCTCCCCCTGACTGCTGGGACCCACCAGCTTCATCTTCACACGCAAGGAAGTGCGTCCGGGCAAAAAAAAAAGATTCGCCCACCTGACTGCTGGGACCCACCAGCTACACCTTCGCACGCAAGGAAGTACGTCCGGGCAAAAAAAATGATTCGCCCCCCTGACTGCTGGGACCCACCGGCTACATCTTCGCACGCAAGGAAGTGCGTCCAGGCAAAAAAAATGATTTTCCCCCCTGACTGCTGGGACCCACCAGCTACGTCTTCGCAGGCAAGGAAGTGCCTGACAGTCGAGACCCACCTGGTCGAAGCATACGTAGCGTTGTCATTCTGGTCGCGAACGTGTACGTACATACTGGTCGATGTAGAGGCGCGCACGTGTCGTAGTAGAGGCGCGTACGTAGCATGTACACGTACGTACAGCGGCCACGGTGCAAGAAAGAAAATACGGCCACGTATGTGTACATACGGGCGGGGTCTCGAACGCCTACTCGCGCATACGTACGGCTAGGGCTCGTGTACATGGCTGGGTCGGAACGGAGAAACATCGTCGTCGTCGTGTTCAAGGGGAGGCAACGGCATGCGTCGTGTTCATGGGGAGGCAACGGAATGCGTCGTGTTCATCGGGAGGCAACGGAACGCGTGGGAGCCAACCGGCTGGGTCGGGACGGAATGCGTGGTCGTGTTCATCGGGAGGGATTGGACGGAACAGGCGATGGAAACGAGGCCTGGCGTACCGCAAAACAAAGGAAACGGACCTCCTACATTCGGAACGGGGTCCTGTTTATCGGGAGGGGTGTGGCGTACCGCAAAATGGAGGAAACGGACCTCGTACGGTCGAAACGGGGGTCCTGTTGATCGGGAGGGGTGTGGCGTACCGCAAAACCGACGAAACGGACCTCCTACGGTCGAAACGGGGGTCCTGTTGATCGGGAGGGGTGTGGCGTACCGCAAAACGGACGAAACGGACCTCCTACGGTCAAAACGGGGTCCTGTTCATCGGGAGGGGTGTGGCGTACCGCAAAACGGGACTCCACGGGATACTGTTCATCTCCACCGTCGACCTCCTCCAGCCTCCACGAGCTACCGTCGACCTCCTCCAGCCTCCACGGGTTCCTGTTCATCCAGCCTCCACCGCGCGCTACTCCACCGGCTACTGTTCAACCACCCCTCCACGGGCACCCCTCCACCGTCTACTGTTCATCCAGCCCTCCATACCACGGGGTCCTGTTCAACCACCCCTCCACCGTCTACTGTTCATCCAGCCCTCCACACCACGGGGTCATGTTCATCCTGAGGCAACACCACCGCTCACTGTTCATCCAACCCTCCCCCCGCAACGCTCACTGTTCATCCAATCGACTGGCTTCAGTTAGTAGCAGTAGCGAAGGAATCGCTCGATCGGGTTCAGTTAACAGCCATCGATCGATCGCCCGGGTTCAGTAACGCGTAGCCTGCAATGCAATCGCTCGGGCTCAGTTAGAGCCCAACGCCTCGCTCGGGTTCAGTTACAGCCAATGCCTCGCACACACACGCGTACGTGTACGAGAGAAACGCGCATCGCTCGGCCCCCGACCTCCCACCGTAACCGGGAACTCCCCGAAATTTTCCTCCCCCTCGCTTCTACCATGGTTTTTTCCGTCATGGACGGCCCAAAGAATGTCATGCAGCTGCGTCTCCGGCCCGCCCAGGACGAAAAGCCCATTTTCTGTCATGATTTTTTGTCATAGAAGTAGGAGCCCACCACATCTATGATGATACTGGGTTTTGTCACAAATATCGTCATAGAAGTGTCATATATATGACATACAATTTTTTCGTTCGGTCCAAAATGTCACGGATGTGTCTTTTTTTCTAGTGCTCGAGAAGATCGATTCTTCTAGAGTTTTCCTTTTTTTCTCTCTCGTTGTCGTGTTGGTTGAAGTTTCCGAAGCAAGACGTCGAGACAAAGATGGTGACAAATCAATGTTCTTACGAAGTGCAACCTGGATCGTGAAGATTGTGTTAGTCTGCGTCCCCCTTCTTCTTACCCTACGCTTGAATCTCGGGACGAGATTCTTGTTTAGTGGGGGTGAGTTGTCACATCCCTAATTCCGGTCTGACCTATGCTAGCTTCCATGTGAGCATCATGTTTAAATTCAAATGAAATTTGAATTGAGGAATTTTCAAAAGCCTCAGAAAACCTCTAAAAGTAACCAACATTTAAATCTCATCAAATGAGTCCAAGAAAATGTTCCTGTTATTCTGTGAAAATATTGGCATGAGGTGAAATTCAAACCAATATTTTTGGAGTCACAAAAGTAATTTATTTTGGGCCTTTGATTTAAATCAATAATATATTTGGGTTGGAATTATTTCTGTTATATAAGAAATAATGTTCAAATATTTTGTAAGTTTGCATGTGACCTTGGACTAGCTCTCTGAGCTCACATAAAAATTTACAGGAAGTTTTAAAATGGTTTAGTTTCCAAACTAAATCAAAACAAAATAAGAGAAATAGAAAAGAAAAATAAAAGAGAGAGAGAGAAGGACTAACCTGGCGCCCACCAACCCGCCCAGCTCCTTTGCTGGTCCAGCACTGTGCGGCCCAGCCCACTGACCTCCCCCCTGTCGTCTTCCTCGCGGCAGAAGGAAGCCGGGCGTGTGCCCCGTGCGCGCGGCCACGCGCTTCGGCCACCTCCTTCTTGCCGCTCCCCCTCGACGCCCTGGACGCCTTTGGGAGACGCCACGCAACCCCCCTGACCTCTCTCACTCTTCCTCGTGGCCCTCCTCTCCTCTGCTCCCTCTCTCTCACCCGCGCCGAGCGCCACTGTCGCCGCCGCCATAGCCACGGCCACTGCCTCGCCTCCCCAACACCTCCACGAGGTCCGCCTCCGTCTTCTACGCCTCTACGACGAGCCACGAGCCGCGGGAAGCCTTCAGACGCCGTCCAAGTCGTCGTCTTCAACCTCCGGCCACCCAGATCCCCGGCGACCCTGCGCTGCCTCCGACGCATCCCCGGCCTCGTCTCCGCCTCGGTTATAACCGCTGTGAGCTCCTGCTGCTTCTCCTTTGCTCGCCCCCTCCGTTCCCGTCCCCTAGCTCTGTTTTCCACCATGGCCGAAGCTCGCCGCCGTCATGGCCAGAGCCATAGTGGCTCGAAGCCGAGCACACTGCCGTGCTCCACACCTCACCAGGAGCACGTAGCTCACACCAGCACCTCCCCTAGTGCACTACAACGCCGAACCCGTCGTTGTCTGAACTCCGACGGCCGCAAAAGAGCACGCCGCCATCAGCTCCGGCCACCCTAGCTGCTTCCGCTTGTTGCTTTGGATGCGCCTCACTCCCAGGAACCCGTAGGAGCAAACCACGCGTAAAATGGTGCTCCGTAGCGAGCGCATGGTGCACCTCCGCCGTCGGCTGTGGTCGTCGCCGGCGAAACTCCGGCGAGGTCGACGTGGCACTTGATTAGCACTAATGACCTCACTAAGCATCCACTGAGCCACTGCCATGTGGACCCCTACACCTATTTAGATTTGTTTAATCCCTGTTTAGTTTAATTCATAACCCCAGTGACCCCACGCGTCAGTTTTGACCGTGCTGACGTGGCCGTTGACTGGGCCCACATGTCAGCGACCTATCCAGCCCTGAGTCACTGACCAGTAGGCCCCACTAGTCAGATTTGACCCTAGTCAGCGCTGTTGACTTGCTGACGCAGGCATGACGCAGTGCTAATACAATAAACCCTTTTCTGGATTATTTCGATTTTAGAAATGTCTGAAAATTCCAGAAAATAGCTAAAACTTCTAAAATTCATAGAAATTAATCTGTAAATCCAAATGTAATAATTTATATATGAAAAATTATCAAAAAAATCCAATCTTTCCATTTGTACCTTTTGCACACATGTTAGAATAACTTATGACTACTGTTTAGGGCAAATGAAATAAATGGCATTTGAATCTTCACATATGGAGTTGAATTTGAATCTTTGGTTCAAACCAACTTCTTTTAATCTGGTTGCTAGATGCATTAGCTAAAATCACATCATATTGCGATGTCATGATCATGCATCATATTGTCGCATTGCATTGATTGTGTTCTTTCTCTGTTGCCGGTGTTTGTCCCCTCTCAGTAGACTTGGTTTCGACGATGAGTTCGATGACACCGGTGAAGAGTTATACTATCTTCAGAAGTGACAGGCAAGCAAAACCCCCTTGTTCATTCCAATACAATCCCACTCTCTCGCTCCTGCTCTCTTTTACTGCATTAGGACAACAACGATTCAACTGTTACATGCTGCGGTAGTTGAACCCCTTTTCCTCTGCATGACATGTCATTGCCACAGTAAATAGATGAAACCCACTAGCATGAGTAGGAGTTGTTTGAGCCCTAATGTGCCTACTCATTCATGCTTGTTTGTTATGCCTGCTACTACTTAGAGTTGAGTCAGGTCTGATTCATCGGGGATGAATTGGAATGGTGATGAACATGTCCTACTGTGCGTGAGCTAAGTGTGTGAACACGATTTGGTAAAGGTAGCGGTGAGAGGCCATGTAGGAGTACATGGTGGGTTGTCTCATTGAAGCCGTCCTCAGGAACTGAGTTCTGTGTTTGTGATCCATGAATAGCTACTACCACACATTGGGATCCTTAATTGACTCTCTCGACTTATTAATCGCCTTGATCTCTGTCCAGGAGTTGCAACTAGTTTCTGGTGTTTGTAGGATATGTGTTGGAGGCCGTGCGTAGCGCTGACCCTAGGGGTTGTCTATGATGCGGTAGATACACCGTGGCACAGTGTACCGAGTCGCCCGTTTGGTGTCTCGGGAACCCTGCACACATCATTTGGGGTCGTGAGCGACACCCCGGCCGGATCTCCTTGCGGATGAAACCCGAATAGGCGATAAACCTGGACTAGAGACTTGTGTGGTTAGTCAGGTCGTGGCCGACACCCTCGCCAGGCTTCCGCTTGAAGGTTGCCGAGATACATGACGTGTACATGGCGGTAAGTGGCGAGAGCGTGTGTGAAGAAGTACACCCCTGCAGGGTTAACATCATCTATTCGAATAGCCGTGACCGCGGTAAAGGACTTCTGGGTTGCCTGTACAGTTCATAGAAAAGTGAAAGTGGATACTCTAAAATGCGCAAGATAAGCGTGAGTGCTATGGATGGCGTTCTCGTAGGGAGACGGGTGCGGATCCATAGTGGTGTATTGATTTGGTGAATATGTGGACTCGTGTGCGCCACCTCAAAAGAGTTACTTGCAGTCATAGTTTAGGATAGCCACCGAGTCAAAGCTGGCTTGCTGCAGTTAAACTCCACCACCCCCTTTGTTGATACCGATGCATATGTAGATAGTTCTGATGTAAGTCTTGCCGGGTACATTTGTACTCACGTTTGCTTAATTTATGTTTTTGCAGAGAGACATCAGTCTCGCTAGTAGTTCCGCGTGGACTTCGACGCTTAGCTTGTTACCTCAGCTACGATCTTGTGCCCTCGGCAGGGTCTTGTAGATAGTCAGGCTTGCCAGCCTTTTCATTTGTAGTTGTTGGTACTCAGACCAGTTAAGTTTCCGCTTGTGCTTGTTTCTTGTATGACTTGAATGCTGGGTCATCAGACCCATGTTTTAATATCTGGCTCTTTGGAGCCTAATGAATAAATACCTTGAGTCGTAGAGTTTTTTTTGTGATGCCATGTTGTATTTACACATGTCGAGCATATTGTGTGTATGATTGAAATGCTTGGTATGTGTGGGATCCGACAACCTAGTTGTCTATCCTTGGTAGCCTCTCTTATGGGGAAATCTAGTCTAGTGCTTCCACTGAGCCATGGTAGTCTGCTACAACCCGGTTTACCGGAGTCCTGTTAGCCCAGTTGCTACTGCTTCGAAACACTTAGAATGGCCGGCACGTGTCCTTCTTCGATCCTGTGTCTGTCCCTTCGGGGAAATGTCACGCGGTGTCTTTCGGAGTCCTGTTAGCCTGCTACAGCCCGGGATTCCCGGAGTCCTGCTAGCCCAGTTGCTACAGTCCGAATTCACTCGCTGATGACTGACACGTTCGTTGCTGGGTCATGTATGCCTGTCCCTGTAAGTTAATGCCACTTTGGGTTTACGACTAGTCATGTCGGCCCGGGTTCTCTATCATATGGATGCTAGCGACACTATCATATACGTGAGCCAAAAGGCGCAAACGGTCCCGGGCCAGGTAAGGTGGAACCCGTGGGAATACCATGCGTGAGGCCGCAAAGTGATATGATGTGTTACATGCTAGATCGGTGTGACTTAGGATCGGGGTCCTGACAGAGATGATCTAGAGAGATTATTATGCAAGTATAAAGAAAAATATGTGAATGCTAGAATGAAATGTGATCCTAAGTTTGCTACTTCACCTATCTTTATTAATGATAAGGATTATGAATTCTCTGTCGACCCAGAGTTAATTACTTTGGTTGTATCCGATCCTTTCCATGGTTATGAAACTGAAACTGTTGTGGCACATCTTACTAAGTTGAATGACATAGCCACCCTTTTTACTCATGATGAGAAGACTCGCTATTTCTTTATTCTCAAATTATTTCCGTTCTCATTAAAGGGTGATGCTAAAGCTTGGTATAATACTCTTGCTCCTGGTTGTGTGCGTAGTCCCCAGGATATGATTTATTACTTCTTTGAAAAATATTTTCCTGCTCATAAGAAACAAGCTGCTTTATAGGAAATATTTAACTTTGTTAAAATTAAAGAAGAGAGTCACCACAAGCTTGGGGAAGGCTTTGCCAGTTACTTAATGCTTTGCCTGATCATCCTCTTAATAAAAATGAAATACTTGATATCTTCTATAATGGACTAACCGATGGTTCGAGGGACTTCCTAGATAGTTGTTCTAGTTGTGTTTTCAGGGAACGAACTGTTGGGCCAGCTGAAGAATTATTGAATAATATATTGAAAAATTATGATGATTTGACTCTTCCCGAACCACCGGTTAAACCTACTCCGAAGAAGAGGGGTATATTATATCTTAGCCCTAAAGATATGCAAGAGGCAAAGAAATCTATGAAGGAAAAATGTATTAAAGCTGATGATGTTAAAAATTTACCTCCTATTGAAGAAATACATGGGCTTGATACACCGCCACTGCCTAAGATGGTGGACGTAAATTATCTTATGAAATTCTTTGATAATGACAATCCTCACAATATGCACCCTAGCCAATGCCTTTATGAGTTTGGAAACTACATTAGAAAACAAGATCACTTCAATGCAAATGTTATGAAACAATTGAAATATAATTCTGATATGATTGCTCGCTTGAGTGACTTGTTATTTAGAATCTCAAATGATGTTAGAGGTGTTGGAAAACCTGCTTCTATGGTTCAAACCCAGTTAGAACAAGTTGCTAAACCTCAAAGAGAATTACTTGATGAAATGAATAATAGTAAACATGACTTTGCTGTTAGAGTTGCAACTAGAGGAGGTAAAATGACTCCGGAATCACTTTATCCCGAGGGACACTCAAAAAGAATTGAACAAGATCGAGTAAACACTGATGCACCTAGTCCTTCTTGAAAGAAAAAGAAAAAGAAAAATGGTAGGACTTTGCATGCTTCTAGTGAACCTGAAATAGAAAAACCTCCTGATAATGATAATGAAACTTCTATCTCTGATGCTGAAACTCAATCTGGTAATGAACACTCACCTTCCGATAATGAAAAAGATAATGATGAGGTTCATGAAGACACTCAAATAAAATAAAGAACCAGATAATGATGTTGAGATAGAACCACCTGTTGATCTTGGTAACCCACAACCTAAGATTAAAAGATATGATAAAAGAGACTTCATTGCTAGAAAACACGGTAACATGGTAAAGAATAGAACCGTGGGTTCAAAAACCTATGCCTTTTCCACCCAAGTCAACTAAAAAAAGATGATGAATAATTTGAACGCTTTGCTGAAATGCTGAGGCCAGTCTTTTTGCATACTCGCTTGACTGATATCCTTAAGATGCCTCCTTATTCAAAGTATATGAAAGACATCATCACTAATAAGAGAAAAATATCGGAAGCTGAAATCTCCACTATGCTTGCTAATTACACTTTCAAAGATGGAGTAAATAAAAACGTTGGAGATCCGGGAATACCAACTATACCTTGCTCCATTAAAAAGAATTATGTGAAAACTGCTTTATGTGATTTAGGAGCTGGTGTTAGTGTTATGCCTTTCTCTTTATATAAAAGACTTGACTTGAATAAACTCACACCTATTGAAATATCTTTGCAAATGGCTGACAAATCAACTGCCATACCTATTGGTATTTGTGAAGATGTGCCCGTTGTTGTTGCTAATGTTACTATTTTGACTGACTTTGTTATACTTGAGATGCCCGAGGACGACAACATGTCGATTATCCTTGGTAGACCCTTCTTGAATACTGCAGGGGCTGTTATTGATTGCAATAAAAGCAATGTCACTTTTCATATCAATGGTAATGAGCATACGGTGCACTTTCCGAAAAAACAATTCCAAGTGAATGGTATTAATGTTATTCAAAAATCTCCGACAATCACTATTGGAAGTTTTCAAATACCTCTACCTACTGTGGAAAAGAAATATTAAATGCTTATTGTTGGGGACATTCATATCCCCATTGAGGTAACTTAGTGATTTACGAAAGTTCTTTGGTTTCATGCTAATCGAAAGTGGTTGTTAATAAGACTTGACCAACCTTATTAATGGATCATTTTTGAGCGGTATGAAGTTGATGAATTTTGTAAGCACTACCTTCTGTCCCTACTTTTTGCTCTCTGTTTTTATTAGTTAAATAAAATAAAATGCCATGTTTTGCCTGTTTTCTGAATTTCCCGTGCAATAAAAAATGACCCAAAAATAAAAGTTCTCAGAATGCCCTGAAAATTCAATACGATTTTTTTCTGATTATTTCCGAATTTCTAGTGCAAGCAATACCAGAGGGAGGTGCACCAGGTGGGCACAACCCACCTGGGCGCGCCAGGACCCCAGGCGCGCCCCGGTGGGTTGTGGTCCCCACGTGGGCCCCCTCACTTATCTCTTCATACCACATCATCACTTACCTCCAGAAAAAAATCTCTATTGCTCTCTCTCCCGTGTTCTTGCTCTCAAACCCGCAGATTTCGATCTCTTAAGCTCCATTTCTGAAACTATTTCGGGGGATTGTTGCTTGGTATGTGACTCTCTACCGTTTGTCCAATTAGTTTTTGGTTTAGTGGTTTATATTTTGAATAATTAGCTACTCTTGGTGCTGCTGTAGATGAGCTTGCATGTTGAATTCTTAGAGTTCTAAGTAGTTTGAATGCTTGCTATGGCCTCTATGTATCCCTATGAGTAGTTGCTATCATTTTTGTGAAGTTTTGTTGAGAAAATTTTGCGGGCTAATAAATTTCAGAATTATGTTCATAGGAAAAACATGAATATCTTTAGGAAGTTTGGCTCTAAGAAGAACTCCAAGGGTGTTATTGGGGAGTCCTCTGATAGTGATCTCCATCCTCGGAGGTTGGTGGAAGTATGACCGTGTGAATGGCCGCACACCCCGTTCCTGGAAGAGGCTGGAATCCTTCAGGAGTTCACACAATATGCTGCTAATGTCGGCCTCACCGACTTCATCGCAGATGAGTGTGAACAACATCGAATCCTCACAAACATCTTTGTTCAAAGTTTTACTTTCCCGCCTAGGAGTAATCCTCCTGAAGTGAGCTTTGATTTATATGATGAAAACCATCAGATACCACTTACTGAATTTTGTGACATATTCATGATCCCTTATGATGGGAGCTTAGCTGAGGCTAGGCTGGCTAAGTTTGAGGCCTTTTATCACACTTTGACAGTGGGAGATGAGAGAGGGGTGTCAGCTATCACTGCCGCTGGCTTACATTTTCCTGCTTTTCATTACTTTGCTCTTTTCATTGCAAAATGTTTGCTTGCTAGAGAGAAGGTGGGTGCACTTAGTTCACCAGACCTTGTAGGTTTACGTCGTGCATTGGAGGGCGACAACACTTATAGTTTGGGAGCTATTGTGGCTCGTCGCCTCCACATTAATAAGTCCGAAGGTAAAATACATGGTAGGATTTTTGCTACTCGTTTGGCGGCTCACTTTAATGTTGAGATACGCCATCATGATTACCCTCTGACCAAAGTTTACCTAGACCGCACAGCCATGGATCACCACCATTTCACTGATAAAGAGTCTCCTAACATTCTGATTCCATATAAGCTGGTTTTTATCATTGAGACTCGTGATGTTATTCCATTGCCTGCTCCTGATTTGTTTGATTCTGTTGCCAGGGGCGGATATAGGATTATGCATGCGGACATCATCGCCTACCGGCACGCTCAGGCTGCCACAGAGGCAGCGAAGGAGCCTTAGAAGTGGGATGAGTGGATGCCCGCTCCTACCCCGACTACCATCCAGGCTACTGATCGACTATCAAGTTAGGCCAAAAGCCTAAGCTTGGGGGAGTACGTGTTCTCACCAACATTACATTCATGTTCACTTATTCCATTAGTCGGTGTTCACACTTTTTCATTGTATCATCCATGCTTATATTTATTTTCTTGCTTTCTTTTTGTGTGTTTGAAAAAGTTTAGAAAAAAATTAGTTGTAGTTAATTTACTTTCTATGCATGCTCAGTAGTAATATTAAAAATAAAACCCAAAAAGATTTCCTTGTTCTTATTTTGCTTGTTGGGAGCTTTCCCGTGTAAATAGTTTTTCTCGTTTTTGCTTTTCCCTTTTATTTGCTTGTTCAAGAAAACCCTAAACTCCAAAAATATTTCAGTGTGTTTCTCTGAATTTCTTTTTCTTTTTATTCAAGTTGTACCAAGGAGAAGACCACGATGAAAATGTTGAGTGGTTCTCATATAAATAACTATTGATCTAATAAAGAGCACATTTTACCTTGTCCTCTCCTATTGAATAAAATGTTTGCAGATTCCAGCTTAGTCCACGGCACTCTTGCACTATTATTATTTTCATATCGTTCGATCGTGCAAGTGAAAGGCGACAATGGCGATATTCAATGAACTGGCCGTGGCAGAGAGAAACGGGTATGAACTCAACTTGTTCTGTTTGTGTAAATATGTTTAACCTGGTATCCATGATTCAGCCCATTATGATTAAACATGTTTGCAATGACAATTAGAGATTATAGTTTTTCATGCCATGCGTAAGTAGCTGGGAGTGGATAATGATTTATCTTGGATATCAACATTGCGTTAAAATGATTGTGATGTAGTATGATGATATGGTATCCTCCTCTGAATGTTCGAGTGGCTTGACTTGGCACATGTTTATGCATGTAGTTGAATCAAAACCAACATAGCCTCTATGATATTTATGTTCATGGTGTCCATATCCTACTCATGTTAGTATCCAATGTTACTTACGCATAATGCATGTTTATGACCATTGTTGCTCTCTAGCTGGCCGCTTCTCAATCTAATTGCTAGCCTTCACATGTACTAAGTGGGAATTCTGCTTGTACATCCGAAACCTTGAACCCAAAGTTATTCCAGATGAGTCCACCATACCTACCTATATGCGGTATTAACCTGCCGTCCTAAGTAAATTTGCATGTGCCACCTCTAAAAACTTCTAAATAAATATCCTTTTTGTGTGCCTGGATTGTTCATGGAACAACAGGAGGTGGTCGGTATCTTCCATGCTAAGCGGATTATTCTTAGGTCGAGTGTTTATTCACTCGCCATCGCACGAGAAAAGGGCGGTAATAGGGATTCCTAGTCCCGAACTCAAAAATGCAAATAATAAAACAAAACTCTCCCGGGACTGTTGTTGGTTTGGACGGCACCCGTTGTTTCGGACAAGCCGTGGAATGTGATTGTTGGTGGAAGGGGGAGTAAACCTTTACTTTTATCGCTTGGGAACCGCCACTAGCATGCTTAGCATGGAAGATATTGATAACTGATGGTCGTGAAGTAAATGAGAAGGGTGCATGTCTCAAAATATCATTTACCTCTGTTTTAAAACGTGAGCTCTGGCACCTCTGCAAACCACTGCTCCCCTATGCGAAGGGACTATCTATTTACTTTTATGTTGTGCCATCACCTTCTAAAACAAGCGCTAGAACCTGAGAGCATAACTGTCATGACTTATGCATTGTGTGTAGCTAATGTTGGGTGCATCATGACTGGATCTTTTCTACCATGAATTACAATGTTTAGTCGCTGCTTGAACTTTGGAGGTGCTCTGCATTTATGTTTTGCAGTCTCAGAAAGGGCTAGCGAGATACCACCATTGTTATATTATATCATGGTTGTTTTGACAATGTATTGCCATTTGAGATATCTTATTATTGCTCGCTAGCTGATTATGTCATTGATATGTGTCATTATAATCTTTAAGAGTTATTGTCGGCATGGTTAGTTATAATGTTGGCTGAAAACCTGGGTGCTGTTTAAGCTTATTTATGCAAACAAGAGCAAAAGAGTTCATAGAAGTTTTTCTTTTTCACTTTCAGTTTATCAATTGAATTGCTTGAGGACAAGCAAAGGTTTAAGCTTGGGGGAGTCGATACGTCTCCAACATATCTACTTTTCCTAACGCTTTTCCTCTTGTTTTGGACTCTAATTTGCATGATTTGAATGAAACTAACCCCGGACTGATGCTGTTTTCAGCAGAACTACCATGGTGTTGTTTTTGTGCAAAAATAAAAGTTCTAGGTATGGAACAAAACTTTGCGAGGAATTTTTATATAGTAAATAAGAATTTCTGGAGCCAAGACCTACCGGAGAGGGGCACCTGGGTGGGCACAACCCACCAGGGCGCGCCCCCTCTCCTGGCATGCCCAGGTGGGTTGTCCCCACCTGGTGGCTCCGCTGACCCTAAAACCGACGCTACAAAATCCTATTTTTCCAGAAAAAATCAGGGAGAAAGAATTATCGCGATCCACGAGACGGAGCCGCCGTCACCTCCTATTCTTCATAGGGAGGCCAAATTTGGAGTCCGTTTGGGGCTCCGGAGAGGGGGATCTTCATTTTTCATCATCACCAACCCTTCTCCATCGCCAATTCCATGATGCTCCCCACCGGGAGTGAGTAATTCCTTCATAGGCTCGCTGGTCGGTGAGGAGTTGGATGAGATTCATCATGTAATCGAGTTAGTTTTGTTAGGGCTTGATCCCTAGTATCCACTATGTTCTAAGATTGATGTTGCTACGACTTTGCCATGCTTAATGCTTGTCACTTTGGGCCCATGTGCCATGAACTCAGATTTGAACCGTTTATGTTATCATCATTATATCCATGTTCTAGATCTGATCTTTCAAGTTATAGTCACCTACTACGCGTTATGATCCGGCAACCCCGGAGTGACAATAGTCGGGACCACTCCTAGTGATGACCGTAGTTTGAGGAGTTCATGTATTCACTATGTGTTAATGCTTTGTTCCGGTTCTCTATTAAAAGGAGGCCTTAATATCCCTTAGTTTCCAATATGGACCCCGCTGCCATGGGATGGTAGGACAAAAGATGCCATGCAAGTTCTTTCCATAAGCACGTATGACTATTTACGGAATACATGCCTACATTATATTGACGAACTGGAGCTAGTGCCGTATTGCCCTAGGTTATGACTATCTGATGATGAATATCATCCAACAAGTCACCGATCCAATGCCTACGAATTTATCCTATATTGTTCTTGCTAAGTTACTACTGCTATCATCACTGTTACACTTGCTACAAAATTACCGCTATCACTGTTACCGTTACTATTGCTGCTGCTACTATTATCAAACCTACCATATTACTTCGCTACTGATTACTTGCTGCAGATAACTAATCTCTAGGTGTGGTTGAATTGAGAACTCATCTGCTAATACCTTAAAATATTGTTTGGTTCCCCTTGTGTTGAATCTATAAATTTGGGTTGAATACTCTACCCTCGAAAACTATTGCGATCCCCTATACTTGTGGGTTGTCAATGATGGCTTTGGTTTCCCCCCTGGGAGGGTTCCCTGGCAGAACAGCTCCGCTGGAGCCCTAGATTGGTTTTGCCCATGTTCCGCCTCAAGACGGCGGCGCTTCGTCCCGAAAGCTTCCTTCTGATTTTTTCAAGGTCAAAACACACCATATAGCAGAAGATGGGCATCGGGGGCCTACTAGGTGGCCCACAAGGCAGGGGGCGCGCCCACGGGGTAGGGCGCGCCCTCCACCCTTGTGGATGGCAGGTGGCCCCCCTCTGGTGCTTTCTTCGTCCAATATTTTTTATATATTCCAAAATAATTCTCCGTGAAGTTTTAGGAATTTTGGAGTTGTACAGAATAGGTCTGTAATATTTGCTCCTTTTCTAGTCCAGAATTCTAGCTGCCGACATTCTCCATCTTCATGTAAACCTTATAAAATAAGAGAGAAAAGGCATAAGTATTGTGATATAATGTGTAATAACAACCCATAATGCAATAAATATCAATATAAAAGCATGATGCAAAATGGACGTATCAATGATCGATAATGGACCTGAAGAAGAGGGCATCGAACATGGCTGCCGAGAAGAGGTCGGAGAAGGCGGAGAAGTGGCTGTACATGACAGAAAAGACGCAGACACGTCACAGCCTTCGTCGCTACTTAGTTCAGTCGTGGGGGACTCTCATGTTCAAGACCTGCTTCGCAAGAAGACGACTAGCAACAGAGCTGCTTCTAGAGAGGAGGCCAAGCTAGCGCAACTGGAGGTAGACTCGAAGACTCCATTGTATGATGGTTGTGATCCCAAGGTGACCCGCTTGAGTTTCACACTCGAACTTCGAAGGACGAAAGCAAAAAAATATGGATTGACAGAAGCCTCGATGATCATTTCAAGTATCTAAAGAAGTTTTTTCCCGCGGGGAACCTGTGTCCTACTAGTGTTGAGAAGGTAAAGAAAATAGCGTGCCCTCTTGATCTACCGCACATTAGATACCACACATGCATAAACGACCGCATCATTTATCGGGAGGAGCACACGAAAAAACCCAGTTGTCCAGTGTGCAATGCTTCTTGTCGGTGGAAACGACACCTATGGAATCACTGGGATCCCTTCTACGGTTGGCGGGCGCGGGGTTGTGCAAATAGCGGGTCTGGTAGTCAGCACAAAGATCGTTTACCCAAGATTGGGCCGCTAGGATGCGTAATACCCTATTTGGTGTATATTTGAGTGTTCTTGAGCTCTTGAACTAGCTGTGGTGCGTGCGTAGTCCAAAAGATCCGAATCCTTATCCAGTACGCCTCGGGCCTCCTTTTATAGACAAAAGGGGTTGCCACAGTGGCACACAGGAGGTGGAAAGGTATACAGTGTACAAGCTTATCGTCTGCCATTACGGGACAAGGTGCATTAAATGCGCTGCTTAGGTGTTCTGTTGCTTTATTGGGGATGGCAACGAGGCCCGTCCCGTCCGTCGCCGCTCCGCCTTGCTCCGACACGCGTCCAGGATAACGAGGCATGCAACGCCACGTAGGCTGGCAGGCTGCTGAGATGGCATGGTGGTAGGGTCTTCACGAAGATCTGCATGCCACCATGCAGGTGCTTGCTGAGTTGGCCTAGAGGCCGCACGTTTCCACACAGGTGCATTCCCAGCTGGTTGGGCTGGCAGCTGTATGGGAACAGTGGTGAAGTCTTGGCAGATGTGGGCCTGGCTGTGGCCCCACAGGTGCCCTCGGCAAGGGTCTTGCCCGGGCCCCGGCAAGGGTCTTGCCGTGGCATCGCGGTCGTCCCCCGCAAGGATCTTACCGGGGGTCTCGTGGATTCCCTCGGCAAGGATCTTGTCGAGGGTCGTCATTTTCTGGTCCTCATCTGATCTTGTGTTCTTATGATCTTCACAAAGATCTGCATGGCACCATGGAGGTGCCTCCCGAGCCTTGGTTCCAATGTGGTTGATGGTGTTGGAACCCTCGGGCTCAAGGGTGGCACACTGTGCTGGCGTTGGGCAAGCTGCCCAGGTAAGGCTCTTGCCGGGGCTGCGGAGGCCGCCCCGGCAAGGGTCTTGCCGGGGAGTCCACCTCGCCCTCTTGCTCTTTGTGCCTCTGGTCTTGGTGTTGCTCTGTCCGTCTTGTGCTTTTGGCTGCAGCGCTGCTCTGGTATTCTTGTGCTTCTGCTTCCTCCCTTTGCCCTGCTAAGTGTGGTCGCAGGTGTCGGGGTTTTGGTGCGACATATGCCAACGGGTGGCTTATCATGGTGGGGGATAGTAAGACGTTGCCTGTGCGAGGAAGCGGGATGAGGCGTAGACACGTACGCCAGCGAACTTAACCCAGGTTCGGGGCTCTCCTAGGAGATAACACCCCTAGTCCTGCTCTGCGGGGTCTCCGCATGATCACTATCTCAACAAGTAGCTATAAGTTGCTCCTTGAGCTGTTTGCTAGAGGAGGAAGAAGGGCAAGGCTAGCTCTCTCCTCTCTCTACGTGTGTGGTTGTGTAGTCTAAAGGTCTGAACCCTTTGCATGGGTGCCCTGGGGGGTTTATATAGGCCTACTCCCCTGGGGTACAATGGTAAACTGGCCGGGTGTAGGCCCTGGCCGTCAGTACCTCTTGTGGCCGGCTTCTCCACTGGCTGCTGGGGCCCGCCGAAGGCCCCGCCGGCTATCTTGTACTTGGCCGACCGGCCGTGCCCGCCACTCGCGGGTCTTGCCGGCTGCTCATCACTGTAGCCGTGCTTCTAATGACGCTTGCTTGGTCGGGGAAGGCGTGGCTACAGTCCCGCCGCCTGACGGGCGTTCACTGTAGCCATTCCCCAATCTCTTCTGGTTAATGGCGCACGAACTCCTAGGAAGGGGGAGGGCTGCCTGCTGGGTGCCGGCTTCCCCCTTGGTTGACTGGCCGAGGCTAGCCGCCTTCTGATTCTTCACAGGCAGGTAGGGCCCACCGCCTGCAGGCCGTACCGACAGCCCGTCATGGGAGCATGGTCCCTTCTGGCTTGGGTGATGTCACGGGTGAAGGGGCCATAGTGTTGTGCCGTACAGGAGATCTCCGGTTGGTGCGGCGCACTGTGGCCACGACCTGCCCCGGATTCGAGGGTGGCAGGCTTCGCTGTAGCCACACCCCATCTCGTCGTGCTTAAGAGGGCACAGACTTTGAGGGCGCCTGGGGCCGCCTGGTAGGAGCCGGCCTCTCTGGAGGCCGCCTGCTAGGAGGCGGCCCACTTCGTAGCCGTCTTCTGGGGTCCGCCGCCTTCCGGCAGCTGGCCGCTTGGACCAGCTGGCCTGAAGAAGGCGGCGGTCAAGCTTCAAGGCTTGAGGGGCGCAGTCGGCCGCAATGTCTTGAAATGCCATGGGGGCAGATGAGGCTACCCATGGCCAATAACTCCGACAGTAGTCCCCGAAGCTGGTGGGTCACCGCGGCTGACAAGACAGGGTGTCCCAGCAGCTTCCAACTCCGAGTGGTCATCGTTGCTTGTCTTGTCCGTCTTCTGGGACGCCGACTGCTAGGAGTCGGATGCAGCAGATGGCCGCCTGATAGATTTTGAACCGTCGCGGCGGGAGCCAAGTGGCGCGCTAGCTAGGCTTCTAGGCTTGCCGCCCGCCACACGCGCGCCACGCCGCATCAGCTGGCCGGGCTAGCCTGCCAGCCCATGCGCGACGGGATGTCGTAGCAGGCCGGGCCCGTCATTACCGGGCCTCGGCACGCGCGCGGATCCGCTGCGGCCGAGGCGAGCGGTTGGGATCCCGCACGCTTTTACCACGCGCCAACACTGCGTGGTAAATGCGGGGTCGTGGGGTCGTGGGCGCTGTTAATCCCACGATCCCATGCCCCGCCCCCTCGGCTTCGTAGCCAGGGGCTATAAGTAGCGGAGGAGGGGAGCGGCAGAGGCCCGCACGCTCTCCTCTCCCCTGCCACTTCTTGCCTTTTGCTCTTCTTCGCCGCCGCCGCACTCCGTGCTCCGTCGAAGTGTTGCCGCGGCTCGCCCTCGCCGTTGGGCTCCTCCTCTCTGAGCCCTCTCTCTGCCCTGCTGCGGGCTCGCGCGCTCGTCACCGTCCCTCGCCTTTGTCGCGCTCGAGTCACTCCGGCGACTGGGACGGCTCCAATGTCCATGAAGATCGCCTCATGTTCCTCCGTGACACACGGCGGCTGCCCATAGCGGGCTACGTCGAGGCGCGCGTGCCGCTCGCCGCCGAGATCTCGCCGGTGCCGGAGGAAGGCAAGCGCGTCATCTTCCGCTCGCATTTCCTCCGTGGCTTCGGCCTGCCGGCGAGCGGCTTCCTCCGCTCGTTCCTGACCTTCTACCGACTCCAGCTGCACCACCTCACACCGAACATGGTGGTGCTGCTGTCGGCCTTCATCACCCTCTGCGAGGGTTATCTTGGCATTCTCCCCACCATCAAGCTCTGGGAGGCCTTCTTCTACACCAAGCTCGGCACCGCCGTCAAGGAGGAGGCGGCTCAGTGCGGAGCTTTCGTTGCTGTGCTGCACCCGGGTCCCAGAAACGCCTTCCAGCCATCAAGCTAATACAGTCGGCCAAGCTGTGGTAGAAGTCGTACTTCTATGTGAAGAACGTCAACCCGGCGATCGACTTGATCAACTTGTCGGCTTACGTGGTCGGTCCACCTGCCGAGCCCCGCACCAATTGGGGCTTCAAGCTGAAGCCGCTGTCGCCCGACGCCTCCGCCGCCATCGCCCGCCTCAAGTTGATGACGTAGTCGGAGGGCCTCAACGCGTTCGACTTGCTAGTCGCTTTCGTGGTGCGCAGCGTCCTCCCGCTTTAGGGCCGGCCTCACATCATAAGCTAGATGAGTGGACATCACGACCCGTGCCGGATGTGCACCAAGGAGATGCTGACTGCCGAGGTAGCCACCTGGTGAACGAGATCGCTGACCTCAAGCTCGAGGAGGAGGAGTGGCGGTTCGGCAAGCGGTCGTACTCCCGCGCAGATCCGCCGCCTATGGTAAGTTCTTGAGTCTTTTCTTTCCCTCTTGCCGGGTTCTCTCTTGCTGACTAACCAGCTCGACCATGACGCAGGTCCTCCCCTCCCAGCTGGATGACAATGTCGAATACATGCCGGACCGGGAGGTGAGCGATCTGGCGGACCCCGACTTGGGGGCGGCCGCCCTGGAGGACGACGCCACAGGCGGCGGTGGTGGGGCAGGCGGCTCCGTAGGAGGAGGTGGCGTGGAGGACTGGTCTGATGATGATGACGAGGAGGAGGTGCCGCGCCGCCCGCCACCTTTGGACAAGGCGGGTGCAAGATCCTCGGCTGCACCAACCGCACCAAGCAGTGGGTCGAAGTGCCGAGGCGTGCTGATATTCGACAGCCACCCCAAGAAGGCCAAGCACTCGGCCGCCGCAGCCAAGAACACGGCCGCTGTGACCAAGCGGCGCGAGGCCGCCGCGAAGGCGGCCAAGTTCCAGAAGGCCCCCAAGCAGCCTCCGATGGTGTCGGCGTAAGTCCTCAGCCTTTCTTGTGTCTTCTTTTATTCTTTTATCTTGATGAATCCTTCTGAATCCCCTCCTTACTTTTCTCTTGAGCAGGGCCCGCTCTCTCTTGAGCGGTCGACCTCGGGCTCTGTCGTCAGGGTGGCGGAGGGCTCCACCAACAACCGTCGTATAGACCCGGCCGCCGATCTCCGGGAGGTGCAGGAAAGGAACGCAGGGGAGGTGCGGGAGGAGAAAGAAGCCGCGGCCAAGAAGGCGGAGGCCGACAAGGCGGCCGCAGCCAATGCGTTGCAAGCGGACGCGGACGCTGCGGCCAAGGCCCAAGCCGACGCCGCGGCCAAGGAAGGGGCGGAGGATGCCGCACGCTAGCAGATCCCGCAGGTCATCACCCCCTGCGCTCCGCACCACCAGCGCCAGAGTTCTCGGCGCCAGCTGGGGGAGCCGGCGACGAGCAGCCGGTCATGGAGAGGGAAGGTGGTGATGTCGTCTTGCCACAGGTGGAGGTGCCTCCATGACCGCCGACTGCGGATGCGCAGGGCAGCCAGCCGGCCGCCCCATGCGTGACGCCAGCCGGAGGTGAGCTGGTGGTGGGCTCGGCTCCCACGGCCCGCACTCCAGTGCGTCGTCGTGTGGAGAAAGCGGCATCGGCGCCGAGGCCGATGGAGGTTGGGAGCGCCAGCTCGTCGGCCCCTGAAGCCGAAGCCACCAGTGCCGCGCCGGCAGAGTGGGTGCACGGGGGCGGGACGAGCGCCTTGATCAAGGCGGCGCAAGATGTCCAGGCCGATTTCAAGGCCGAAGCCGCTGCCCTCTCGCAATGCATGAAGGCGTTCGTGAAGACGCGGGCCACCGTCCGGGTACGTAACTTGCTTCTTGCTTTTGATTACTGTAATCTTCGGTGGGGGCACGCCAGCGCACCCACTCGGTGTAGTCCCCGAGTTCTGGGCCGGCTGCTGAGCAAGCGGCTTGGAACTTAATAGTGGGTTCTGAGCTCTGGCTCACCTCTTTTTCTGTTGCTTTCTTGCAGGATTACCACAATATCCGCGCGACCACCTTCAACGCTAACGTCCAGGAGCTGGACCGACGGACCACCGATTTGACGGAAAGCCGGAGTAAGCACTCCATCTTCTTTTCTCCACTGGGGCGCGTCAGCGCACCCGTGGGCTGTAGTCCCCGAGATGCGAGCCAACTGCTGAGCAGTCGGGTCAGATCTTCCAGCAATTACTTTTTTTCCTTATTGATTGTTGATATCTTTTCTATCTTGTTATTGCAGGAACCGATGCCGTCTGGCAGCAGCAATTGGGCGAAGCCAACACCACACTGCGTGCCAAGGAGGACGAGTGCAACAGGGTGGCCCAGGAGCGCGACCGCCTGGCCAAGGAACTGAAGGACCAGGCGGATCATCACAAGACGGCCCTGAAGCGGGCGGAGGACAACGAAGCCAAGCTCATGGCTGAGTTTGAGACCGACCGCTCCGGTTGGGCTAAGACGGAGGCGGCACTGACCGCTGGTTATGGCCAGATTGAAGACATAGTCGATGGTGAGCTTTCTTCTCTTCTCTCAACTGCTGGCTGTCGAGCGAGCCGGCTTCTAGCTTCTGACTCCTGACTTATTGTTTGCTTGTGCAGACTTCTTCTCCGGCCATTCTGCCGTTGCCAACCAGGCCATTGAAGGTCGCCGCGAAGCGCGAAGGGCAGGGGGCGCGAAGATTGCTGCCGACGCCCCTCGGACCCTTGGCGAGCAGCTCCTTAGTATTCAAGCTCGTCTCCAGCCGGCCCACCGGATGCTCCGTCGGCTGCAGTGTGCTGGGGCTCAGGCAGTCTCTGCCCTCTGGCCAGACAGGCAAGCCCCACGCACCCCCAGTCGGACCGCCGACTGGTTGGAAGTGGCCGCCGGCCGTCTTGAGGCGTGGCAGGGCTCCGCGGCCCGAGCTGGAGCGCGGCGGGCCTTGGAGTTCGCCAAGGCGTGGTATCTTGGGCTAGATCTAGCCCAGTTGGCCACGTTTCGGCAGGAAACCGACACTGAGCTGGTGGTGGTGGAGCGTGATCTCACTATTCGCGCAGCAGCGATCGCCGAGTATACCAACACCGGTGACTTCGTCCCTGAGCTGAATGAGAACGGCACCGAGGCGCCGCCAGAATGGTTCGGACTGAACCAGGATGATGGCGAAGACTCGGCAAGGGAGATCGCCTCTAGCAACGAAGGGGAATACGAGGAAGACGAGGATGATCAAGACTGCGCGCCGGAGGTCAGAGCGGGCGGCTAGCCTCAACTCGACCGTGCCTCCAGCACCGAGCCGCGTGCAATCACGCCGACTGTTGCTGAAAGCGGCCAAGCCGAAACTCGCCAGCCGGCCACTCCACCAGCCGGCGCCCCCGACTCCACCAACCTGCCGGACTCGCCTGCTGCTCCTTTGGTCTAGGCCGCCAATTTATCGTAGCTTTTCCTTCTTAGTAGTTTTCTCAACAAACTTTTGTTAAATTTGCACAATTCCACCCGCGGGGTGTATTCAAACTATGTTGAAAGTTGGCCGGTGGCCTTTTGGTATGTAAATTATTTCCCGCACAAGCTGTGCTTTTGCCGAGTTCCGACTTTTCTTGCTTTTTATTCCTTGGCTTTTTCCTTTGCCGCCCTCCCATGGTTTCCTACTTGCCAGCCGGATAGCCGCTTTGCGGACTGTGGCCTGGTAAAGCATTTCACCATTGTGGGAGGACAAGTACTTTGGCCGACTGGAACGTTGCAAGCTAAGTAGGAAGCCGGCCGGCCGGCTGCTCAGCAGCCGGTCGCTGAGGCGAAGGGCCGGCCTGTCCTATGTAGATGCTTTGATCCTTAGCCATTTTCATGTGAGCACTATTCCTTGCCTTTAACTCTTGCCAAGCGAACTACCGCTCTGCGAGCTGTGGCTTGTGGCGAGAGAGGGCTTAGGTGCTTGCATATTACTTGTCCGACTGCAGGAAACACCGACATAGTACAAGGCAGCAAGCCCCAGGGCCGGCTAGTCGAACCCGGTTTCAGGCGGAGGAATGAAATAACACATTCATAGGCATAATACTTATCATATAGATAAAAAGGGGTAGCCCTCGAGTGCTCCCTGAGGGACCCGAAGTCTTCGTACTTAATACAAAAGGTAGCATGGTACATACTGCATCAACTGTAAAATCTTCGAAGGAGATTTGCATTCCATGGGCGCTCTGTTTCCTTGCCAGAGTCGTCCCTCTTGTGCGCCCTGGGCTTCTGGGCATCGATCAGGTAGTAGGAGTCGTTGCCCAAGGATTTTCTGATGATGAAAGGGCCTTCCCAAGGGGCCGAGAGCTTGTGCTGGCCGGCTGTTCGCTAGATCAGCCGGAGCACAAGGTCTCCCTCTTGGAAGGATCTTGGCTTGACCTTCCGACTATGGTAGCAACGTAGACTCTGCTGGTAGATGGCGGACCGACTGAGTGCCAACAGCCGACCCTCTTCCAGCAGATCGACACCGTCTTCTCGTGCTTCCTTTGCCTCCGCCTCCATGTACATGGTGACACGAGGTGAGTCGAACTCGATGTCAGTTGGGATGACAGCCTCGGCACCATATACAAGGAAGAAGGGTGTGAAACCGGTTGACTTTTTCAGAGTGGTGCGCAGACTCCAGAGGATGGCCGGCAGCTCGTCGAGCCAGCAGCCGACCGAACGCTCTAGAGGCTTGATCAGTCGGGGCGTGATTCCGGACAAAATGAGGCTGTTTGCTCGCTCAACCTGGCCGTTTGACTGTGGGTGGTCAACAGACGCTAAGTCCAGTCGGATGCCCTACGTCGCACAGAAATGGGCCAAGGCGCCCTTGGCGAAATTTGTGCCATTGTCGGTGATGATGCTGTGAGGTATGCCGTACCGAGTGGTGATGTCTGCAATGAAAGTCAGAGCACTCGGATCGTTCAACTTCTTGATTGGCTTCGCTTCTATCCACTTGGTGAATTTGTCCACGGCAACGAGCAGATGAGTCATGCCGCCGTGTGCTGTCTTGAACGGTCCCACCATGTCCAGTCCCCAGACGGCAAAAGGCCAGGCAAGGGGAATGGTCTTGAGTGCAGAAGCCGGCAAATGCTGCTTGGAACTGAACTTCTGGCATCCCTTACATCTCTTGACCAAGTCTTTGGCATCTTCTAGAGCAGTCGGCCAGAACAAACCATGGCAAAAAGCTTTGGCGACAAGTGATCTTGAGGCCGCGTGGTGGCCACACTCGCCTTGATGGATATCCTTGAGGATTGCTTGGCCCTTCTCTTGCTCTACGCAGCGCTGGTACACACCAGTGACACTGCGCCTCACGAGTTCCCTGTTGATGATGGTGTATGCAGCTGCCCGACGTTGCACCTGTCTGGCCGAGATCTCATCGGTTGGCAGCTCTTTGTTCACCAGAAACTTGAGGATGGGCTCTGCCCATGATGGTGCTTGAATTTCTTCTACCGCCACTATGGCCACTTGTACTAGGGCGGTTGGGTTGGGAGATGGCGGCTTGGAGTCGGCTGCCGCTTGTTGTGTCGTTGAAGTCCCCGAGCCGACTGCTGCAGTCCCCGGGCCGGGATCTGAAGTCCCCGGGCCGGGTGTGACTGCTGCAGTCCCCGAGCCGCCTGCCAAAGTCTCCGAGCCGACTGTTGCAACCTTTGAGTCGGTCCGACTGTTTCAGGAGCAGCCGACACGAAGATAGACTCTGATTCTAGAGAAGGCTTGAGCGATGGCTTGCGGAGGAACTGGAGGGAGACGCCGACTGGTATTGCTTGACGGGTGGAGCCGATCCGTGCCAGGGCATCAGCTAGCTCATTTTCATTCCGTGGTACGTGAAGGAATTCGCACCCTTCAAAATATCCGCTGAGTTGCTGGACGAGGAAGCGGTAGCTTGCCATATTTGCATCCTTGGCGTCCTAGTCGCCAGACGACTATTGTACCACCAAGTCAGAGTCACCGTAGCACAGAATTCGGCGAATGCCGAGCTCTTTGGCAAGCCGGAGTCCGTGTACTAGTGCCTCATACTCGGCCACATTGTTGGAGGCGGCAAAATGGATTTGCAGTGTGTATCTGAGCTTGTCGCCTTTGGGAGAGGTGAGGCCGATGCCGGCTCCCAAACCGGTGCGCATCTTCGAACCATCAAAGTGCATCCGCCAATGGGTGGAGTCCGACGCTGGCGGCAGGTACTGGGTCTCGGCCCAGTCGACGGGGAAGTTGGCCAGCGCTTGGGACTTGTTGGTGGTGCGAGGCTCGTAGAAGATGGTGTGGTGAGCCAACTCGATGGCCCATTTGGCCACTCGGCCTGAAGCATCTCGGCTGCCTATGATCTCAGCAAGCGGGGCAGTGCAAACAACCGTGATGGGGTGCTCTTGAAAATATGGCTTTAACTTCTTGGCGGTAAAGTGCACGCCGTAGCACATCTTCTTGTAGTGGGGGTAGTTCTGCTTGGAAGCCGACAACACTTCACTCAAGTAATACACTGGTCTCTGGATCGGCAGAACCTTGCCGTCTTCCTTGCGCTCAACTACTATGACTGTGCTAACCACCCGGCTGGTGGCGGCGATGTAGAGTAGCATGGGCTCCTTAGCAGCTGGCGCGGCCAGGACAGACGGCGTGGTCAACATCTTCTTGAGCTGGAGAAAAGCCTCATCCGCCTTGTGAAGGAAATATGCCCTAGAGGCAATGATAAAGTTATTATTTATTTCCTCATATCATGATAAATGTTTATTATTCATGCTAGAATTGTATTAACCGGAAACATAATACATGTGTGAATACATAGACAAACATAGTGTCACTAGTATGCCTCTACTTGACTAGCTCGTTGATCAAAGATGGTTGAGTTTCCTAGCCATAGACATGAGTTGTCATTTGATTAACGGGGTCACATCATTAGGAGAATGATGTGATTGACTTGACCCATTTCGTTAGCTTATCACTTGATCGTTTAGTTTACTGCTATTGCTTTCTCCATGACTTATACACGTTCCTATGACTATGGGATTATGCAACTCCCAAAAACCGGAGGAACACTTTGTGTGCTACCAAACGTCACAATGTAACTGGGTGATTATAAAGGTGCTCTACAGGTGTCTCCGATGGTGTTCGTAGAGTTGTCATAGATCGAGATTAGGATTTGTCACTCTGATTGTTGGAGAGGTATCTCTGGGCCCTCTCGGTAATGCACATCACTATAAGCCTTGCAAGCAATGTGACTAATGAGTTAGTTGTGGGATGATGCATTGCGGAACGAGTAAAGAGACTTGCCGGTAACGAGATTGAGCTAGGTATTGAGATACCGACGATCGAATCTCGGGCAAGTAACATACCGATGACAAAGGGAACAACGTATGATGTTATGCGGTTTGACCGATAAAGATCTTCGTAGAATATGTAGGAACCAATATGAGCATCCAGGTTCCGCTATTGGTTATTGACCGGAGACATGTCTCGGTCATGTCTACATAGTTCTCGAACCCGTAGGGTCCGCACGCTTAAAGTTCTGTGACGATCGGTATTATGAGTTTTTGTGTTTTGATGTACCGAAGGTAGTTCGGAGTCCCGGATATGATCACGGACATGACGAGGAGTCTCGAAATGGTCGAGACGTAAAGACCGATATATAGGACGACTATGTTCGTACACCCGGAGTGTTTCAGGAGGTTTCGGACATATACCGGAGTACCGGGGAGTTACCGGAACCCCCCGGGGAGTTTATTGGGCCTATTGGGCCCTAGTGGGAGAAGAGGAGGGGCGGCCAGGGCAGCCACGCGCCCCCTCCCCCTCTACTGCAAATTGGACAAGGAGGGGGGGGGCGGCGCCCCCCTTTCCTTCTCTTCCTCTCTCCCTTTCCTCTCCCCTCCTACTCCTACTTGGAAGGGGGGAGTCCTACTCCCGGTGGGAGTAGGACTCCTCATGGGGCGCGCCATAGGGGGCCGGCCCCTCCCCCTCCTCCACTCCTTTATATACGGGGAGGGAGGCACCCCTTGGAGACACAACAATTGATCATTGATCTCTTAGCCGTGTGCGGTGCCCCCCTCCACCATAATCCACCTCAGTCATATCATAGCGGTGCTTAGGCGAAGCCCTGCGTCGGTAGCATCATCGTCGTTCACCACACCGTCGTGCTGACGAAGCTCTTCCCGGAAGCTCTACTGGATCGTGAGTTCGGGGGACGTCACCGAGCTGAACGTGTGCTGAACGCGGAGGTGCCGTAAGTTCGGTGCTGAGGATCGGTCGATCGTGAAGACGTACGACTACATCAACCGCGTTGTTATAACGCTTCCGCTTATGGTCTGTGAGCGTACATAGACAACACTCTCCCCTCTCATTGCTATGCATCACCATGATCTTGCGTGTGCATAGGAATTTTTTTGAAATTACTATGTTCCTCAACACCTTGTCATTCCACTCGAAGTGCGTGGTTTTCTTCAGGAGTTGGTACAGGGGAAGGGCCTTCTCGCCTAGCCGACTGATGAAGCGGCTGATTGATGCCAAGCAGCCGGTTAAACTTCTGGACATCTCTCAGTCGGGTAGGCTTCTCCATCCTCTCGATGGGCTTGATCTTCACAAGGTTGCATTCGATGCCGCGTTCGGAGACCAGGAAGCCGAGGAGCTGGCCGACTGGTACTCCGAACACGCACTTCTCTGGGTTGAGCTTGATCTGAAATCGGCGTAGATTTTCAAAAGTCTCCTTGAGATCTTCTAGGAGGGTCCCACGCTTCTCCGTCTTCACCACAACATTGTGCACATAGACGTGGGCGTTTCTGCCGAGCTGCTTGAGGAGGCACTTCTGCATGCAATGCTGAAACGTGGCGCCGACATTCCTCAAGCCAAACATCATCATCAGGTAGTAGAAGGCTCCGAATGGTGTGATGAACGAGGTCTTCAGCCTATCAGCCGTGTTCAACTTGATCTGGTGGTACCCTGAATATGCATCCAAAAAACTCAACAGCTCGCATCCGGCTGTGGAGTCTATCACTTTGTCAATCCTCGGCAAGGCAAATGGATATTTGGGGCAAGCTTTGTTGAGGCTGGTATAATCAATACACCTGCACCACTTGTTGTTCTTCTTCAGTACAAGGACTAGGGTTGCCAGCCAATCCGGATAGAATACTTCCATAATGAAGCCGGCTGCTAGGAGCCGGGCTATCTCTCACCAACAATTCTTCTCTTCTCCTTCGATAGGCGGCGGAGGGGTTGCTTGACCGGTTTGGCGTTAGGTCGGACGTGTAGCTTATGCTCGGCGAGATCCGTCGGAACACCCGGCATGTCCTTAGGAGACCATGCAAAGATGTCTCGATTCTCATGGAGGAAATCAACGAGCTCGCTTTCCTATTTGCTGTCGAGGTTTGTACCTATGACATCGTACCTCTCCGGGTGCTCCGGGTCCAATGGTATCTTCCTTGTCTCCCTGGCCGGCTTGAAGGAGCCTTCAGCTTCCGACTCCTTGGGATCAGGGGACATGTCCGGCTGGTTGCCAGCCATGGCCACAACCCGGTCAAGGAGTCCCTTCTCGGTAGTAATCACAAGGGACTCAGCCAGCCGACTGCTGGCAGCTGCACAGGCGGAGGACTTCTTGTAATCTCCGGAGACGGTGATAATCCCTTTGGTGCTTGGCATCTTCATCTTGAGGTAGGCATAGTGCGGTACCGCCATGAATTTGGCCAAGGCAGGTCGGCCGAGCAGTGCATGGTAAGGACTTTCAAGGTCAACTACTTCAAGCCAGACGGCCTCTCGGCGGAAATGATCTTTGTCTCCAAAGAGGCCATCTATCTTGATCTTGCAGATTGGTGAGTGCGAGAGGCCAGGTACTATGCCATGGAAGACAGTCCGACTGGGCTGGAGCTGCTTCTGCTTGATGTTTAACTTCTCCATGGTATCGCGGTACAAGATGTTGATGCTGCTACCACCATCTATCAGGACTCGGGAGAAGCGAGCAGCTCGCCTCTCAGTAGCAAATGTGGCATCCAACACCAGAGCGTAAGAACTCGGAGAAGGCATTACTTCCGGGTGATCGGCTCGGCCTCAACTGATTGGCTTTTCAGACCCGTGCATGAACTCTGGGGCTTCAGAAGCTACAACATTCACCTCTCGGGACTGCTGGCGTCGGCTGTGCTTGTCGTTAGCCACACTGGTGAAGACAACATAGGCTCCTTGTTCTTCTGGGTACTCGTCTTGGATGGCACCAACTGGCCGGGCCGCCTACTGCAGAGGAGGAGGCGGCGGTGGCTAGCCAGCAGGCGGAGGAGGCAGCAATCCTTCGCCCTTGGAGATTCGGGTGAGCCAGTGACACTTCCGAGTGATGTGGTTGGACGGCTTCGTGCCGCTATGGAACTTGCAGGGTGCATCAAGGGTTTGCTCATAGGAGAAGGCGGGCAACCAATTTGGCTTGCCGCCCCTCTAACGCTTGGGAGCAGGCTGCCCCTCCGGCTGCTGGTCTTTGACTGTCGCCAGTTGCCGGTTGGCGGAAGCCGGCTGTGGCGCCTTGCGCTTGTTGTCAGTTTGTTGCTGACGGCGACTGGTGTCACCAGCCGGAGTCCGAGGGGCCTGAGGAGCCACTTTGCCGGATGCATCAACTTGAATCTCCGTCTTCACGGAGGAGTCAGCTGTGGCGTACTTGTCCGCTATGATCAGCAGCTCGTCGTGGGTTGCTGGCTCGTCGCAGAGAAGTCGGTGCTTGAGCAGGGTGCCTTCTCTGCACCCGGCTGTGAAGTACTCGATAGCCTGCACCTCGTGCACGCCTTTGCAAGAGTTGCGCAGCTCGGCCCAACGCGTGAGGTAGTTGCGTGTCGATTCGGTGGGGCCTTGGACGCACAAAGAGAGCTGGCGAGGCTTGGGCGGCTGCTTGTATGTGCTGGTGAAGTTGCGGACGAAGGCTTCGGTGAAATCTACCCAGCTGTTGATGTTGCGGGGCTTCAGGCTGTTCAGCCATGTCCGGGCGGTGCCCTGGAGCATAAGCGGAACGTACTTCACGGTAACGCGCTTGTTGCCATTCCCTATCCTGACGACCATGGAGTAGTCGACCAGCCAGTCTTCCGGCTTCACGGAGCCGGTGTACTTGGGTGTGTCTCTTGGGAGCGTGAACCCTTTGGGGAAGGGCTCGTCGCGGATGCGGGGGCCGAAACAAGGCGGGCCCAGCGCGTCTTCTTCTTCTAGCGCCAGGGATCGATTGAGGCGGTCGATCCAGTGGCGAGCATCATTTTCTCGGATTCCTTCTCGGGGGCCAAGCCGGCCACCGAGACTCGGATGATCAACAGGCGGCGGGGAGACGCGCCTTTCTCTGCGCAGGGGAGGCTGATAGTCGCCTAGTCGTTCCACCGCTCGTGGGCGGTCGTCTTGGTCGCGCTCAATGGAGATGTGTGTCCAGCTGCGGCTTGCAGCCGGCTCCTTGTCTCGTCGTCCACGGGCGCCGCCGGTCGGCGTCCGGGATGTCGCACTGTGCTCTCGGTGAGGAGGCGGGTCGTCGTTCCGCCGGTTGGGCTCTTTGGTGTGGCAGCCGGCGCCTTGCTGCTCGGCAGCCGCGTCAATGCGCCACTGGACGCGCTCCGTCATGTGGCGATGCTCGTCGCCCTCGAGGTTGTCCAGCTCGTCTGCTGCCGTCTGGGTAGCTCGTATGTTTTCCATGAGCGTGGCGTAGACAGGGCGGTCCGCCCCGAACATGCTGGCAATGGCCGCACCGTGTTGCCGGACCGTGCCGATGTGGCTGGGCCCGCCAGGAGTCGGCGTGCCGCCAACAGCGCGGTCCATCTCGCGCTGGCAAGCCTCCGAGAGGTGTGTCATGCTGGCCAACTTCTTGGCGCTATCGAGGAGCGCCTTGCAATGCGCTTCCAGCGCCTCGCAATCAGCATCTTCGGGAATGGGTGCGGCAAGTGCCGCAATGCCGCCTGCAGCGGATCCTGGCCGTCACCACCAGAGTGCTCGCCATGGCTAATGACAAGCACCTCTGTGACGGTGCTTCCGCCGCTGTCCGCGCGAGGAAGCGGATCGTCGATGACCACCACGTTGGTGGGGAACGCGTCGAGGGATGCCGTGTCGAAGTTGACAAGCATCGGGTCAGTGGAGCCAATCGACTCCAAGTCAAAGGCCGGCTCATTGGCAATGTGGAGCTGGTCGAGGAGGCTGACGAGGCAGCTCTCGGGGCCGTCTGTGCCCGCGTCGGATGTAGGCTCGTCGGAGAGGCGGATCTCGCCAACAAGGTCGGGGAGGCAGCTTGCCGCGCAGGAGACCTCCGCGCCATGCAGCGCATTGGCGCAAACACCGTCTGGCGTGCCAGGCTAGCTGCGCTCGCCAGCAAGGAAGAGGGTTCCCGTCCAGAACAGATCTCCGGACGACGGTGCACCTAGCCCCACGGTGGGCACCAAATGTCGGGGTTTTGGTGCGACATATGCCAACGGGTGGCTTATCATGGTGGGGGATAGTAAGACGTCGCCGGTGCTAGGAAGCGGGATGAGGCGTAGACACGTACGCCAGCGAACTTTACCTAGGTTCGGGGCTCTCCTAGGAGATAACACCGCTAGTCCTGCTCTGTGGGGTCTCCGCATGATCACTATCTCAACAGGTAGCTACAAGTTGCTCCTTGAGTTGTTTGCTAGAGGAGGAAGAAGGGCAAGGCTAGCTCTCTCCTCTCTCTACATCTATGATTGTGTAGTCTAAAGGTCTAAACCCTTTTCATGGGTGCCCTGGGGGTTTATATAGGCCTACCCCCCAGGGGTACAATGGTAAACTGGCCGGGTGTAGGACCTGGCCGTCAGTACCTCTTGTGGCCGGCTTCTCCGCTGGCTGCTGGGGCCCGCCGACTGGTGGGCCCTACCGGCTGTCTTATCCTTGGCTGAACGGCCGCGCCCGCCGCTCACTGGTCTTGCCGGCTGCTCATCACTGTAGCCGTGCTTATAATGCCGCTTGCTTGGTCAGGGAAGGCGTGGCTAGAGTCCTGCCGCCTGGCGGGCATTCACTGTAGCCATTCCCCATCTCTTCTGGTTAATGGTGCACAAACTCCTAGGAAGGGGGAGGGCCGCCTGCTGGGTGCCGGCTTCCCCCTTGGCCGATTGGCCGAGGCTAGCCGCCTTCTGGTTCCTCACGGGAAGGTAGGGCCCACCGCTTGCAGGCCGTACCGACAGCCCGTCGTGGGAGCATGGTCCCTTCTGGCTTGGGTGATGTCACGGGTGAAGGGGCCACAGTGTCACGCCGTACAGGAGATCTCCGGTTGGTGCGGCGCACTTTGGCCACGACCTGCCCCGGATTCGAGGGTGGCAGGTTTCGCTGTAGCCATGCCCCGTCTTGTCGTGCTTAAGAGGGCACAGACTTTGAGGGCGCTTGGGGCCGCCTGCTAGGAGCCGACCTCTCTGGAAGCTGCCTACTAGGAGGCGGCCCACTTTGTGGCCGTCTTCTGGGGTCCGCCGTCTTCCGGCAGCCGACCGCTTGGACCAGCCGGCCTCAAGAAGGCAGTGGTCAAGCTTCGAGGCTTGAGGGGCGCAGTCGGCCCCGATGTCTTGAAATGCCATGGGGGGCAGATGAGGCTACCCATGGCCAATAACTCCGACAGCAGGTGCGGCTCTGACTGCCCGTGCACAAGTAAAGGGGTAAAAAGGAGAGCCCCTACTTTTGTACCCCGACAGGAGCCCCCGGGCCTGGGCCACACATAAGCGCAACGCGTTGTTGGGTCGGGCCCAGAACGGGGCGCGGGCACGCCGGGCAGAGTTTTACTGTGGTAATTCCCTCGCCCGTCGCGCTTCCCCATGACCCGCGTTGAATCGGACGTGGGGGTCATGCACGGAATGACCGCAACATGCTTGCGTCATCCGTGGTGAACAGTAAAGAGGCGGCTTCCGTGTTCCCTCGAAATGGCAGAGCCGCCGCTCATTTACTCTCTCTACCTTGGAACCATCGTTCCACGTTTCCCACTACGCCTGCTCTTTACGCCACGTACGCCGCATGCACGGCGCGGCGTAGGTGACAGATGCATGGAATATGGGAAGGCGCGCGGGGACCAATACTCACGCGCCTTTGATTGGGCGAGGAGGGCGGTCGATGGCCTCGCTTGCTGCCACTTTAATGAGCCGGATTCGAGCAGGCTCTTCAGGGGCGTAGAGCTAGTCTTTCAGCCTCCCCTTCCCAACTATAAAAAGGGAACTCACGGGTAGGAGGAAGAGCATCTCCCTGCATCTCCCCTTCGTCTCCATCCTCACTCACGGTCATGGTGAGAGGGCGTGGCCGCGGCCATTCTTCTGCGGAGGTGACCAGGTCCTCCTCCCGCCAGAGAGCTGCGGCGGTCAAGGAGGAGCTAGATGCCCAGGGTGAAGGCCATGCTTGAGGCGGGGCCGCTGGTGGGGCCGCGGTTGGCGAGGCGGTCGAGGCAGAGGCAGCCGAGTCATAGGTGGGCATGGAAGGGGGATGCCAGCGTCGTCTCCGTCTCCATCGCCATCTCCCCCACCAACTCCTCCTGCTTCACCGAGCGGTCACGTCGGGGACTCGGTGCTCGAGTTTATCCTGCAGCTGCATGGGATGCTGCGCCGCCGCCTTCGTCTTCCCCGGGCGTTTGCGAGGGTGCTGGAGATCGACCAACCATCGTGGTTGAGGTTTCACATGATGGGGTGTTCCCATGGCGACATGTGGGTGAACACAGGGTTCCCCGCCCCTCAAGTGATGCTCCTTCACCGGGGCTGGAAAACCTTTGCACGCGCCCATTGCTTGATGTATGGGCACGTCCTCTGCTTCAAGCTAGCGGAGAGCGATTTGCTCTCCGTCAAGGTCTTCAGGCGCTCCGGACACACCAAGGAAGGATTCCTCGTTATCTTAAGATAAACATTGTAACCCGGCAACAGTCCTTGCCGTCCTCCTGCTCTATAGCTCAATTACACTCACGCCCATGGCGGAGGTAGGGGCAAAGCAGGATTGGGCCCTTCGCCCGTTCCCTTCCCACCGCGCTACGACCAAGTCCTGGCCCAAAGTAAGGTTTTTTGGACATGGGAAAAAGGGAGCATGATGATATAAGAGTGAGCGAAGTCTTGTACGTTCAAGTTCCATACGGAAGTAGGGAGTCGGGAATGAAAAACTTATCTAGTGTTGCAGCCCCCGGCAGTCTTGGCTTGCCGCTGTCGGACCTTTGGATCCGCAGCTCCCGGCAACTTTGGCTTGCCGGGGTCGGGGCGCTGTTCTGTTCTCTTTCCTCCAAACAGCTCAGCAGAAATGTCCATGCACCCTGCGAACCTAAAAAGGACGGGAAGGAACAGAGAGATGCACACTCGACCTCTATGCTAGGGGTTAGTCGCCGCTAAGCACTATCAACCCTAACCGAGGGATCGACTCAACCTAGCATGCATGTTAAAACTTAGGGCACCAGCACTTCATTTGTTTATGCTCAGGGTCTGTGCCTGGCTTTGTACAAAGGGTTACATGCCTCGTCGGCAAGGCTTGTACAAAGGGTGGTCTGCCGGGGGGCCCGGCAACCGCGCCTTATGGGTAAAACTTGTGAAGATGTTCGATGTTCCAGGAGTTGCTCACTGGAATAGCATCTTTGGTCTCCAGGCGGACTGCGCCGGGCCTAGTGACTCGTATTACCCGATAAGGGCCTTCCCACTTCAGCGTCAACTTGTTGGAATTCTTGGCTGATTGAACACGCCGAAGAACAAGGTCGCCTTCCTCAAAGCTTCGGGCATGAACCTTGCGGCTATGGTAGCGGCGCAAGGTTTGCTGGTAGCGCGCTGCTCTCACAGCCGCCCGAAGACGATCTTCCTCAAGGAGCGTTGCGGCAACTTGCCGCAATTGCTCTTGCTCAAACTCATCATAAGCGAGCACTCAGGGTGACCCGTACGTGAGTTCCGTGGGGAGAACTGCTTCTACCCCGTAAACGAGGGAGAAAGGTGTCTGGCCGGTGGCTCGATTTGGTGTCGTTCTGATTGACCGAAGAACCGCCGGCAATTCATCAATCCAGCGTCGTCCACACCTGTCTAGCCTGTCAAAAGTCCTTGTCCGGAGGCCTTGCAATACTTCAGCGTTTGCCCTCTCAGCTTGGCCGTTTCTTCGTGGATGTGCAACGGAGCCAAAACAGACCTTGCTGCCGAGGTCCTGGATGTACTGCATGAAGACGGGGCTCGTGAACTGCGTGCCATTATCGTTGATGACTCTATTTGGCACACCAAAACGGCAGACTAGCCCCTTGAAGAATTTGACGGTTGATTGTACTTTCACCTTTCTCACTGCCTCCACCTCCCGCCACTTTGTGAACTTGTCGATTGCAATGTACAAGTACTGAAAGCCCCCGACAGCACGGGAAAAGGGGCCCAGTATGTCGAGCCCCTAGACTGAGAATGACCAGGAAAGAGGGATTGTTTGGAGAGCTTGAGCTGGTTGATGAAGCTTCTTTGAATCGAACTCGCACGGTTCACAATTGGTTACTAGTGCCGCTTCATCCTGGAGGGTTGTGGGCCAGAAGAAACCTTGCCGGAATGCCTTGCCGGCAAGGGCCCTTGACCCTATGTGGGAGCCACACATGCCTCCGTGTATCTCTGCCAACAGCTCCAGTCCTACCTCCCGGGGAATGCACTTCAATTTCACACCATTTGGTCTTTTTCTGTATAGAACATCATCGACGAACTGATACATGGCAGACTGACAAGCTACTTTCTCCGCTTCTTCCTGCTCCTCAAGCAGTTCCCCTGTTTGGAGGAATCAGACGGTATGCTGTGCCATTGCTGGAGCCTGGGGCTCGACGGCAAGGGCCAAAGGCATTTCCTCTGCCATGAGAGCGGCTGTCTCTACGGCCAGGGCTCGACGCCCTGCCGGAGTCTGTTTCCCCATGGCAGGCTCAGTGTCCACGGCAACATCTTTGCCGGCGGCTCCTGGGAGCTCGGCGTGAAAGTACTTGCTGGGGCCTGATTTCCTCCGCTTGTTCTACCCTGTCGATGGTTCAACGGATGGTTGAGTTAATCGAAGCACAAAAGTACCTGGTTCCACAGGCATTTTGAAGGTAGCGCGTTTTGACAAGTAGTCGGCGATGCCGTTCTCCACTCGGGGAACATGCTCCGCTTGTATACCGTCAAAACGCTCTTCCAGCTTCCTCACTTCATCTACGTAGGCCTCCATCAATGGGCTTTGATAATCTTTGTTAACTTGCTTGACGACAAGATGTGAATCACCCCTGACGATGATCTTCTTGATACTGAGGTCTGCCGCGATCCTGAGACCGGCAAGTAACCCCTCGTATTCAGCAGTGTTGTTTGTCGACATCTCCCTAGGAAAGTGCATCTGGACTAGATACTTGAGGTGCTCTCCGGTGGGTGCAACGAGCAGCACACCGGCACCGACGCCTTGCAGTGAGAAAGCCCCGTCAAAGTACATAATCCAGTTGCGACTTGTTTCCTTGCCGGGAAGGGTGGTCTCCTGGATCTCTTCGTCGGGCGTCGAGGTCCATTATGCAATGAACTATGCCAAGACTCTACTCTGGATTGTCGAAGTGCTTTCAAACTTCAAACCAAAGCTCGACAGTTCCAAAGCCCATTCCACAATCCTCCCGGTTGCATCTGGGTTATGCAATATCCGTTGTAACGGGAAGCGGGTGACGAGGGTGATTTCGTGTGCTTGGAAGTAATGACGCAGCTTCCTCGAGGCCATAAGGAGGCCGAAGAGCAATTTCTGCACACCGGAGTACCTTGACCTAGCCGCCTGCAAGAGGGAGCTGACAAAGTAAACCGGGTGCTGCATCATATTCTTCTTCTGCAGTATTTCATTTGGTTGCGTTGCTTCTGCTTCGCCAGCGTCAGACTCTGCCGGGGGCCTTGCCTTACCGGCACCAGGCCCTGCTGGGGGGAGCTTTGGTTTGCCATCCGCCAGCCCTGCCATTGCTACTGCCTCTTCGTCGACCTCCCTTTGTGCCACTAGCGCGGCGGTGACCACTTGGTTCGCTGTCGCCAGATATAGCAGCAATGGTTCTTGTGGTTTAGGCGCAACCACTATTGGCGTAGAGGAGAGGTACTTCTTTATGTCCTGCAGGGCTGCCTCGGCCTCTGGGGTCCATTCCATTGGGCCCGCCTTTTTAAAGATTTTGAAAAAGGGAAGGGCACGTTCAGCAGACTTGGAGATGAATCTGCTCATGGCGGCAACGCAGCCAGCGAGCTGACGCACATCCTTGATCCACCTAGGTGCCTCGATCTTCTCAATGGCCTTGATCTTGTATGGATTCACCTCGATCCCATGCTGTGACACAAAGAACCCGAGAAGTTTGCCGGACGGAACGCCAAAGACACACTTCTCAGGGCTCAGCTTGAGGATGATCTTGCGCAAATTTGCAAATGTCTCTTCTAAATCTTGCACAAGTGTTGCCCTGTCCTTGGTTTTGACCACTATGCCATCCATATAAGCTTCCATATTTCTATGTAACTGAGGCTCAAAACCAATTTGGACTGCTCTCGCAAACGTCGAGCCAGCGCTCTTCAACCCGAAAGGCATTCGCATGAAACAATACGTACCACATGGGGTGATGAACGCTGTCTTCTCTTCATCTTCTTTCGTCATGAAGATATGGTGGTATCCCGAGTAAGCATTGAGGAACGATAACAAGTCACACCCGGCCGTGGAGTCAACAATCTGGTTGATGCGCGGTAACAGGAAAGGGTCCTTTGGACAAGCCTTATTGATGTCTCTGTAATCAATACACAGTCTCCACCTCCCATTTGCCTTGCGCACCACCACCGGATTGGCCAACCATGTCGGATGGAGTACCCCTCTCACCAAGCCTACCGCTTCCAACTTCCTGATTTCCTCTGTGATGAACTCTTGCCGTTTCAGAGCTTGCTTCCTGACCTTCGGCTTGACGGGTCGCGCATGAGGACAGACAGCAAGATGGTGCTCAATCACCTCCCTGGGAACGTCGGGGATGTCGGATGCTTGCCACGCAAACACATCGACATTCGCCTGCAAGAAAGTGACGAGCGTGCCTTCCTATTTGCTGTCGAGGGTGGAGCTTATGGTGAAAGCCCCTCCCGTGGCATCCTCCTTGACGGACACCTTCTTGGTCTCTGGTGGTGCAGCTCTGGATTTCTTGCTCTTGCTGGTGGAGCTCTCTGGCACGTCCTCGACGGGAGCACTACACTCCGAAGAGGTGCGCTTGCCGGAGTGGGTGCGAGAGGTCTTGCCGGTCTTCTTCCCTCCCGGGGCTTCGGCGGCAGGAGCAAGTGCCTTGGCGGCAGTCGCTGCAACTGCCTCCCGGTAGAGTTGGTCAGCGCAGATCAGCGCATCCTTCTTGTCGGAGGGACGGTGATGATTGTCATCGGCCCAGGCATCTTTAGCGTGTTGTAGGCGTAATGTGAGGCCGCCATGAACTTGGCTAGTGCTGGGCGGCCGAGGATCCCGTTGTAGGGCAAGGGGATCTCGGCTACATCGAAAACAATCCTCTCTGTCATGTAGTTCAACTCGCCTCCAAACGTCACGGGCAGTGTGACCTTACCCTTCGGCTGACTCCTTCTCGGGTTGACCCCTTGAAATGTGCCCGTCTCTTCGAGGTCTCCATCAGGAATTTGCAGCCTTTTGATCACAACAGGCGCGATCAGGTTCAGACCAGCCCCGCCGTCAACTAGCATTTTGTCACCTTGAGGTTGCGTATTGTTGGCGAGACCAACAACGGCAAACACTCGACCGCAGTTGTGCAATCAGGGTGGTCCTCGGTGTCAAAGATGATAGGCGTGCTGGACCATTTTAGTGGCTTTTGAGCATCGAATGATGGTTCCGTTGCTGTGATCTCACGCGCCCATTGCTTGAGCAAGCGGTGAGAGGTGTGCAGCGAGGCGCCACCGTCGACGCACATGGCCTCTGTAGCTTTCTGGAACTCATGCTCGCCGGACTCGTCGTCCTCATCATGATCATCGTCTTCTTGCTTCTTGTCGCGGCCCCGAGCGGGACTCTCTTGCTGGTTATCCTTGTGCGGCGACCTCCTTGGCCGCCACGCTTCTTGCCGGATCCCTCGGCACCATCCCGACCCTTCTCCTTGTCCCGCCTCTCATACTCAGCTTTTTGCTTCTCAGCAAGCAGCTCAACTTGCTGGCAGTTCTGGAGGTCGTGGCCCTTGGTGCAGTGGATCTTGCAGTACTGCTTGTCGGAGCCTCCTGGCTTGTCGGTGGCCACCAAGGCCCGACAAGCGGCGCACCCGGCAATTTCCTTGCCGGGGTCGTCTGCCTTGGCCTTTTTGGCAGCGCCGGTGTCCTCGGATCCCTTGACGGCAAGCACTGTCTTGCCCTTGCGCTTCCTGTTGCGAGGCCGACCCTTCTTCGTCGGGGCGGCTGTGTCTTCGTCTGTGGAGTTGGTTTCCGCACCGGCGTCCTCACCGGGGTACTTCCTTCCCTCCTCAGCTCGAGCGCACCTATCGGCCAGAATATAAAGTTCGACCACATCTTTGACCTTGTTCATCGCCAGCTTTTCACACATCTTGCGGTTGTGCACATTCTGATGGAATGCGCTGATCACGGCGGCGGGATGAACATCTGGGATGTTGTACTGTACTCGGCTGAACCTCTGTATGTACTTGCGCAGGTTTTCATCTTCCTTCTGGGGGATGATATGCAAATCGCTTGCCTCGCCATGAGCTTGGTGGCCTCCAGTGAAGGCGCCAACGAACTCATGACACAAATCCGACCAAGAAGAAATGGAATCCACCGGCAAGTGCATCAACCATGACATGACATTGGGCTTAAGTGCCAACGGGAAGTAATTGGCAAGCACCTTGTCGTCGCGAGCTCCAGCAGCTTGCATCGCAATGGTGTAGATGCTGAGGAACTCCGACGGGTGGGTTTTGCTGTTGTACTTCTCGCCAACGTCGGGCTTGAACGTGCAGTGGGAGGGCCACTGGAACTGCCGCAGCTCACGAGTAAAGGCTGGGCAACCCACCTCGTAGGGTAGGCCGCCAGAGCCTCCCGGTGCTGGGTGGTCCATAGTGGGCCCCGCCTGCCTATCTGACTGGTGGCGTGCTTCGCGCCGGCGCTTGATGGTGGTTCGAGCGTCTTCATGGGCTCGCTCCCGAAGAACTTGGTGCTGATCGCAGTGGGTCCGTGGGTCGGACGATGCTATGCAAATGTTATCACAAGCGTCATCACGATGGACCGACACCCGCGGTGGCTGGCGTGGGGGAGGAGAGTGCACCATGGCCGCAACACCTCCGGTCCTTCCACCACTAGCATGCGGTGGCTCGACGGAGCGCCAGCCTGAGGGCCCCGCTGGTCGCGGCTCATCTTTGTTGGCAACGCCGACGAGGCTCTAGATGGTGGCTCTCCACTCGTTGAGCTTTTCTGCAGCAGGAGGAAAGTCGAGGAGCAACTGCACGCGCGCCAAAGCTTCTGCTGGCGTGGGTGGCGGCGAAAGCTGCATGGACCGTGACGCGCTCCGACTTCTAACCATGTTAGAAGGAGCTCTATCACGGCCTTGCGGCTATGCGCCATTTTCGCCAGCGCCTTGGTGTGCATGCTGGCCTTCTACGTCCCATGAATGAGGCACATGACTCTTCTCACGGCGGCACCCAGGGTCACCAGCGTGGTGACGCTGTTCGTCGCGCACAACCTTGGAAGAGCGCGTCGTGGGCGCCGGCGAAGGCGTCTTGAAGGTTGCCGCACCGCCCATCGGTGGCACGACGCTGCCCTTGGAGGGCCCCGCGCCGCCTGTGGGGGGGGGCTCCGTCAATGGATTTGGCGGCGTGCGGCCCGTCGTCTCGCGCACGAACGACACCGCTCGCCAGGCTTTGACTGCCAGAGCGATGTGGGTGTTCGCGGGCCGTGACTCGGCTTCCGTCCGCGACCACCCCACCACTCGCCCGCACTGGTACGGGTCGTTCGACTCCCGATGAACCGATCTCCATGATCATCTTCTTCTTGGGAGCCATGGTGATGAAGAACTGCTAAACTAACTACTAGACCGGATTTTCACAACTGCGCGCCCCTACCTGGCGCGCCAAAGATGTCGGTGGAAACGGCACCTATGGAATCACTGGGATCCCTTCTACGGTTGGTGGGCGTGGGGTTGTGCAAAGAACGGGTCTGGTAGTCAGCACAAAGATCATTTACCCAGGGTCGGGCTGCGAGGATGCGTAATACCCTAGTCCTGCTTTGGTGTATATTTGAGTGTTCTTGAGCTCTCAAACTAGCTGTGGTGCGTGCATAGTCCATAAGATCCGAATCCTTCTCCAGTATGCCTCAGGCCTCCTTTTATAGACAAAAGGGGTTGCCACAGTGGCACACAGGAGGTGGAAAGGTATACAGTGTACAAGCTTATCGTCTGCCATTACGGGACAAGGTGCATTAAATGTGCTCCTTAGGTGTCCCGTTGCTTTATTGGGGACGGCAACGAGGCCCGTCCCGTCCATTGATGCTCCGCCTTGCTCCGACACGCGTCCAGGCCAACGAGGCATGCAGCGCCACGTAGGCTGGCAGGCTGCTGTGATGGCGTGGTGGTAGGGTCTTCACGAAGATCTGCATGCCACCACGCAGGTGCTTGCTAAGTTGGCCTGGAGGCCGCACGTTGCCACGCAGGTGCCTACCCAGCTGGTTGGGCTGGCAGCTATATGGGAACGGTGGTGGAGTCTTTGCAGATGTGGGCCTGGTTGTGGCCCCACAGGTGTCCTCGGAAGGGTCTTGCCGTGGCATCACGGTCGTCCCCGGCAAGGATCTTGCTGGGGGTCTCGTGGATTCCCTCGGCAAGGATCTTGTCGAGGGTCATCGTCTTCTGGTCCTCATCTGATCTTGTGTTCTTATGATCTTCACAAAGATCTGCATGCCACCATGGAGGTGCCTCCCGAGCCTTGGTTCTAATGTGGTTGGTGGTGTTGGAACCCTAGGGCTCAAGGGTGGCGCGCTCTGCTGGCGTTGGGAAGCTGCCCCGGCAAGGCTCTTGCCGGGGCTGCGAAGGCCGCCCCGGCAAGGCTCTTGCCGGGGGAGTCCACCTCGCCCTCTTGCTCTTTGTGCCTCTGGTCTTGGCGTTGCTCTATCCGTCTTGTGGTTTTGGCTGGAGCGCTGCTCTGGTATTCTTGTGCTTCTGCTTCCTCCCTTTGCCCTTCTAAGTCTGGCCGCAGGTGCAGCTCTGACTGCACATGCACAAGTAAAGGGGTAAAAAGGAGAGCCCCTACTTTTGTACCCTGACACTTCTCGATACAAGAAGGTCGGAAAGAAAGCTCCTCAGAAAGTTGTATGGTACTTTCCGATCACTCCCCATCTGCAACATTATTTTGTAGATCCTAAGGAAGCAAAGCTAATGCGCTAGCACGCGGAGAGGGTGAAGCCCAATGATGGAGATGATCCGAAGCTGAGACATCTCGCGGATGCAAGCAAGTGGAGAGCGTTCAATGCCAAATATCGATATTACGCAGAAGATCCAAGGAACATCATGCTTGGCGCGAGTACCAATGGCATGAATCCATTTGGCAATCAGAACACCAGCCATAACACATGGCTCATGTTTGTATGGATGCACAACCTCCCCCCTTGGAAGTGCATGAAGGCAAAGTACATACACATGAGCATGCTGATTCAAGGGTCGAAACAACCAGGAAATGCTACTATATGTATCTCGGGCTACTGAAAGAGGAGCTACACACGTTGTGGATAGCATCGGTTAAGACATGGGATGCCAGCAAAGGACAATATTTCAATATGATAGCCGCATTGAAGATGACGGTGCATGACTATCTAGGTTACGGATATGCCGCAGACTAGGTGTGCCATGGATATTGCGGACGCACCTGGTGCATGGATGATACAACGTCTCAGCAGCTAACGAAAGATGGTGGGTCTGTGAAAATTGTGTACATGGGTCATCAAAGCTGGCTCGAGAAGGATGACCCGTGGAGAAATTGTGGAGATCTATTCCATGGTCAGCTGAGCATCGAGGACCTCCATGTAAGAGGAAGGGTGTCGAAATTGATTAGTTGTTGAAAAACTGGGAAGAGTCCCCATGTCGGGAAAGACAAAAAATGAGCCGGAGCCACTACTAAAGGTTTGGAAAACGAGGTCTGTTTTTGGGACTTGGAGTACTGGCCAAAACTCGACACGCCCAATAGCCTTGATTGGATGCATATCACGACGAATGTCCTCGAGAGCTTGCTTGGCACACTGATGAACATGTCGGATAAGACCAAGGATGGGCCAAAGTCAAGAAAAGACTTGGAATCTCTGAATATCAGGAAAGATCTCCGCATTCCCCGTAAGAACTTGTCGGACGAGACGGAGACAGAGGCGGAGGACAGGGGCAAAAAAGTCAACAAGAAGGAAGAGCATTATTGACCCCCATCTTGCTTCACCTTAAATCTGAAAGAGATTGATCAATTCTTCAAGTGCCTTACTGGAATCAAACACTACAAAAGAAAGACACATACATGACATTTTGGGCCGAACGAATTTTTTTGTCATGCTTATGACACTTCTATGATGATAATTGTGACAAAAGCACGTATCATCATAGATGTGGTGGGCTCCTACTTCTATGACAAAAAAACCATGACAGAAAATGGGCTTTTCGTCCTGGGCGGGCCGGGGACGTAGCTGCATGACATTCTTTGGGCTGTCCATGACGGAAAAAATCGTGGTAGAAGCGAGGGCGAGGAAAATATTGGGGAGTTCCTGGTTACGGTGGGTGGTCGGGGCCAAGCGATGCATGGATGTTTGCGTGTTTCTCTCGTACACGTACGTGAATGGGTGCGAGGCGTTGGGCTCTAAATGAACCCGAGCAAGGCGTTCGCTTACTGAACCCGAGCGATCAATCCCTAGCTGCTAATTGAAGCCGATCGAACCTGTTGCTGCCTATTGATGAATAGTGGGCATTGTTGGGGGTTGGATGAATAGTTCCCGGTGGGGGTTGGATGAACAGGACCCCGTCGTAGTAGAGGCCGTTTGCCGCTGGATGAACAGGACCCCGATCGAGAGGAGGCCACCACACACCCGAGCCGGTTGGGGGTGGATGAAAAGGACCCCGTGGAGGGCTGGTTGAACAGGACCCCGTGTGGAGGGCTGGTTGAACAATAGCCGGTGGAGGCTGGATGAACAGGACCCCGTGGTGAATAGTAGCTGGTGGAGGCTGGAGGGAGTCGACGGTGGGTGAACAGTAGCAGGTGGAGGCTGGAGGAAGTCAACGATGGATGAACAGTAGCCTGTGGAGGCTTGAGCGAGGCAGTAGACAGTGGATGAACAGTAGCCCGTGGAGTCCTGTTTTGTGGTACGCCACACCCCTCCCGATCAACAGCACCCCGTTTCGACCATAGGCACTCGAACAGAAGGCCGTTTCTTCTATTGCGCGGTACGCCAGACCCTTCCCGATGAACAGGACCCCATTTTGACCGTACGCGGTCGAACAGAAGGCCGTTTTCCTCCGTTTTGCGGTACGCCAGACCCTGTTTCGGCTGTTCCGTCCAAGCCGGTTGGCTCCCGATGAACACGACGCGTATAGACCACTGGCTTGTCTCCCGATGAACAGGTCACGTTCCGACCCAGTGGTTTCGCTCCCGATGAACAGGACGCATTCCGACCCAGTCACTTGGCTCTCGGTGAACATGACGCTGTTTACTCCGTTCCGACCCAGCAGGTTAGCTGCCGACGAACAGGACGATGTCGCTGCCGTCCATTGCCTCTCCATGTACACGAGCCCTGGCCGTACGTATGCGCGAGTACGCATTCGAGACCCTGCCCTTATGTACATACGTAGCCCTATTTACTTTCTTGCTACCTGGCTGTACGTACGTGTACACGATATATATAGATGGGACTGCGTGACATGCTACGTCCGCACCTCTACTATGACACGTGCATCTCCTTACTCGGCCACGGTTCATCGCTGCAGAGAGACTGACCGACCAGTATGTACATACACGTTCGCGACCAGGCAGACAACCCTACGTACGGTTCAACCCAATGGGTCCCAGCTGTCAGGGAGGATAAGGAGCCACTTCCTTGCGTGCGAAGATATAGCTGGTGGGTCCCAGCTGTCAGGGGGAAGAATCATTTTTTTCCCGTAATATGGATGCACTTCCTTGCGTGTGAAGATGTAGCTGGTGGGTCCCAGCTGTTAGGGGGAAACACTTTTTTCGAGGCCCTTTTGGTAGGTCCCACTATCAGGTGGAGGAATCACTATTTTATGTGTAATAAGCAGACACTTCCTTGCTGCGGCCGTGGACCCAGCTGTCCGCCTCTCCACGTACATTCCTCTTCTGATGGAAGCTGTTCCTTGACCACGTTGACCACGCCATGTCGAGAGCACCAAGGCGGTGGATGACGACGAGGCCTAAGTTGGGAACGATCTGGAGTCGTGGAACAAGGGGCACTGGAGTCCCTAGCGGAGGAGAGTACAAGGGACTGGTTCGGCTGCCGGGTGAGGCTGCCTTCGCCGAAGAATAATAGAAGGTGTGGGTGAGTACAGGTATACCTGGCCACCGTTAGGGGTAGGGAGGGCGGCAAGGTCTGCGCGGCAGCACAGCCGGACACGGGAGGCAGATGCAGACGCTCCAGCCGGCGATGGTTTTGGCGGCTGGAGCAAGAGCAACTAGATCAGAGATTGAAGAAGTAGGATCGCCGTAGGATGTCAGTCCAACGACTACAGATGTCAGAATAATTTGTTGACCTTTTGTTTTAGACCATTAAATCTTTTTGTTCACTAAATGGACAACACCTTGCGCAGGCTTCGTCTAGTGGGCCAACAAAGTCAGCTTCGAAAGCTGTGGCGGAATGCAACCCATTTATTTATGTTTTACAACCCATTTCATTTTGTTTGCCAATACATCTATTTCCTAGGCTTTGACTCGAAAAATAATCTATTTCCTGGGCTGGATAAAAATAATAATAGCCGATTTACTAATTATGATAATTTATAGTGCATTTTATTATTTATTCGAATAGACCTATTTACTGAGCTGGGTGAAAAAATAATATTGTGTACATGCAGCAAATTTATCAATTCTAACAATTTACAAGCCATTTGATTTTAGTAGAAATGGACCCATTTTCTGGGATGGGTGAAAAAGCAATGATGGTCTGGACTGAGCATTTATTATAAAAAATAATATTGAGATACGAATATTATTAAAAAAATTAAGTTTGGCTTGGTAATCTTATTATATAAAAATGAACTGGGCTATGCATTTTATTAAAAGAAACACAGGCTAGGCTACGCTTATTTTAGGATCTTGTGTACCACTGTCGGCCCAGTTGCATTGCTGATGTTCAATGAAAAGGCCTATGTAGTACAATACAACTTTACATGGCTACTCAGCCCACATTCAACGACGCCTGAAAAGGCCCAAACAAGGCTTCTGTACAACTTTTTGAAGTCATTGAGCTCAATTAATAACTTAATAATTTCTCATAAAAAATAATAACTTAAGAAAAAAGTTAGAGTACGGTGGAACCTAATTAAATGCTGTCACGAGCGAAGAAATAATTCAACGGGTCCCACTTGTGTGTGTGTAAGGATGGGGTAGTCATCAATGGTGAACATCTCTATGTTGATCATATCTACTATATGACTCACGTTCGAACTTTCGGTCTCCATTGTTCTGAGGCCACACTAGTGCATCGCCGTGCTATACAAACGGTTTTTAACCCCTTTCCGCGACGGCGTTTGGAACTGTCGCCAAGTGAGTGTGGGCGATAGGGGGGTCTGATGTCGCTTGAAGCTACGTTGGTATTTCCCCAAAGAGGAAGGGATGATGCAGCACAGCGGCGGTAGGTATTTCCCTCAGATATGAAACCAAGGTTATCGAACCAGTAGGAGAACCAAGCAACACAACGTAAACAGCCCCTGCACACAGATAACAAATCCTCGCAACCCGATGTGTTAAAGGGTTGTCAATCCTTTCTGGGTACGGCGCCTCAAGATAGGCAAACGGGCATGAGGTAAAATTGTAGTAGATTGATAGCTCGAACGCCGAATAAAATAAATAAGAATAAATTGCAACAAGGTATTTTTGTATTTTTGGTTTAATAGATCTAAAAATAAATGCGAAGGAAAAGTGGATTGCAAAGGCAAATATAAGAGAAAGAGACCCGAGGGCCGTAGGTTTTACTAGTGGCTTCTCTCGAGAAAAATAGCAAACGGTGGGTGAACAAATTACTGTTGGGAAATTGATAGAACTTCGAATAATCATGATGATATCCAGGTAATGATCATTATATAGGCATCACGTCCAAGATTAGTAGACCGACTCCTGCCTGCATCTACTACTATTACTCCACACATCGACCGCTATCCAGCATGCATCTAGTTTATTAAGTTCATGGAAAAATGGAGTAATGCAATAAGAACGATGACATGATGTAGAAAAGATCTATCTATCTAGATATAGACCCCATCGTTTTATCCTCAGTAGCAATAATACATACGTGTCGGTTCCCCTTCTGTCACTTGGATCAAGCACCGTAAGATCCAACCCACTACAAAGCACCTCTTCCCATTGCAAGATAAATAAATCAAGTTGGCCAAACAAAACCCAAATATCAGAGAAGAAATAAGATGCTATAAGCAATCATGCATATAAGAGATCAAAGAAACTCAAATAACTTTCATGGATATAAAAAGATAGATCTGATCATAAACTCAAAGTTCATCGATCCCAACAAACACACCGCAAAAGAGTTACATCATATGGATCTCCAAGAGACCATTGTATTGAGAATTCAGAGAGAGAGATGAAGCCATCTAGCTACCAACTAAAGACCCGAAGGTCTACAAAGAACTACTCATGCATCATCGGAGAGGCACCAATGGAGGTGGTGAACCCCATCCGAGATGGTGTAAAGATTGGATCTGGTGGTTCTGGACTCTGCGACCGCTGGATCAATATTTCGTCGACTCCCCTAGGGTTTTGGGAATATTGGGGTATTTTTAGAGCAAAGAGGCAGTCCGGGGGGCACCCGAGGTAGGCACAACCCACCAGGGCGCGCCTGGGCCTCCTGGCGTGCCCTGGTGGGTTGTGCTCTCCTCGGAGCACCTGCGAGGCGCAACCAGGGCCCGTTATGTTCCGCCTGGTCCAAAAAAATCTCTGTGAAGTTTCGTTGCATTTGGACTCCATCTGATATTAATTTCTTGCGATGTAAAAAACATGCAGAAAACAACAACTGGCACTTGGCACTATGTCAATAAGTTAGTACCAAAAAATGATATAAAATGACTATAATATGATTATTAAACATCCAAGATTGATAATATAACAACATGGAACAATCAAAAATTATAGATACGTTGGACATGTATCATCATCCCCAAGCTTAACTCCTACTCGTCCTCGAGTAGGTAAGTGATAAAAATAGAATTTTTGATGTGGAATGCTGCCTAACATGTCATATCATATTCTTTTCTTTATAGCATGGACATTTGGACTTTTATGTGATTCAAAGCAATAGTCTAGTTTTGACATGATAATTTAAATACTCAAGCACATCAACAAGAAACCATGTCTTTCAAAATATCAATGCTAAAATAAGTTATCCCTAGCCCATCATGCTCAACCATTGATCCAATCATGAAACACACTCGCATATTAGCTACACCCAATACTTAAGTACGATCATATTGCCTCATAGTTGGTGCTTTCGTAAGATAAGATGGAGACTCAAATTCAAAAATAAAAATGCATAAAGTAAAAGAAAGGCCCTTCGCAGAGGGAAGTAGGGATTTGTAGAGGTGCCAGAGCTCTAAGCGAAAAACTTAGAGATAAAAACATTTTGGGAGGTGTATCCATCCCACCAACGAAAACGACTTAGAGTTCCCAACACTTTCCATGCTAGATATATTATAGGCAGTTCCCAAACAGAAAATAAATTTTATTCCCTTTTCCACCATACTTTCACTTTCCATGGCTGGCCGTATCCACGGGTGCCTTCCATACCAACACTTTCCAAGGAATTTATTATTTGACAACATAAAGTAAATTCATTTTTCATTTCGGGACTGGGCATCCCTAATACCTTTGCTTTACTCTCGTGCAATGACAAGTGAATAAACACTCATCGTGAGAATAACACATCTAGCATGGAAAATATTAGCCACCCCTCACCGCTCCGCGAGCGAAACGAACACACAAAAGAGAAGTTTATTTTGAAAATTAGAGATGGCACATGCAAATTTGCTTAGAATGGCAAAAGAATACCGCATATAGGTAGATATAGTGGACTCATGTGGCAAAACTAGTTTAAAGGATTTTGGATGCACAAGTAGAGATCATACTTAGTGCAAAATGAAGGCTAGCAAAAGATTGAGAAGCGACCAACCAAGAAACGGATAATCTCATAAGCAAGCATTAAGCATAATTAACACCAAATAATGCACCACAAGTAGGATATAATTTCATTGCATGACTATTGACTTTCGTGCTTGCATAGGGAATCACAAACCTTAACACCAATATTCTTACTAAAGCATAATTACTCATCAACATAACTCACATATCACATCATCATATCTCAAAACTATTACTAAGAATCAAGTTTTTTTGTCCAATGATCTTCATCAAAGTTTTTATTATATCCTTCTTGGATATCTATCACTTTGGGACTAATTCTCATGTGTTGCTTTTCATAAGCTCAAACAAATATAAGTGAAGATCATGAGCATCATTATCTTTCTCTAAAAATAATTTAAGTGAAGCAAGAGAGCATTTCTTCAAAAATACTAAAGCACACCGTGCTCAAAAAGATATAAGTGAAGCACTAGAGCAAGTCCATAGCTCATAAAAAATTTAAGTGAAGCATAGAGAGCAATTCTAACAAGTCATGACATAATCTTGGCTCTCCCAAATAGGTGTGTCCAGCAAGGAATCAAGACTTAAAACACAAAATAAAACAAGCAAAAACTCATATCATACAAGACGCTCCAAGCAAAACACATAGTATGTGACGAATAAAAATATAGCTTCGAGTAAAATACCGATGGTCGTTAGAAGAAAGAGGGGATGCCACTCAAGGGCATCCCCAAGCTTAGTTGGTTTCTCATTTTTGGATAATAGCTTGGGATGCCGGGGCATCTCCAAGCTTAGGCTCTTCTACTCCTTTTTCCTTCATCCATCGTAAGATAACCCAAAACTTGAAAACTTTAATCACACAAAACTCAACAAACCTTCGTGAGATCCGTTAGTGTGAGAAAAATAAATCACTACTATAAGTGCTGTGTCAAACCAATTCATATTTTATTTTTGCATTATATCTACTGTATTCCAACTTTCCTATGGCAAAAACTCATCAAAGAAAATCATACAGCCATCAAAATAAGCACACAACACAAAGAAAACAGAATCTGTCAAAACAGAATAGTCTGTAGCAATATGATTTGTTCGAATACTTCTGGAACTCCAATAATTCTGAAAAACTAGTACAACCTGGGTAATTTGTATATTAATCTTCTGCAAAAAGAATTGGCATTTTATCACGCCCTGGTAAATAATAAGAATTGTTTTCGTGAGAGCAAATGTTTATGTTTTTCAGCAAGATCAAACAACTATCACCCAAGAAGATCCTAAAGGCTTTACTTGGCACAAACACTGATTAAAACACAAAAAACACAATCATAACAGTAGCATAATTGTGAAAACACTCAAGAACATAAAGCAAAAAGCAAAAATAAATTTTATTCATTGGGTTGCCTCCCAACAAGCGTTGTAGTTTTACGCCCTTAGCTAGGCATTGATAATTCTGATGATACTTGCATGAAAGAAAAGAATTAAAACACAAAGAGAGCATCATTATACATGTGACAAACACATTTAAGTCTAACATACTTCCGATGCGTAGGGATTTTATAAGCAATAAAATTATCAAGACAAGAAATATATAGCATATGCAAGGAAGAAGAAAGACACAATAGCAATCTCAACATAACGAGAGGTAAATTAGTAACATGCAAATTTCTACAACCATATTTTCCTCTCTCATAATAATTACATGTAGGATCATAATCAAATTCAACAATATAGCTATCATATAAAATTTTCTCTTCATGATCCACATGCACAAAAGTTCTATAATCTTCCAAGATAGTGGGATTAACATGAACTAAAGTCATGACCTCTCCAAACCCACTTTCATCAAAAAAATTGTAAGATAGAACAATCTCCAAATATGTGGGATTATTTTTACCTAAAGTTGACGCTCTTCCAAACCCACTTTAATTATTATTGAAAACATTATTATAAATATCATATTCATCATGGGGCTTAAATAAATTTTCAAGGTTATAAGAAGAATCACCCCAATCATGATCATTGCAAAAAGTAGTGGACATAGCAAAATTAGCATCCCTAAGCTTGGGTTTTGCATATTATTAGCACAATTGACATCAATAGAATTTAGAGTAAAATCATTGCAATCATGCTTTTCATTCAAGGAGCTATGATGAATCACTTCACAAATTTCTTCATCGTAATTTTCAGATTCACGAATCTCAAGCAAAACTTCATAAAGATAATCTAGTGCACTCGACTCACTAGCAATTGGTTCATCATAATTGGATCTTTTGAAAAGATTAGCAAGTGGATGAGGATCCATATCAATAGATTTTTAGCAAGCAAATAGATGGCACATGGCAACACAAGCAAACATGAGATCTGACGAGAAAAAGGCGAACAAAAAAGAGGGCGAATAAAATGGCGAATTTTTGTGAAGTGGGGGAGAGGAAAATGAGAGGCAAATGGAAAATAATGTAAATGGCGAGGAGATGAGATTTGTGATTAGGAACCTGGTATATGTTGAAGATCCTCCCCGGCAACGGCGCCAGAAATTCCTTTTGATGTCGCTTGAAGCTACATCGGTATTTCCCCAAAGAGGAAGGGATGATGCAGCACAACAGCGGTAGGTATTTCGCTCAGATATGAAACCAAGGTTATCGAACCAGTAGGAGAACCAAGCAACACAACGTAAACAGCCCTTGCACACAGATAACAATTCCTCGGATCCCGACGTGTTAAAGGGGTTGTCAATCCCTTCCGGGTACGGCGCCTCAAGATAGGCAAACGGACGTGAGATAAAATTGTAGTAGATTGATAGATCGAACGCCAAATAAAATAAATAAGAATAAATTACAGCAAGGTATTTTTGTATTTTTGGTTTAATAGATCTGAAAATAAATGCAAAGGAAAATTAGATCGCAAAGGAAAATATAAGAGAAAGAGACCCGGGGGCCGTAGGTTTTACTAGTTGCTTCTCTCGAGAAAAATATCAAATGGTGGGTGAACAAATTACTGTTGGGAAATTGATAGAACTTTGAATAATCATGACGATATCCAGGCAATGATCATTATATAGGCATCACGTCCAAGATTAGTAGACTGACTCCTGCATGCATCTACTACTATTACTCCACACATCGACAGCTATCCAGCATGCATTTAGTGTATTAAGTTCCTGGAAAAACGGAGTAATGCAATAAGAACGATGACATGATGTATACAAGACCTATCTATGTAGAGATAGACCCCATCGTTTTATCCTTAGTAGCAACAATACATACGTGTCGATTCCCCTTCTATCACTGGGATCAAGCACCGTAAGATCGAACCCACTACAAATCACCTCTTCCCATTGCAAGATAAATAGATCAAGTTGGCCAAACAAAACCCAAATATCGGAGAAGAAATATGAGGCTATAAGCAATCATGCAAATAAGAGTTCAAAGAAACTCAAATAACTTTCATGGATATAAAAAGATAGATCTGATCATAAACTCAAAGTTCATCGATCCCAACAAACACACCGCAAAAAGAGTTACATCATATGGATCTCCAAGAGACCATTGTATTGAGAATTCAGAGAGAGAGATGAAGCCTTCTAGCTACTAACTACGGACCCGAATGTCTACAAAGAACTACTCACACGTCATCGGAGAGGCACCAATGGAGGTGGTGAACCCCATCCGAGATGGTGTCTAGATTGGATCTGGTGGTTCTTGACTCTGCGGCGGCTGGATCAATATTTCGTCGACTCCCCTAGGGTTTTGGGAATATTGGGGTAGTTATAGAGCAAAGAGGCGGTCCGGGGGGCACCCGAGGTGGGCACAACCCACCAGGGTGTGCCTGGGCCTCCTAGCGTGCCCTGGCGGGTTGGGCTCTCCTCGAAGCACCCCCTAGGCGCAGCCAGGGCCCATTATGTTCCTTCTGGTCCAAAAAAAATCTTTGTGAAGTTTTGTTGCGTTTGGACTCCGACTGATATTGATTTCCTGCGATGTAAAAAACATGCAGAAAACAGCAACTGGCACTTGGCACTATGTCAATAGGTTAGTACCAAAAAATGATATAAAATGACTAGAAAATGATTATAAAACATCCAAGATTGATAATATAATACCATGTAACAATCGAAAATTATAGATACGTTGGAGGCGTATCAGGGTCCTTCCCACACGACCCAGAAACCGTCGGGGATAGGCCCTCCTGGCACACAGGCTGGGGCAAAATGAGCTCGTGTGCGATCTGGCGAGGCATCGAAATCCAATCGTTTCCATTCGTATGTACATCCCACACGGTGAATCCCAGAAAAACATTTCCGTTCGTATGTATATCACACACAGTTTTTGTGTGGAAACGTTTGTGCAAGGTGGCCTAACGCAAACAGTTCTCTGCCGGAAGCTGTGTGTGATTGTTAGTTGATCGAACACGCCTACTTTCTAGAAACCATTTGGGTTTTTTGAGTTCATCGCGCATGGTGCTGTCTGAGTAACCGTCTGCAATAGAAAACCCCAATAAGCAGGGTAATTAGCCTATTATTGATAATCCATGTAGTAATCAAATTGATATTCCTTATAAAACACACCAGATATTTCACATCCGTATAACAGCAACTAGGATTTCATAATCGAATTACATCAGATAGCTTAGTACTCAGCTACGCCATTACACAACAGCACCAAGTTTCACATGCAACATCGAAAACCTTTGGAAAGTAGCATCATACACGGTAAATAGACATATGAATCTCATCTGGGAAACTGCAGAAGCGGAAGGCGAATATTGAGCCTTCGGTGATGCTGAATGTCCTTGCAACTTTAGGCCAGTGGCTATGGATAATTGCGCACCCAACCTTCGTCCTCTTCAGGAAGACTTCAATATTGTACCGTGGGTGTTGAATGAATACCTTCCTCGCCTCTTGACCATGCAGGTGGTTTGAGAGGTAATCATCGGTGAACTGTTTTGAAAAGTACTGAAAACAAAGATATGCATAATCACCGTTATAAATTTTGAAATGGCGCAAGGGGTAAAAACAAGGTAAAAGAGTTAGTACCATCCTATAGTTGACTGCTGTCTTCTTCATTGTGCAAACAAAGATCTTGCTGTTATTCGTCGCAAGTTTCTTCATCCTAACAATCTTTCTGAGTTTCTTGACTTGACTGATATTCATGGACATCTCATTTCCCCATATGCAAAATGGGTCGAATAGTGGGTCTAAGCCTCTGACATCAGGACCTACATGTGCATGACCAAATTGTAAGAAACCTAAATATTAGAATGATTCCTGCAACTGCATAATAATGTGCTATCAACGAAAGGACCATGCATGAGCAAACCTTGATGGTAAACCGCAGCGTCTCCCATTGTTTCCCTGCAACACACATAAGGAAGATCTTGATCAGGTTAACTGAGAGTTGCCATACTATCAGTAGAATATGTATTGAGTACAGCCAAATTCGATTTATTCCTCACATGCATAACAATACAAAATTGTACCCACGGCAAATGAAAATCAAATTGCAGAATTGAACCAAATAGTTATATGGACAGCAGACCAAATGAACCAAAACAGTTAACTGATCACCACATTGCAGAATAGAAACATGTACTAGAAGATAAGACAGTTAACAAAACAAAGAATGCTTGAGAACAGTACTACGAAATGTAGCAATTGTTGGACCAAACTGTTAACTAAACATTACATTTCAGAGGACCAAACTATTAACTGAACATTACATTTCAGAGGACCAAAATGTTAACTGAACATCAGATTGCATATTAACATTACAGAGGACAAATCACTAGAAGGCACTGGCGGTAGCCTCGAGAAAACATCGTGTACTGTATTTTAAAGTAGACAACCGCGTGGCGGTGTGGACGGTGGCCTTGAAGACGAGGTGCTCCTCCAAAATCTGGCAGTCGGCACACATGGCAGCCATAGCGACCTCGTGCGCGCGTGCGGCCGCGATTTGCTTCTCCGCTGCTAGATGCTACTGAGCTCCACGTTATACTGCGTGCAGAATGGCTGTGGGCGGGACTTAATTGGAGGACGGGGACAGTGATTTCGTCGGAAGGTGTCGCCCCGTCGGTCGGGGCATGTGGGACGGGGAAGGAGGAGGATGGTGTGGGTGGGGTGTGGATTACCTGACCATATCGACGAGGCCGCGCAACAAGAAGAAGGGTCGGCGGCGAGGAGGCCGCGCAGCAAGAAGAAGGGTCACCACCAAGGAGGCGGCGCTGCAAGAAGAACGGTCGTTGGTAAGGAGGCCGAGCTGCCAGTAAGCAGCAATGAAGGGTTGAACTTGGAAAGCAAGGAGGAATAGTGGAAATGTGGCTTTTGGTGGGAGGGAGGGGGCGGGGTGATAGATATTTCCGCGGTGGTAGACAAATTTCACTCGGTGCCGTGACAAACTGGCGCGCAAGTGTGGTTCAAGCGCGGGCGATGGACTATAGACGACGAAGCTTCTTGCGTAAGCCAGACAAGACGGTGTGCAAAGATATTTTATATCGCACCCCACACGATTCTCTCTAGTAAACTGTTTGTGGTATACCTAATTTTTTCATTATGTTTTGAAAGACAAAATGGTGTTACAAAGGGAAAGGATGGTGTTTGAATTGCTAGAACATTTATGTACAGTGAACATGCAACTACATGAGTGTCGTGTTTAAATTTGGAATTATTCCTGGTTCGTTTGGCATTTTTATGCATTAATTGAGTTTCTATGCATTTAATGTGCATAATTCAAATTTAAACTACAAGCACATGCTCCAGTGCACCAAAGTTTGTTGAAAAATCACATGTGTGTCTTTGGGTGAATTTATAGGTCCCATGCAAGAAATGGGAATGAAATTCAAACATCTGGGCGTCGTGGCTCGGCCGGGGACATTGAGAAACTTGGTTTTTAAATTCCTGGAATTCAAACCTCGCCTGAAAATCATGAAACTTGGCATGGTGTCATTTCATGGCACCAACATGTTGTGGTAAAAAAATTGGCCGCGTTTGGACAAGTTTTGGCATAAGCTTCTTGCAAACCGGAGCTTCTCTCGAGAAGACTCGTGGTTCCCGAGGGGGGACGTGTCACCTTTGTGTGCGAAACGATATACGCTGCCTCCCCCCTTGATTTCTTAAAGAGGCAACATAGAACTATATGAGTGCCGTGTTAAAATCTGCAATTATTCCGGGTTTGTTTGGACTTTTTTATACAATAATTGAATTTTTGGTCATTTAATGTGCATAATTCAAATTTGAACTACAAGCATATACTCCAGTGCAACAAAGTTGGTTGAAAAATCACGTGTGTGTCCTTGGGTGAATTTCTAGGTCCCATGCAAGAAATCGGAATGAAATTCAAACATCTGGGCATCGTGGCTCGACCGGGAACATTGAGAAACTTGGTTTCTAAATTCCTGGAAATTCAAAACTCGCCTGGCAATCATGAAACTTGGCATGGTGTCATTTCATGGCATGAACATGCTATGGTAAAAGAATTGGCCGCATTTGGACAAGTTTTGGTATAAATTTCTTGCAAACCGGAGCTTCTCTCGAGAAGACTCGTGGTTACCGAGGGGGACGTGTCACCTTTGCGTGCGAAACGATATACGCTGCCTCCCCCCGCTTGATTTTTATAGAGGCAACATAGAACTATATGAGTGCTGTGTTAAAATTTGGAATTATTATGGGTTCATTTGGACTTTTATATACATTAATTGAATTTTTGGTCATTTAATGTGCATAATTCAAATTTGAACTACAAGCACATGGTCCAGTGCACCAAAGTTGGTTGAAATGTCACATGTGTGTCCTTGGGTGAATTTCTAGGTCCCATGCAATAAATGGGAATGAAATTCAAACATCTGGGGGTCGTGGCTCGGCCGGAAAGATTGAGAAACTTGGTTTTTTTAATTCATGTAAATCCAGAACACGCCTGAAAATGATGAAACTTGGCATGGTGTCATGACATGGCACAAACATGCTTTGGTAAATTTTTTGGCCGAATTGGGACAAGTTTTGATATAAGCTTCTTGCAAACTAGAGCTTGTCTCAAGACGGCTCGTGGTTCCGAGAGGGAACGTGTCACCTCCGTGTGCGAAACGACATACACTGCCTTCTCCTGCCTTGATTTTTTACACAGGCAGCTTAGACCAAATAGGAGTTTTGTGCTAAATTTTGGAATTATTCCGGGTTCGTTTGGCCTTTTTATACATTAATTGATTTTCCAGTCATTTAATGCACATAATTCAAATTTGAAGAGCACATGCTCCAGTGCACAAAATTTAGTTGGAAAATCATTTATGTCTACTTGGGCGAACTTCTAGGTCCCATGGAAGAAGTGGGAATGGAATTCAAACATCTTGGCGTCTTGGCTCGGCTGGAAACATTGAGAAACTTGGTTTTAAAATTCCCGTAAATCCAGAACTCGCCTGAAAATCATGAAACTTGGCATGGTGTCATGACATGGCACCAACATGCTGTGGTAATTTTTCTGTCCGATTTGCGAAGGCTCACACATTAACAATCAACAAAGTCATTTTGGAATAAGTGCTGTCACATTACAAATCAGAAACACAAGTATTATTGAAATAGTGGGCGTTCTACTTACCAATTACGTGCCGCCACGCGTCCCCTTTTTTTATTGGCTAGAAGGTGCCGTGCGGGGTAGCTATTTGTGTACGGGAGGCGTGCGATCAGACCCCTGCGCATCCTCATCGGCAGGAGAGCCCTTTGACCTCTAACCGCTGCCCACCTCCCTCCCAACGTCTCCATTAATGGTGCCCGAGCCCCTGTTTCATGGTGTGGCTATGTCTCACTCGACTGAGATTTAAGAGAGAAAAAAGAAAATCTGAAAAGAAAGTTTTGCACGGATCTTGATGTAAGATCCGACAGACCTATATAGCATCGACTGCGACTTATAGCAAGACTGATGAATATAAGGGCGATGATAGTGGATAATAATTGTCTTACATATTAGGAAGATAATTAAAAAAGCCACATGCGGCAACGCCCGAAATACACAAAGGCAAAAGAAGAAGGAAGACAACAATCTGGCTCGCTGATCTCTACTTTCTTGATGCATTGCTGCAAGCCGCGGGAACTAGTCTCCATGGCGAGCGGCGATGACCTCTTTTTTGTCCTCAAGACGCTGCTTGAGAGCATCCACGGATTCCTCCACCAGCCTTTGGTGCTCGATGCGGAGCATGTCATTCTCGTCCATAAGTTTCTTGACGATGACGCCGGTCCTCTTCAACAAGGCAGTGGTCTCCTCCTGCTGCTCCACACTTCTAACGATCTTCGCCCTCAGCAGGTCGCGCTCGTCTCGAAGCTTTGCATTGCCCTCACTTAGTTGCCGGATGGCGCAGGTAGCCTGTTTAAACGATTTCATGTCGTCCTGCAACCTCGCCCAGCCGGAGATCTAATCCATCTGCCTATGGACGGTCGCATTCATGCGCCTGTAAGAGTCCTCGCTTTCCCGTGAGACATTTTCCCAGGCCGCCGTGGTGTGGGAGGACATCTCTGCTGCATTCGCGGCGTGACGGGACATCTTTGCTGCTTCCGCGGCGCGGTCGGACCAGTCAGCTGCATCGACGGCGCGGCGGGACCTCCGTGCTGCTTCGGCAGCGCGGCGGGACCTCGGTGCTGCTACGGCCTCGCGGCGGGACATGTCGGCTGCTTTCGCGATGAGGTGGGACATCTCTCGTGCTTCCGCTTCCATGCTTGCCTCTCCCTGGTGGTAATCTCTCGACCCAGATCTCACGCTGGCCATGGCAGACGCAAGGGAACAGTTGATGAATGACTTGTTTGTTTTTGTGGATGAGGAGTTGAGGAGGAATGTGCAGTCATCTTGGAGTAGTAGTATTTATAACCGAGTACTAATACACTCCTAAGTGGAAAACCATTTAGGTTTTGATCAGTGTGAACATGTTTGCAATTAAATATAGCATGGTAGTAATTTGGAATGTGACAGGATGCAGGCTCAAAATTTATTGACGGTTCTATAATTTCTAAGTGAGGCACAATTCTCGGGCAGCGTAATGTGGGCACACTTTCTCGGCCACGTACGTGGCGTTTGAACCATAGGGTGCACCGCAATAGGAAATGTCAGCACACGTCTTGTTCCAACAATCGTGCACGCTCGTTATTACCATCGCACATGCTTCTTTTAATTAGAATGTGTGTCCGTCTAGCGCACACACGTTGATCTATCTAACTGTTTATATTTGTTGTGGCTAATCGCAAAAAGTTCATTCGTGTGAACTGTATGCCATCAATCACAGACACTTTGATCTGGCTGACCATTTCTGTTGTGTTGCCTAATCGCAAACTGTTAATCCATCTGAAGCGTATGCCCTCAATTGCACACACCTTTATCTAGCTGCCAGTTTTTGTTGTTCCGCCTGATCACAAACAGTTAATCTGAGTGAACTGTATGCCGTGTATCGCACACGCCTTCATCTGGCTGCCCATTTCTGTTCTTCTTCCTCATCGCAAATACTTAATTGAACTAAACCGTTTGCCCTGCATCGCACACACAACTAAAATCGGAACCGTGTCTGATGGCTCCACCATCGCAAACATTTTGCATCTTTTTTGACAGTTTTTTACATCACCGTTTGTGATTAATGCATCGCACATAGATTTGTCTAAGGTTCTCCGATCATAGTGTCTCGTTAGCAGCATCCTGCAGTAGTGCCATGTCTGTACATGCTAGGCTCGTCAAGTTTAACCCAAGTATTCTGCATGTGCAAAACTGTCTTACACCCATTGTATGGGAACGTAGAGTTTATCACACCCGGTCATCACGAGGTGCTTGGAAACAACGAACTTTGGCAACGGTGCATACTCGGGAAGAACACTTCTATCTTGAAATTCAGTGAAGGGATCATCTTATAATGCTACCGCCGTTCTAAGCAAAATAAGATGCATAAATGATAAACATCATATGCAATAAAAATATGTGATATGATATGGCCACCTTGATCTTGTGCTTCATATCTCCATCTCCAAAGCATCATCATGATCTCCATCGTCTCCAGATCGACACCTTGATCTCCATCATTGCGTCGGGGTCGTCTCGCCAACTATTGCTTCTACAACTATTGTTGACGCATAGCGATAAAGTAAAGCAATTACATGGCATTTACATTTCATACAATAATTAAGAGACAACCCTTAGGCTGCTGCCGATTGTTGATATTACAAAACATGATCATCTCATACAATAAAGTATATCACATCATGTCTTGACCATATCCCATCACAACATGCCCTGCAAAAACAAGTTAGACATCCTCTACTTTGTTGTTGCAAGTTTTACGTGGCTGCTATGGGCTTCTAGCAAGAACCGTTCTTAACTATGCAAAAACCACAACGGTGATGATTAAGTTTGATGTTTTAACCTTCTTCAAGGACCAGCCATAGTCAAATTCGATTCAACTAAAGTAGGAGAAACAGACACCGGCCATCCACCTTTATGCAAAACAAGTTTCATGTCAGTCGGTGGAACCGGTCTCATGTACATGGACATGTAAGGTTGGTCCAGGCCGCTTCATCCCACAATGTTGCCGAATCAAAATAAGGTGTTGGTGGTAAGCAGTATGAACCTCAGCGCCCACAACTCTTTGTGTTCTACTCATGCATATCATCTACGCATAGACCTGGCTCGGATGCCACTGTTGGGGAACGTTGCATGAAAAAAAACAATTCTACACACACGCAAGATCTATCCATGGAGATGCATAGGAACAAGAGGGGATAGTGTGTCTACGTACCCTCGTAGATCGTAAGCGGAAGCGTTTATTAACGCGGTTGATGTAGTCGAACTTCTTTGCGATCCAACCGATCATGTACCGAACATACGACACCTCCGCGTTCAGCACACATTCAGCTCGGTGATGGCCTCGCCTTCTTGATCCAGCAAGACGGGTGAAGTAGTAGATGAGTTCCGGTAGCACGACGGCGTGGTGATGGTGATGCTATCTCCGCAGGGCTTCACCTAAGCACTCGAAAAATATGACCGTGGGACGAAACTGTGGAGAGGGGCGCCGCACAGGGCAAAGAGATTGTCGTAGGCTTGTCCCCTTCCCACGTATATATAGGTGGGGGGAGAGGGAGGCAGCCAGGAGGCGCCCCAAGGGTGGCCGAATCTCGCTTGGGCTCTTGCCCTGGCCGCACCCCCTTACCATATTTGCCGAAGGGGAAAAAGAAGGGGGAGGAGAGTTTCAACGTTCCGGGAACGGGGGTCCCCAGACTTGCCTGCCTGTGGCCCATGGCATGGCTACTCTAGTGGCCTGGTACGACCCATCTTCACCAACAAACACTCAAGACCCTCGCGAGGGGCCAAGCCTCGCGAGGCGGACGACACAAGACCTCCTCAGGGGCGGCCTCACTAGGCTGGCTCACAAGGAGCGGAGAGATCAAGGCGAGGGGCACCTCATGAGGTTCCCGTGACGTGAGCCATGACGACCAAGGCCAAGTGGGCGCCAGGCGGGCGCCAGCGGGCACAGAGTACCCCTTTTCCTCTTTGGTGCTAAAGGGGCAAGCGCAGGCGAGGAGTCCCGAGGCATCAGGCGAAGGTTTCCATATCGGTGCAACGCGACCAAGACTAGCAGGATGGCAGGACGGAGGTCATCGCGGAACCCACGACGGCGTCACCACCAGAGCCTTTGGCAGGCGAAGACCACCTTTTGTCAGGATAACTTGTACTAGCTGTCCCCCTTCAAATTGGCCGTTGTGGGATCCCTTCCCGCCTAACATTTGGGGAGAGGACCTGGGCCTCTATAAATAGGACTAGCCACCACCTTAGCAAGGGGAGATCACTCAGATCATACTCAACCACACAAGCTCACTGAGTTCGCGAACACCTCCCCTTAGGAGGTTGTTCTTCCTTTGTACTTGTTCATCCTCAGCCTACAAGGCAATCCACCACACCACACTGGAGTAGGGTATTACACCACATCGGTGGCTTGAACCAGTATAAACTCCTGTGTCCCTTGTTCTTCGAGTACGACGTGCTGAGCTTTGAGATCATGGTGAGTGAGCGAGCTAGGGGAGGGAGATATCTTCGTGCACACCCCGGAGTTCGAACCTTAAGGGTTTTGCCGGAACCCAAAATCCGACATTTGGCACGCCAGGTAGGGGTGCGCTGAAGCTTTCCTTTCGTCGATCCACACTCCACCACCTCTACGCTTTGTCCCCATGGCCGGTGTTGCTCCTCAGGCTGGGATGACGGACGCCCACGACGGCGCCAGGGGGCTCAGAGCTTTTGCCCCCGCCTTGCGGCGGGTATAGTGACCGCCCAAGTTCAAGCCGGAGATGCCGCCACGTTACGACGGCGCGGCGGACCCGTCAGCCTTCCTGCTGGCATACGAAGAGGCCGTCCTGGAGGCTGGGGGTGATGACAAGGTCATGGCTAGCTGGTTTGCCATGGCCCTCACTGGCGCACCACGCGCCTGGCTGTTCGCCCTCCCGGGATCCTAAGTGGCATCTTGGGAGGAGCTGCGTGGCCTCTTCGCCGCGCGCTTCACGGCACCGGCGCCCATCGCCGTCGCAACCCTCCTGGGCGGCTCGCAAGAACCGCCCTCCGACCGTCACACCAAGAAGTTCTTCCGCCAGATCGGCACCGCTTCCATGCAGTAAGGAGCTCCCCCGGGTTGGGTGGCACCCAAGGCCGACCTCACCTTCGAGTCGGGGGATCACCCCGTCACCACCACCAGCTCAGGCGTGCTCCCAATGCTTTGCACGCCCACCATCTGCAACGTAGCCGTCACCAAGGTAGTCAGAGTCAGGATTCGGAGTCGGATCGGTTTTCCTCAGACAGAATCAAGTCGTAAGATCGAGTCGTGGAATCGAGGATTCTACTAGATTTACTCAAATAAGATATTTTGTATGCACACAAGAAATTTATATGGGTTCTATAGAGTTTTGACACTAAATATGGATCAAAGATTGTACATATCAATGCTAGATTTATTCCACTTCTTTTTATGGCTAACCTACCATCTAGCTCGCATGTATGGAACATATATGAGAGGGAAATATATAGAACATTTAAACCTTCAATGCAAGAAATTTACTTATGTTCTTTTTAGAGTGCGTGAATAGTCAATCACGTGTCTATCTGACCTACAGTGCTAACCTTGAAGGGTCTTGCTCTCCTTCTCTGATCAATCTTGAAGCATCCTCCTTTTCACACCAATTCCATATGTCGACAAGCCCGATCCTCAATTTTGATCTAGGGTTTCTGAGAGCTGGATCAAAGGTGTCTACGGCTGAGCGTTTGGACTTGGGAGGGGAATAAAGGTCCATGAGGTATATGAAAAGGGGTTTGGATGATGGCATACTATTTTGCTACAACTAAACAAACGGCTTAGATAAGTTAGTAGAATCGGATGTAGTCCATAGCATAGTCGGGATTGTATAGTTTTGTATAGGATTCTATGATTTGGATCGTGACTCAACATGGATTCTACCTGATCCGAATTCATAGTGGGATTTGGATTGACATGCTTCCATAGGGTCGTGAAGTCGTAGGCTTCTAGTAGTCGAATCGGGATTCTAACTACCTTGGCCATCACCAAGACCCTCAACGATGGCGGGGCTGGCCTTAATGTGTTCTCCGTGGAAGCTTTCGGCTTGCTTCATGTGCCACACGAATGGCTTCGTCCCACCAAGCCCTTCTCCGGGGTCGGCGGCGGCTCCGCCAGCCCCCTGGGGCGGATCCACCATCCTCTGACCTTCGGCACTAATGACAACTACCGCACCGAAATGATCGACTTTGACATCACCCGCATTGGCCTCCCATATAACGCCATCCTCGGGTACCCGGCTCTGGCTCAGTTTATGGCGGCAACTCATCCGGCCTACAACCTCATGAAGATCTCGGGGAGCAAGGGTGTCCTTACCGTAGCTGGAGACACCAAGGAGGCCTTGGCAGTGCTCAAGCTTGCCCTCAAAGCCGCCGCGGCAGCCCGCCCGGCCGATGAGGCCACCCTCGGAGCTAAGGAGGCTGCACCGGCGAAGAAGAAGCAACTATTCACTCAAGATCGGGCCGAAACCAAGCAAGTACCGGTCGAGGAAGGTGGACCCTCAGGAGCCACCTTCACCATAGGCGCCAACCTCGACCCGGATCAAGAGGAGGCATTGGTGAGGTTCCTGCTTGCGAAGAAGGAGGTATTCGCCTAGGACCCCAAGCAGCTGGTAGGGGTCCCGAGGGGGGTGATCGAGCATCACTTAAGGGTGTGCCCCAATGTGCGCCCTGTGAAGCAGAAGGCGCGCCGACAGTCCATGGAGAAGCAGTCCTTCATCGTTCAGGAAACCCGCAAGCTGGAGGCAGCAGGTGTCATTCGCGAGGTCCGGTACCCGGAGTGGCTGGCGAACCCCGTCGTTGTGCCAAAGAAAGGCGGGAAGGAGCGCATGCGTGTCGACTTCACCAACCTCAACAAGGCCTGCCCCAAGACCCATTCCCGCTTCCGCGCATCGACCAGATTGTTGACTCCACCGCCGAGTGCGATCTGCTGTGCTTCCTGGACGCGTTCTCGGGCTACCACCAGATCGAGATGGCAGTGGAGGATGTGGAGAAGACGGCTTTCCTGTCCCCATGTGGGGTGTACTGCTACACTTGCATGCCGTTCGGGCTGCGCAACGCAGGTGCGACCTTCCAATGGCTGACGCACATGGCCCTGGGTTAGCAGCTCGGGAGAAACGCTGAAGCCTACGTCGACGACATCATGGTAAAATCTCGGGAGGCGAGAACCTTGATTCAGGACCTAGAGGAGACCTTCGCAAGCCTGCGCCAGGTGGACCTGCGGCTCAACCTAGAGAAGTGCATGTTTGGTGTTCCTTCCGGCAAGCTGCTGGGCTTCCTCGTGTCCCACAGGGGGATCGAGGCTAACCCGGAGAAGGTCAAGGCGATAGAAGACATGAGCCCACCACAAACTCTCAAGGAAATGCAGAAGCTTGTGGGCTGCGTGACCTCGCTAGGGCGCTTCATCTCCAAGCTGGGGGAGAGCGCCCTGCCATTCTTCAAGTTGATGAAGAAGAAGGGCCTGTTCGAGTGGACCAGGGAGGCCGACCTAGCGTTTCAAGACCTCAAGAGATACCTGACCAGCCCTCCGGTGATGGTGGCGCCTCGTCCCCTCGAGCCCCTGGTGCTTTACCTTGCCGCCACTCCCAACTTCGCCAGCGCGGCGCTAGTGGCAGTCCGGGAAGAACGCCAGGCAAAGAGTCCGCTGCGCCGTGCCGCACCTCCGTCCGGGGCGATACAGCACCAAGAGGATACCGCAAAGGCTGCAACAATGCCAACGAATGATCAGGCCCCGCAAGACGGCGTTCTCGGGCCTGCAAAGGCCCCAATGGGCGACCAGGCTCCTGGGGTCCCATCAACTCAGGAGACGCCCCAACCTCCGGCAGATGCATGCTCCATCGACGCTCCCGCCCTTGTCAAGCACCCAATGTACTTCGTCAACACGGTACTGCGGGATGCGAGGGCGCGGTATCCCATGCCTCAGAAGCTCTTGCTCGCGCTCTTGGTGGCCTCGCGTAAACTACGTCACTACTTCCAAGGTCACCCAATCAAGTTCATCTCGGCCTACCCGTTGGAGAGGGTACTCCGGAGCCCCAACGCTGCTGGAAGAGTCGCTGAATGGAACATCGTGCTGCAAGCATTCCAGGTGGAGTTCAGCACAACCAGGGTCATCAAGGGAGCCGCGCTCGCCGACTTTGTGGCAGAATGGACCGACACCCTGGGGCTTGAAGCAGGCGAGGACCGATCCCTCTCACTAGGAAGTGAAGCGCCAGATGGCTAGGTCATGTATTTCGATGCCGCGTTCGCACGCCAGAGCGCGGGGGCTGGAGCAGTGCTCATCTCGCCCACTCAGGACAAGCTCTACTACGCTGTGCAGCTCTGCTTCCAGCAGGGCGAGAAGGTCTCCAACAACATCGCGGAGTACGAAGGCCTCATTACTGGCCTTAAGGCTGCGGTGGCCCTGGGGGTGAAGCGCCTCACCATCAGGGGCGACTCGCAGCTCCTCGTCAACTTCTCCAACAAGGTATATGAGCCGAGGGACGAGCACATGGAGGCATACCTCGCGGAGGTACGCAAAATGGAAAAGCGGTTCTTGGGCCTAGAGTTGCAGCACGTGCCCTGTGGCACCAACAAAGAGGCCAACGGCATCGCCAAAAGGGCATCCAAGCGCCAACCCCAAGAGCCTGGCATCTTCGAAGAACGGCTCTTCAAGCCTTCGCAGCACCTTCGCCTTCGGGGCCGGTGCCGCCTCGGGAGGAACTCCCCCAGCCGCCTACCTCGGGAGCCCCGGCCTACGGCCCGACCTCGGGAACGTGCCTGCTCCTGGCACTCGAGCCTCAGGAGGGGTGCTGGACCAAGGAGTTCAAGGAATACCTGACGCAAGGGACGCTGCCGGAGAAAGAGGAGGACGTGGAGCGCGTGGCCCGATAGGCTATGCCATACTGCATCCAGGACGGTGAACTATACAGGAAGCGACCAAATGATGTTTCCTTGCGATGCATCTCCAAGGAGCAGGGGAACGAGTTGCTAGCTGACATACACGGCGGAGACTGCGAGCACCACTCGTCGTCATGAACCCTAGTCAGTAAGGCATTCCGCGCGGGTTCTACTGGCCTACGGGACTCAACGACACGACCGAGCTCGTGAGGTCCTGCGAGGCCTGCCAATTCCAGGCCAAGTAGATCCATCAGCCAGCTCAGGGCCTCCAGACCATTCCGCTCTTGTGGCCATTCACGGTCTGGGGGCTGGATATCCTAGGCCCGTTTCCTCGAGCGCCTAGCGGCTACCGCTACCTCTACGTCACCGTCGACAAGTTCACCAAGTGGGCAGAGGTGGAGGCCGTCCGCAGTTAAGTTCATCAAGGGCCTCGGGAGTCGGTTCGGGGTCCCTAACCGCATCATCGCCGACAATGGCTCACAGTTCACTAGCAATCTCTTCAAGACATATTGTGCTAACCTTGGAACGCAGATCTGCTACGCTTCGGTGGCACACCCCAGGAGCAATGGCCAAGCCGAACGCGCCAACACGGAAGTCCTGAGAGGCCTCAAGACCAGGACCTTCAAGAAGAAGCTCGAGGCCTGCGGCAGGGGCTGGCACGACGAGCTCCAGTCTGTGCTTGTCGGATTTCGGGTTCTGGCAAAACCCTTGAGGTTCGAACACTGGGGTGCGCACGAAGATCTCTCCCTACCTAATCACGCCCTCAGCCTCACCGCGATCTCAAGGCCTAGCTCAACGAACCCGCAACACAAGAGACACGAGGTTTATACTAGTTCGGGCCATCGATGTGGTGTAATAACCTACTCCAGTGTGGTGTGGTGGATTGCCTCTCGGGCTGAGGATGAACAGTTACAAGGGAAGAACAGCCTCCTAAGGGGAGGTGTTCTGGTGCTTGGTGAGTGTGTGGATGGTCTGAATCCGTTTTCTCATACAGTGGTGGCTAGTCCTATTTATAGAGGCCCTGGTACTCTCCCCAAATATTGAGCGGGAAGGGAGCCCAGCAATAGCCAAATTCGAAGGGAGACAACTAGTACAGATTATCCTGACTAAAGGTGGTCTTCGCCTGCGAAAGGCTCTGGTGGTCACGCCGTCTTGGGCTCCACGATGACCTCCGTCTTGCCGTCCTGCTGGTCTTGGTCTCGTTGCATCGATATGGAAACCTTTGCCTGATGCCTCGGGACTCCTTGCCTGCGCTTGCCCCTTTAGCACCAAAGAGGAAACAAGGACACTGCGCGCGCTGTCGCCTGCCTCGCTTCGGTCGTCATGGCTTGCGTCACTGGAACCTCGTGAGGTGTCCCTTGCCTTGATCTCTCCGCCCCTCGCGAGCCAGCCTGGTGAGGTCGCTCCCGAGGAGGTCTTGTGTCGTCCGGCGCGCGAGGCTTGGCCCCTCGCGAGGGTCTTGAGTGTTTGCTGGTGAAGATGGGCCATACAGGGCCGCTGGTGGAGCCACGCCCTGGGCCGCAGGCAGGCAAGTTTGGGGACCCCCATTCCCAGGACACCGACAGTAGCCCTCGGGCCCAAGGCGCGCTCGGACTTGGCTTCGAGGCGAAGCCAAAGGGCAAGTGCGTAGCACCGCGGGCCCCAACAGCCTGCGGCCTTGGTCGACACATGGAAATTGATTGGACGTGGGCATCTCCGCTTCCCCATGCTGCCTCGGCAACTGTCCGACTTGACGAGTCCCTGCTGCATGGAGAGAAATATCATCAGTACCTGTGATCGTGGGGATTGCCGGTTGGCCTTCTCCTGCTATAAATGAGGAGGGGGACGAAGCCCCCGTTGCTCATCTCTTCCTGCTCTGCCCGCTTCTCCTTCCTCGCTCCACTGCTAGTAGCGACCCCATGGCGCCTATTCGAAGGTTCTCGGCTGCAGAGAAGGGGAAAACCCCTTGCGACAAGCCCATGCCACTTCCGCCGAAAAAGAGGCCGAGCCACCACCGCGACATGGTCGTGAGGCCAGAGGTGTCGAGGCCTTGGTACGAGCAACCTCCTCCCGGGTACCCGCTGCCTCTGTTCGCCCAAGCTGAGGGCTCCGGAGGAGGAGGCGACGAGCGCCGCCGCCCGCGCCGAGGCTGTGGTCGCATCGTCGTGGTGACGCACGCCGTCGCCCCAGGAGCCCACGTCGCGGACTCCTCGCGCGAGCTCGTGATGTGGGCAGCGATGTCCCCGCGCACCTAGATCCGCTTCCCGCAGTTCCTCTCCACCGAGATGCCGCCGAGGGGCCCTTTGGAGCTTTGGCTGCAGCACGCCGACTGGAGCGGAGGTAGAAGCCGTTTCCCCGGGCAAGATCTTCATGTCCCGTGGCTGTGGCGAGGTTGCCCGGGTTTGCCGCGCGGAAGGCGCTCTTGCCATCCACTTCAAGTACGACGGCGCCTCCACGATGTTCTTCAAGGTTTTCGACACGGAAGGACGCCGCTTGGAGTGCTGCCCTAGAGGGGGTCGTCAGGATGGTGCAGCGGCCAGCGCCGAGCGTGCCGCTGGCTTCTCCAGTGGCTCCTCCAGCAGCAGCGGTGGTGCTTGGGAGTCCAGCGACTCTCCCGAGCTCTACGAGTCCCTCGAGATGAGCGATGACAGGTACTTGCCCCCGAGCTCTCGCCGGCCCCGGAGCAAGGCCGCAGCGTCCGGCCACCGCCGTCGCTGATCTGGATGGGGTTGGCGCCGGCCTCCCGTGGCCCACTGTTGATGATGGCGTCGGCTGCGCTAATGCGTGTAGATAGGGCTCCTAGGAACTCCCCTCTTTTGTTCCCTGCGAGGAATCGAAACAGACCCCATGGGGGTGTGTAAAGGATCTGTAATATGTTTTGTTCATATTATCCTTATTATGAAAATTGGCGAGCGCATGTCTTGTTTCGGCTCAGTCCCCCCTTTCCAACCCCGTGGCAGCTTGGTCCTCTACGCCGACAGGCCCCGGGCCCCAGGCAGGCTGCAGCCGTCGCTGGTATGCCATGCCGTGGTCAAGGCCAGGAGGTGAGTGGCCCGAGGTCCAGTAAGAGCTCCTGAGGAGCGATGCTCAAGAGGTCCCCTTTAGCGCTCAAGCAACCACCGAGAGGCAGGAAAGGGTGGCCATGTTGCCGCAACAAGGCTGCCACAGGTGAGGATGTTATGCTGTAGCGCTGGGTCGATTGAAGCGCGAGACTTATCTTGGCATTCCTGAGCTGGCTCCTTGTGTCGCGCCAGACTTTTGCGTTGACCGCTGTAGGGTAGCTAGGTTAGGCCCGTGCGAGCCTCCCCCTCTTGTCCACGCTCTTCCGTGTGCTCTGTGTCCTCAGGTCCCGGCCCTCGAGCGAGCTCAGCCGCCACTGGTATGCCAGGTCACGATGTCGTGGTCAAGGCCAGGGGGTGAGGGCTGGAGAGCCAGTAAGAGCTCCTGAGTCACGATGCTCAGTGCTACCTCATGAGCAAGCGTTGGTTTTCCCTTGAAGAGGAAAGGGTGATGCAGCAAAGTAGCGTAAGTATTTCCCTCAGTTTTTGAGAACCAAGGTATCAATCCACAAGGAGGCCACACACAAGTCCCTCGTACCTACACAAACAAATAAGAACCTTGCAACCAACGCGATAAAGGAGTTGTCAATCCCTTCACGGCCACTTGCAAAAGTGAGATCTGATAGAGACGATAAGATAATATTTTTGGTATTTTTATGATAAAGATTAAAAGTAAAGATTGCAAAGTAAAAATAGATTGGAAACTTATATGATGGAAAATAGACCTGGGGGCCATAGGTTTCACTAGTGGCTTCTCTTAAGATAGCATACGTATTACGGTGGGTGAACAAATTACTGTCGAGCAATTGATAGAAAAGTGCATAATTATGAGAATATCTAGGCATGATCATGTATATAGGCATCACGTCCGCGACAAGTAGACCGAAACTATTATGCATCTACTACTATTACTCCACACATCGACCGCTATCCAGCATGCATCTAGAGTATTAAGTTCATAAGAACAGAGTAACGCATTAGGCAAGATGACATGATGTAGAGGGATAAACTCAAGCAATATGATATAAACCCCATCTTTTTATCCTCGATGGCAACAATACAATATGTGTCGTTTCCCCTTCTGTCACTGGGATCGACCAACGCAAGATTGAACCCAAAGCTAAGCACTTCTCCCATTGCAAGAAAGATCAATCTAGTAGGCCAAACTAAAATGATAATTCGAAGAGACTTGCAAAGATAACAAATCATACAAAGAATTCAGAGGAGATTCAAATATTGTTCATAGATAATCTTGATCATAAACCCACAATTCATCGGATCTCGACAAACACACCGCAAAAAGACTTACATCGAATAGATCTCCAAGAAGACCGAGAAGAACTTTGTATTGAGATCCAAAGAGAGAGAAGAAGGCATCTAGCTAATAACTATGGACCCGAAGGTCTGTGGTAAACTACTCACACATCATCGGAGAGGCTATGGTGTTGATGTAGAAGCCCTCCGTGATCTATTCCCCCTCCGGTGGAGCGCCGGAAAAGGCCCCAAGATGGGATCTCATGGGTACAGAAGGTTGCGGCTGTGGAAATAGGGTTTCGTGGTGCTCCTGGTTGGTTTCGGGGTGTATGGGTATATATAGGAGAAAGAAGTAGGTCGGTGGAGCTGCGAGGGGCCCACAAGGGTGGGGGCGCGCCGAGGGGGGGGCAGGCATGCCTCGCTGCCTCGAGGCCTCCTCGTTGATTTCTTGACGTCCACTCCAAGTCCTCTGGATCATGTTTGTTCCAAACATCACTCTCCCGAAGGTTTCATTCCGTTTGGACTCCGTTTGATATTCCTTTTCTGCGAAACACTCAAATAGGCAAAAAAACAACAATTTGCACTGGGCCTTGGGTTAGTAGGTTAGTCCCAAAAATAATATAAAAGTGCTTAGTAAAGCCCATTAAACATCCAAAACAGATAATATAATAGCATGGAACAATCAAAAATTATAGATACGTTGGAGACGTATCAAGCATCCCCAAGCTTAATTCCTGCTCGTCCTCGAGTAGGTCAATGATAAAAACAGAATTTTTGATGTGGAATGCTACCTAGCAAATTCTTCAATGTAATTTTCTTTATTGTGGCATGAATGTTCAGATCCGAAAGATTCAAGATAAAAGTTTTAATATTGACATAAAAATAATAATACTTCAAGCATACTAACTAAGCAATCATGTCTTCTCAAAATAACATGGCCAAAGAAATTCATCCCTACAAAATCATATAGTTTGGTCATGTTCCATTTTCGTCACACAAGAATGCTCTCATCATGCACAACCCCGATGACAAGCCAAGCAATTGTTTCATACTTTAGTAATCTCAAACTTTTTTCAACTTTCACACAATACATGAGCGTGAGCCATGGATATAGCACTATGGGTGGAATAGAATATAATGATGGGGGTTATGTGGAGAAGACAAAAAAGGAGAGAGTCTCACATTGACGCGGATAATCAACGGGCTAGGGAGATGCCCATCAATTGAGGTCAATGCAAGGAGTAGGGATTGCCATGCAACGGATGCAATAGAGCTATAAATGTATGAAAGCTCAACAAAAGAAACTAAGTGGGTGTGCATCCAACTTGCTTGCTCACGAACACCTAGGGCATTTGAGGAAGCCCATTGTTGGAATATACAAGCCAAGTTCTATAATGAAAAATTCCCACTAGTATATGAAAATGACAAAACAAGAGACTCTCTATCATAAAGATCATGGTGCTACTTTGAAGCACAAGTGTGGAAAAAGGATAGTAGCATTGTCCCTTTTTATTTCTCTTTTTTTCTTCTTCTTTTTTTGGGCCTTCCTTTTTTTTATTTGGCCTTTCTCTTTTTTAGGGACAATGCTCTATTAATGATGATCATCACACTTCTATTTATTTACAACTCAATGATTACAACTCGATACTAGAACAAAATATGACTCTATATGAATGCCTCCAGCGGTGTACCGGGATGGGCAATGAATCAAGAGTGACATGTATGAAATAATATGCATGGTGGCTTTGCCACAAATACAATGTCAACTACATGATCATGCAAGGCAATATGACAATGATGAAGCGTGCCATAATAAACGGAACGGTGGAAATTTGCATGGCAATATATCTCGGAATGGCTATGGAAATGCCATAATAGGTAGGTATGGTGGCTGTTTTGAGGAAGATATAAGGAGGTTTATGTGTGATAGAGCATATTGTATCACAAGGTTTGGATGCACCGGTGAAGTTTGCACCAACTCTCAAAGTGAGAAAGGGCAATGCACGGTACCGAAGAGGCTAGCAATGATGGAAGGTTGAGAGTGCGTATAATCCATGGACTCAACATTAGTCATAAAGAACTCACATACTTATTGCAAAAATCTACAAGTCATCAAAAACCAAGCACTACGCACATGCTCCTAGGGGGATAGATTGGTAGGAAAAGACCATCGCTCGTCCCCGACCGCCACTCCTAAGGATGACAATCAAAGAACACCACATGTATCAAATTTATTACACAACGTTTACCATACGTGCATGCTACAGGACTTGCAAACTTCAACACAAGTATTTCTCAAATTCACAACTACTCAACTAGCACAACTTTAATATCACTATCTCCATATCTCAAAACAATCATCAAGTATCAAACTTCTCTTAGTATTCAACGCACTTATATGAAAGTTTATATTATATCCATCTTGGATGCCTATCATATTAGGACTAATTTTATAGCCAAAGCAAATTACCATGCTGTTGAAAGGACTCTCAAAATAATATAAGTGAAGCATGAGAGATCAATAATCTATATCTAATATTAAAGGACGGATTGTTTCTCCACTATTTTTGGTCCATCGAATGTTTTTGCTACGTTTTAAGTTTTTTCGTCCGTCACTGTTTTATAGTTAAAAAATAAAAAATTGCTTCCGCACGGACTCGAACCCCCGCCCACTAATGCTCAGCCGCAATGCAACAACCAGCCCACCTAGCCTCAATGTTGTGTGGAAAGATAGAGGAATATTTCCATTTATATGCTCATCTCCCGTGCGCCCTATTGGGCCGGCCCATTAGCGGGGCGGGACCCCCTTTTTCTTATTTCGGTTTTTTATTTCTAATTTTTCCTATTTTTACTTATTTAAAATAGTTTGGGTTTCAGAAAGTTCCAAATTTCAAAAGAAAATGTGAATATTGAAAAATGTTTTAGAAACCGTGAGTCCAATAAGGCTGGCCCATGAGCGGGGAGGGACGCCACAGTTTTCTTTTTTTTTCTTCTTTAAATAATTTGGGATTTCAGAAAAGTTCCAAATTTTATAAAAAATGTGAATTTTGAAAAATGTTTCAGAATTAGTAAAATGTTTATGAATTTAACAAAAATTCTATGAATTCAAAACATGTTCATGAATTTTTAAAACAATTTTCACAGAAATAAAAAATGATTGTGAATTTCAAAAAAATTCATCGATTCAAAAATGTTCGCTAATTCAAAATCTGCATTCATTAAAAATAATGTTCGTCAAACAAAAAATGTTCATCCATTCAAAAAATAATCATCGTGCTTTGTAAGAAAATTTCTAATTACTCACAACAATAGCCAACGAGATCCTCCTAGATTTTGTTGATGGTTTTATTGTTGTTGTTGGCTGAACACAACATGATCCGTGCCATCCATGGTCATGAACCAGATGTTGCAAACTCCGTCATCGCCTCGATGAGGTCATTGAAATTTTGCCCCGCTGTAAAATTCTGGTCACTTTGTTGCCCTAATCCCTTTTTTATATATACTAATTATTATACACTAATATTAAAGGAAGGAAGGATTATTCCGTCCAATTATAGTTTCGGCTGTTATCTATCTACCAATGTACCACACACCTTATATGTTTCTCCGGCGCGTGGGCCGAGCTAGACTGCTCCACACTTTTTGTTTCTTCGATTCAATTGTGGAGCAGCGAAAAATAATACATTTCTATTTCTCCATTACGTCGGCCAAGATGGGCCTATTCCGAAACAATTTTTTTCTTCTCATTTGTTTGTGGCATGGAGGTGAGAATGATACTATGAAGCCGCAAACTGAACCGTGATCATTTTGCAAAGGTAGTATGATTGAAAGCATAATTCTTTTTCATCTTGGGAATAATTGTCGTGGATCATAAATTAAATAATGGTTTATATTTTAGTCCATGATAGGGAAGTTAAATTTTCTCCCGTTGCAACGCACGGGCATTTTTGCTAGTTTCTATAAAATAAAACCACCACCGTGCTCTAAAACTTATAAGTGCAGCACTAGAGCAAAATTATTTAGCTCAAAAGATATAAGTGAAGCACATAGAGTATTCTAATAAATTCCGATTAATGTGTGTCTCTCCCAACAGGTGTGTATAGCAAGGATGATTATGGTGAACAAAAAAGCAATGACTCAATTCATACAAGACGCTCCAAGCAAAACACATATCATGTGGTGAATAAAAATATAGCTCCAAGTAAAGTTACCGATGGACGAAGACAAAAGAGGGGATGCCTTCCGAGGCATCCCCAAGCTTAGGCTTTTTGGTTGTCCTTGGATTTTACCTTGGGGTGCCTTGGGCATCCCCAAGCTTAGGCTCTTGCCACTCCTTGTTCCATAATCCATCAAATCTTTACCCAAAACTTGAAAACTTCACAACACAAAACTTAACAGAAAATCTCATGAGCTCCGTTAGCGAAAGAAAACTGTCGGAGTTCTAGGAACGGGGGTCCCCAGACTTGCCTGCCTGTGGCCCAGGGCGTGGCTGTGCTAGCAGGCTTGTACGACCCATCTTCACCAACAAGGCATTCAAGACCCTCTTGAGGGGCCAAGCCTCGGGAGGCAGACGACGCAAGGCCTCCTCGGGAGCGGCCTCGCCAGGAAGGCTCGCGAGGGGCGGAGAGATCAAAGCAAGGCAAACCTCGCGAGGTTTCTCATGACGTGAGCCATGACGATCGAGACCAGGTGGGCGCCAGCGCGCACAACGTCCTTGTTTTCTCTTTGGTGCTAAGGAGGCAAGCGCAGGCGCGGAGTACAGAGGCATCAAGCAAAGGTTTCCATATCGGCGCAACGAGACCAGGACCAACAGGGCGGCAAGACGGAGGTCACCATGGAGCCCAAGGTGGCGTCACCTCTAGAGCCTTTTGCAGGCAAAGACTACTTTTGCGAGGATAAGGTGTACTAGTTGTCCCCTTTCAAATTGGCCGTTGTTGGCTCCCTTCCCGCTCAATATTTGGGGAGAGGACCCGGGCCTCTATAAATAGGACTAGCCACCACAGTAGAAGGCAACTAAGCCTGAGTTGATTGAATCCTCACACACACAAGTTCACCAAGCACAAGAACACCTCAACCTTAGGAGGTTGTTCTTCCCCTTGTACTGTTCATCATCAGCCCAAGAGGCAATCCACTACCACCACATTGGAGTAGGGTATTACACCACAACGGTGGCCCGAACTAGTATAAATCTTGTGTCCCTTGTGTTATGAGTTCGTCGAGTTAGTCCGTGAGATCTTACCAAAACTAGGACGTGGATCGATAGGGGGGAAGTCTTCGTGTGCACCCCAGTGTTTGAACCTTGAGGGTTTTGTGGGAACCCGTGATCCGAAATTTGGAGCACCAGCTAGGGGTGCGCCGAAGCTTCCTTTCCGTCGCTCCGCGTCTAGTTGCTCCATCGTCTCCATGGCGGACGCTCGCCGGGCTCGTGCTAAGCGTCAGGCTGCCCTTGCTGCCCGCGTCGCTCAGACGGCTCCCGTCAGCGGGCCACCCCGTCATTCTCTACTGCCTGCCGCCAACGCCGCCACCGGCCCGGCGGGGATTGAGCAGCAAGCGTCTTCGTTGCACCCCTCGGTGCGGCGGGACGGCCGGACCGCCACTTCATCACTGACCCCGGCTGGTTCGTCATCCCATGCTCGTTGCCCTCCCGTGGATGCGCAGGCTGCTCTATGCATGGCGCGCGAGCTCCTGCGCTACCGCCCCGTCGACGACCTCTACGAGGACTGGCTCGACCGCATCACCGAGCTCGTCAGCGCCGTAGGGGCTCCCCTGCACCGTCCCTCTCGCTGCCTCGCCCCCCGTTAGCCGCGGGCGGCATGGCCCATGGAGCGCCTCCACCACCTCTGCCCCAAGACGGAGTCTTGGTGCCAAGGCGAGCGGCCCTACGGCGCGACCTACTGCGTCTGACGCCCGTGCAAGAAGAAAGAAGCTGCCAAGAAGTCCCTCAGCCACGAGAAAACGCCCCTGCACTCACGGCAAGACTGCGCGCCGCCTGCAGTGGCGGTGCGCGGACCCCATCAAGAGCAAGCCCTCCACCAACGTCGAGTCCCTGTAACCACGGCAGGCTGCCGCGCCTTCACCCCTGAGCTGCGTAGCGTCGCCTGACTTGGCAAGTTCAAGCCAGACCTGCCTCCTCGCTACGACGGCACCCCTGACCCCGCGGAGTTCCTACAACTCTATGAGCTGAGCATCGAGGCGGCCAACGGCGACGAGAAAGTCATGGCGAACTGGTTCCCCATGGCTCTCAATGATGGGCCCGCTCCTGGCTCCTGAACCTGCCCCCAGGCTCGATCTCCTCCTGGGACGAGATGCGCAACCGTTTCGTTGCCAACTTCCAGGGCACTCGCGACCGCCCGCCGGCCGCGGGTGACCCGCGCCGCGTCAAGCAACAACCAGGAAAGACCCTCCAGAAGTACATCCAGCGCTTCAACAACGTCTGCATCAAGATCCCCAAGGTGACGGACAAGGCCATCATCTCCGCGTTCTCTGATGGCGTCCGCGACATTAAGATGAAGGAGGAGCTCGCTATCCATGAGGAGTTGTGCACGTCTCTGGAATTGTTCAACCTGGCAACCAAGTGCACAAGAGCTGAGGTGGGGCGCCTCTCCCTCCTCGAGCTCCCAGTTGGGGACCCGGAGGAGAAGAAAGCCAAGGCCAAGGACGTGAAGCGTAAGGGAGCAGCCGTGCTTGCGGCGGAGCCGGATACCAAGAGCGGCAGGGACCTACCCGAGTCATCCAAGAGCAGCCGACCATTCTGCGCCTTCCACAACATGCACAGCCACAAGACCAGTGATTGTCAAGAGCTCAGAGCCATCCGGGAAGGGCACTTTGGTCAATGCCCTGAGCGCAACGGCCGGGGCTACGGCCGAGGAGGAGGACGTGGTGGCGGACGCTGGGACGACCATGGCCCATCCCAAGAGTGGGGCGACCGGCCTCGTGAGGACCGCTGGCAGGATCAGCCTCGCGAGGGCGCCTGGAGGGATCAGCCTCGTGAGGATCGTCCTCAGGGTAACGCCGGACTCCCTCCGCTGCCGCCACCGCCAAGAAGGAATGACGACCACCATCAAGACGATGGGGCTGGGGGCTTCCAGGAGCCGCGCGCTATCGCCTGCATCTTGGGTGGAGCTCAAGCCCCAGCCTCGGAGCGTATCTTCAAACAGTTTGCTCGCAAAGTGAATGCAGTCCTCCCCAAGCTCGAGGCCAGACGCCCGCTCAGATGGTCCAAGTGCCCCATCATGTTCAGTTCGGCAGATCAGCTCAAGTGCGCAGCTACCGCTGGCGCCCTCCCAATGCTTTGTTCACCAGTCATCAACAATGTGCAAGTTACTAAGACCCTCATCGACGACGGCGCAGGGCTCAACGTCCTGTCCGTCGACACGTTCGACAACCTCCAAGTGCCATATGACCAGCTTCAGCCTACCAAGCCTTTCTCAGGAGTGGCCGACGGTTCCACCACACCGATAGGACAGGTCCGCCTCCCTGTCACCTTCGGAGAACGCAACAACTACCGCGCCGAGCTCATCGACTTCGACGTCGCCTACATCCGCCTGCCATATAATGCGATCCTCGGGTACCCAGCCCTGGCCAAGTTCATGGCGGTGACCCATCACGGCTACAATGTCCTCAAGATGCCGAGAAGCGGCGGAATCATCATAGTCCCGTGCGAAGAATGAGACGCGGTGTGCTCCCTCAAGCGTGCCTTCCAAGCTGCAGCAATCGACGACCCCGACAGCGAGGGCGAGCACCCTCCTGAGGCCACCCCCAAGAAGAAGAAGCAGCTGCACCACACAGGGCCTCAGGCAAGCGGCTCCTCGTCAGGATCGGCGCCAGCACCTGGGGCGCCCCCCCTCCATCACATAGGAAAGCGCGCCCGGCGCCCCTCTTGGGTAGGGCTCGGGGGCTCTCTTCTGGAGGGCCTCAGACTTTGCCAACATCATGAGGGAGGCACTTGGGCACCACTTGGAGGCATGCTTCATGGCACGTTTCCCTCAGGAGGACGCAGGGCAAGGAGTGCCCACCGCTCAGGAGTTCATCACCAAGACTGTCGGCGTTCTAGGAACGGGGGTCCCCAGACATGCCTGCCTGCGGCCCATGGCGTGGCTAAGTCAGCAGGCCGTATGACCCATCTTCATCAACAAGGCATCCAAGACCCTCGCGAGGGGCCAAGCCTCGCGAGGGGGACGACGCAAGACCTCCTTAGGAGTGGCCTAGTCAGGCAGGCTCACAAGGAGCGGAGATATCAAGGCGGGGCAAACCTCACGATGGTCTCGTGACGTGAGCCATGACGATCGACACCAGGCGGGCGCCAGGCGGGCGCCAGCGCGCGCAGCGTTCTTGTATCCTCTTTGGTGCTAAGGAGGCCAGCGCAGGCGAGGAGTACCGAGGCATCATGCAAAGGTTGCTATATCGGTGCAACGAGACCAAGACCAGGAGGACGGCAAGACGGAGGTCATCGTGGAGCCCAAGACGGCGTCACCACCTGAGCCTTTCGCCGGCGAAGACCACTTTTGTCAGGATTGCTTGTACTAGCTGTCCCCCTTCAAATTTGCCCGCCGTTGTTGGCGCCCTTCCCGCTCAATATTTGGGAAGAGGACCAGGACCTATATAAGTAGAGCTAGCCGCCACAGTAGGGGCATCTTATCTCGGCTGGATCTCATCTGATCTGATGGAGCAGTTCACCCAGCTCTCACCCGCTAAGTCACCAAGCACAAGAACACCTCAACCTCAGGAGGCTGTTCTTCCCACTGTACTGTTCATCATCAGCCCAAGAGGCAATCCACCACCACCACACTGGAGTAGGGTATTACACCACAACTGTGGCCCGAACCAGTATAAATCCCGTGTCTCTTTGTGTTGTGAGTCCGTCAAGTTCGTCCGCGAGATCTTAGCTTGCTAGGGCGTAGATCGGTAGGAGGGAAAGACTTCGTGCACACCCCAGTGTTCGAACCTTAAGGGCTTGCCGGAACCCCACATCCGACATTTGGCGCGCCAGGTAGGGGGCGCCGTAGCTTCCCTTCCATCAGTTCATCGCTCCGTCGCACCGTCGTCTCCATGGCGGACGCTCGCCGTGATCGAGCTGAGCGTCAGGCTTCCCTCACTGCCCGCGTTGCTCAGACGGCTCCCGTCGGCGGGCCACCTCGTCGTTCTCCATCTCCCACCTCCAACGCTGCCACCGGCCCGGCGGGGAACGAGCAGCAGGCGTCCTTGCTGCATCCTTCGGTGTGGCAGGATGGCCGCACCGCATCGCTGACCCCGGCCGGTTCCTCGTCTCACGCACGCCGCGCTCCCATGGAGGCGCGGGCCGCACTCCTCGCCGCAAACGAACTCCTGCGCTACCGCCCAGTCGACGATCTCTACGAGGAGTGGCTCGACCGCGTCGCCGAGCTTGTCCGCGCCGCAGGGGGGCTCCCCGGCGCCGTCCCTCTCTCTACCTCACCCTCAGCCAGCCACGGGCGATGAGGCTCATGGCGCGCCTCCACCACCTCTGCCCCAAGACGGTGCCTTGGCACCAAGGCGCGCGGCCCCACGGCATGATCCGCCACGCCCGGTGCCCGCGCGCGAAGAGAGAAGCTGCCAAGAAATCCCTCGGCCGCGAGAAGCTGCACCCGCGCTTCCCGCGCCGCCTCGTCAAGACCGCGCACCGCCCGCGGCGGCGCCACGCGGACCTCATCAAGACCAAGCTCCACCTCTGAAGCAGGCCCCAGCAACCACGGTCGGCTGCCGCGCCTTCACCCCCGAGCTACGCAGCGTCGCCTGGCCAGGCAAGTTCAAGCCGGATCTGCCTCCTTGCTACGACGGCACCGCCGACCCCGCGGAGTTCCTGCAGCTCTATGAGCTGAGCATCGAAGCGGCCAATGGCGATGAGAAAGTCATGGTGAACTGGTTTCCCATGGCTCTCAAGGATGGAGCCCGCTCCTGCCTCCTGAACCTGCAGCACGGCTCGATCTCCTCCTGGGACGAGATGCGCGACCGCTTCATCGCCAACTTCCAGGGCACTCGCGACTTCCCTCCGGCCGCGGGTGACCTGCGCCGCATCAAGCAACAACCAGGAGAGACCCTCCAGAAGTACATCCAGCGCTTCAACAACACCCGCCTCAAGATCCTCAAGGTCACGGATGAGGCCATCATCTCTGCGTTCTGAGACGGTGTCCGTGAAGTCAAGATGAAGGAAGAGCTCGCTATCTACGAGGAGCTCTGCACATCTCAGGAGCTGTTCAACCTGGCGACCAAGTGCACAAGAGCTGAGGAGGGGCACCTATCCCTCCTCGAGCTGCCAGCTACAGGAGTGGAGGAGAAGAAGGCCAAGGCCAAGGACGTGAAGCGCAAGGAAGTAGTTGTGCTAGCAGCGGAGCCCGACACCAAGCGGGGCAGAGATCAGCCCGAGTCATCCAAGAACAGCCGACCGTTCTACGCCTTCCACAACCTGAACACCCACAACACCAGCGACTGTCAAGAGCTCAGAGCCATACGACAAGGACGCTTCGGTCGACGCCCCGAGCGCAGCAACCGGGGCTACGGCCGTGGGGGAGGACGTGGGGGCGGACGTTGGGACGACCGTGGCCCGCGCCAGGAATGGCGCGACAGGCCTCGTGAGGACCGCTGGCAGGACCATCCTCGCGAGGGCGCCTGGAGGGACCAGCCTCATGAGGATCGCCCCCAAGGCAACGCCGGTCTTCCCCCGCTGCCGCCGCCAAGAAGGAATGACGACCACCATCAGGACGAGGGGGCTGGGGGCTTCCAGGAGCCGCGTGCAACCGCATGCATCTTGGGCGGCACCCAGGCCCCAGCCTCCCAGCGCATCTTCAAACAGTTCGCGGTGCTCCCCAAGCTCGAGGCCACGCGCCCGTTCAAGTGGTCCCAATGCGCATCACCTTCAACTCGGCAGATTAGCTCAAGTGCGCGGCCACCGCCGCGCCCTCCCGATGTTGTGTTCCCCAGTCATCAGCAATGTGCAGGTTACCAAGACCCTCATCGACGGCGGCGCAGGGCTCAACGTCCTGTCCGTCGATACGTTCGACAACCTCCAAGTGCCATATGAGCAGCTCCAGCCTACCAAACCTTTCTCAGGAGTGACCGATGGCTCCACCACACCGATAGGGCAGGTCCGCCTGCCTGTCACCTTCGGAGAGCGCAAGAATTACCACACCGAGCTCATCGACTTCGACGTCGCGTACATCCGCCTGCTGTGCAACGCCATCCTCGGGTATCCGGCCATGGCCAAGTTCATGGCAGTCACCTATCACGGCTTCAACGTCCTCAAGATGCCAGGAAGCAGAGGAATCATCACGATCCCATGTGAAGAGAGAGATGCGGTGTGCTCCCTTGAGCGCGCCTTCCAAGCTGCAGCAATCGACGACCCCGACAGCAGAAGTGAGGGCCCTCCGGAGGCCATCCCCAAGAAGAAGCAGCTGCACCGCGCAGGACCTCAGGAGCATGGCGACGAGGCAGGAGCCTCATCAGGATCAGCGTCCGTCCTAGGGGCGCCTCCCTCCATCGCATAGGAAGGCGCGCCCGGCGCCCTCCTCCGACAGGGCTCGGGGGCTCTCTTCTGGAGGGCCTCAGACCTTGCCAACCTCACGAGGGAGGCGTTTGGGCACCACTTGGAGGCGTGCTTCGTGGCACGTGTCCCTCAGGAGAGCACAGGGCAAGGAGTGCCCACCACTCAGGAGTTCATCACCAAGACCACTCAGGAACTGCAAGGCGCAAGAGCCATGCACGGCGACAGCCGCTCACGAGGCCTAGCTCCCCATCCTGGGGAGGATGCTAGGCTGCGTGTCTGCATCGACGTCCCCGGGCTCAACAGGGCCGCATCTCAGGAGCGCTTCTGGCCTTCACGTGTGGGCCGCTGCGAGGGCCCGCCACACAACTATGTTCGCATGCCCTTCGGCTTGCCGAGCGTGGCGTCAGCCTATCACCGCAACATGCGGCGTGTCCTGGCGGCTCAGGAGGCCAGGTACCACGCCGTCCTGGAGGAAATGAAGACAGTCTTCAGGGAACCTCTCGAGCCCCCAGAGCCTCCTGAGGCTCAGGGATCCGGTGGCTCATAAAGAGTCACTCCTTCGACGCCTGCCTTCAGCTGCACCAACTCTAATTCGTCTACAGAACTAGGTGACATCTTCCAAGCTCGTTTAGCTAGGAGCGCCCCTCGGGCTGCATCATTCCCAGGCCACATGTGCCTGTCCCTGTGGCATGTATCCCTTTGCTTATGTCTTTAGCTTACCTTGCTGGTGGCGCCCCTCGGGCTGCATCATCCCCAAGCCACTCGGGGCCGGACCTAGTGGCATGTATCTTCCTGCATTTACCTAAGCTGACCTGCTTTCCATGCTTAACCTGCCTATGGCTATCGCCTCCTCGATCGCCGCCCGCCACGGGTCTGTTCATCCTATGCAATTCGCTTGCACATTAAAAGGGGGGCTCCTGAGCATCGCGACTCAGGAGCTCTTACTAGATCTCCAACCCTCATCCCCTGGCCTTGACCACGGCATCGCGACCTGGCATACCAGCGGCGGCTGAGCTCGCTCGAGGGCCGGGACCTGAGGACGTAGAGTGCTTGCATCTAACCGCCTCGCAGGAACACACAGTCACCAAGACTCAAGACCAGGCACAACCCGCCTTGAGGTAGGGCCTCGTGAGTCCCGCGCTGGCTCATGAGTGCCCAGATACACCTCGCAGCCCTGTCGTGCATGCCACGTGTCAGGGCGGGGCTGTACACGCCCCGGGGGATCCTCCCAGAGGGGGCCCCCATCCCACGCACAAGTGGAAGCACCATGCTCCGCGCTGGCCGTCGACACTGCCGAGGAGCGACTATGCCCGTGCACAAGCGGAAGCACTATGCTCCGCGCTGGTGATAAACAACTGAGGGCGGCCCCACGGTCGTAGCAACCTCAGGGAGCCCAGAGCTCAGCGTCCAACCTCACCGCAACGCCTCCCCTCGGGAGAGCCACGCGAGGGGGCTGGGCACCACGGCTGCGCTCGGGTCACACCCAAGCACACGCCACCCAACCAGATCTCCCGGACCTGGGCGTCGCGCGTGTAACACCCCGGATGTAACTTTCCATATTTGTAACTCCGACTCTTGCCATTTTCGGCTATGTGCTATGATATTCCCTCTGTGGTCGGGTTTTGTCTTTCGTTCTGTATTTGGTTCATGTCATGCATTTCATATCATGTCATCATGTGCATTGCATTTGCATACGTGTTCGTCTCATGCATCCGAGCTTTTTCCCCGTTGTCCGTTTTGCAATCCGGCGCTCCTATCTCCTCCGGCGCACCCCTCTTGTTTTCTTTTGTGAGCGGGTGTCAAACATTCTCGGAATGGACCGAGGCTTGTCAAGTGGCCTTAGTATACCACCGGTGGGCCACCGGTCAAGTTTCGTTCCATTTGGAGGTCGTTTGGTACTCCAACGGTTAACCGAGCATCCGCAAAGTCCATTTGTGTGTTGCAGCAAACCCCCCCTAAAAACCAGCCCAAAAATCCTCTAAGTCACTTCCATGCTGTAGGTCGTTCGATCACGATCATGTGGGCGAAAACCACACCTCATTTGGAGCCTCCTAGCTCCCTCTACCTATTTATATGTGACCCTCCCGAAAAACGCACGCAGATCAAACCCTAGACCCGCTCCCTCTCCGCCGCCGGACACGCCCAGGCGGAGCCGGGCGCGTCCACCACCGCCCACCGACGAATCCCGCACCGACACGTGTCCCGCCGCCTTCGCCGTCGCCGCCGGCCCGCCCGAGCCCGCGGGGAGCCCTCCCGGCCCGCGACCCCGAGCCGGCGCCCTCCTCCTCGCGCCGCCGCGGCCTCCCGCCGCTGCCGACCGGCCGCCGCCGCCGCCTCGTCGCCTCGCCGGCGTGCCCGCCCGCTGCCGACGCCGCGGCTCCAACCGCCGCCGCCGCGCGCCACCACCGACGCCGGCGCCCCCCTCTCCGCCGCCTCCCTCCGGCGCCGTCCTCCCCTCGCCGGACCTCTCCTCCGGCCTCCTCCTCCGGCGCCCGCTCCGGCCGAGCTCGAGCCCGAGCCGGCGAGCTCCCTGAGATTTCGATCCAGAACTACTGTAGCAGGTTGACTTTCCCGGACCCCCAAATATTCCAAGTCTTTCATTTCTACAGCAAGTGCCCATGTTCAACAGTGCATAACTCTCTGCATATAGCTCCGTTTCGTGCGTGTAATATGTTAAATTGTTCGCCTCGTGATGCTCTTCATTTTGTTAAATTGCACCATGTTCATTAGAGGTCATGTTGATGCCCAAAGCTCTGTTGCAAGAGTGCTAGTTGCTGTTATCTGCTGGTTCTTATCAGAACTGGGAGATTTGTTATTTTTGTATCATTTAATCTGTGCATCTTATGGGCATGAGCTCTACATGTGTTTTGTTGTATGCCATGCCATATTTCTAGAGGTGTATGCCATGTATTTTTGTGATCTCTGTGGTGACTAGCACAAGCATGCAAACTAGGCCCCGTAATGTTTCTGATTTCACGGACTTACTGATTTCTCCAAGTCCTTGTCTGCTGTTATTTTGTTGCCATGTAAACTTGATGCTACAGAGAGATACATTCATATTTTGGAGATTTTCACTAAGGATGTTTTGTAGATATTATTGTAATTGATCTATTCCTGCCCTTTTTTGCAATTATGGAGTACCATAGCATGACTCAATTTTGCTCTACTTTTGCTATAAAATATTTTTGGCAGATTCTTAACATGATATTCATCTTTGCCAAGCTTGTTGTAGTTGATCCATAAATACTATGCTTTTTTTCTTGCCATGGACAGCTTCATAAACATGCCATCTTGCTCGAGGTATGCTTGTTTTGTCATGCATTGCTTTGTGGTGAATGCATCAAGCTCACCAAGATGCCTTCATATTATTGTTTCTGCCATGCTCTGTTTTCTGCCAAGTCTGAAACCTGTTAACGAAACTTGCTATGTTTACATGCTTGCCATCATATCTTCTGATCCTTTTTGGCTTATGGTCAGTAATGGACTTTTGTCATATGCATTTAGTAGAATACTGCCATGCCTTATTGTGCCATGTTAAGTTCCTGTAGAATGTTGATTTCGTGCTCTGAACATTGCTACCTGATGCTGTTTTCTGCCATGTCCAGTAATTTCACCAAGTCCGTGAACCTGTTATCTTTTGCACTTTTGCCATGCTTGTTTGAGCCTGTTATGTTATGATCTAGCCGTAGCTCAGTGTTCATCTTTTGTCAAGCATCTCCTGTAGATTACTTTCATATGCTTTGTTGCTATGTTGGGCTGCTGTAGCATTATTGCTTGTTGCATTTCAAGTGCTATCATGCTGTTAATCGTATATTCGCGTCATTCTTGTTTTGCTTGCCATTTGCAAACCGTGCATCCGTTTCCGGTGATCTTTATATCGATTTCGACCGAAATCATCTCATCTTTCCAGTGGCATGCTTGGTTTGCCAAGTTACTGCCATGTTCATCCTTTTTCTTCCAGAGCACGCATATGCATCGCATATCATATCTTGCATATCATACATGTTTTGCATCATGTTGCTTGTGCATTTCTCGTTGTTGATTGTGGTTCCGTTTGTTTGTGTTCTTGTCTTGGGTAGAGCCGGGAGACGAGTTCGCGAATGAGGAACCTGTTGAGTACGCTTACGAGGATCAAGCTTTCGACAACTCTGAGAACCTTGCAGGCAAGATGACCACCCCCCGAAATCACTTCTATCTTTGCTTTGCTAGTTGTTCGCTCTATTGCCATGCTCCGCTACCTATCACTTGCTATATCATGTCTCCCATTTTGCCATGTCAGCCTCTAACCATCCTTTCCTAGCAAACCGTTGTTTGGCTAAGCTACGGCTTTTGCTCAGCCCTTCTTATAGCGTTGCTAGTTGCAGGTGAAGTTGAGGTTTGTTCCATGTCGGAACATGGATATGTTGGGGTATCACAATATCTCTTATTTAATTAATGCATCTATATACTTCGTAAAGGGTGGAAGGCTCGGCCTTATGCCTGGTGTTTTGTTCCACTCTTGCCGCCCTAGCTACTGTCATACCGGTATTATGTTCCTTGAGTTTGCGTTCCTTACGCGGTTGGGTGATTTATGGGACCCCCTTGACAGTTCGCATTGAATAAAACTCCTCCAGCAAGGCCCAACCTTGGTTTTACCATTTTCCACCTAAGCCTTTTTCCCCCGGGTTTTCTAGAGCCCGAGGGTCATCTTTATTTTAAACCCCCGGGCCAGTGTTCCTCTGAGTGCTGGTCCAAACTAGAGCCCTTTGCAGCGCCACCTTGGGGAAACTCGAGGATTGGTTTTAGTTGTACGGACTGCTCATCCGGTGTGCCCCGAGAACGAGATATGTGCAGCTCCTATTGGGATTTGTCGGCACATTCGGGCGGCTTTGCTGGTCTTGTTTTACCATTGTCGAAATGTCTTGTAAACCGGGATTCCGAGACTGATCGGATCTTTCCGGGAGAAGGTTTATCCTTCGTTGACCGTGAGAGCTTATGATGGGCTAAGTTGGGACACCCCTGCAGGGTATTATCTTTCGAAAGCCGTGCCCGCGGTTATGAGGCAGATGGGATTTTTTTAATGTCCGGTTGTAGAGAACTTGTCACTTGACCCAATTAAAATACATCAACTGCGTGTGTAGCCGTGATGGTCTCTTCTCGGCGGAGTCCGGGAAGTGAACACGGTCTGAGTTATGTATGATGTAAGTAGGAGTTCAGGATCACTTCTTCATCATTGCTAGATGATGACCGTTCCGTTGCTTCTCTTCTCGCTCTCTTTTGCGTATGTTAGCCACCATATATGCTTATTGCCGCTGCAGCTCCACCTCATTACACCTTCTTTTCCTATAAGCTTAAATAGTCTTGATCTCGTGGGTGTGAGATTGCTGAGTCCTCGTGACTCATAGATTCTACCAAAACAGTTGCAGGTGCCGACGATGCCAGTGCAGATGATGGGGTCGATCTCAAGTGGGAGTTCGACGAGGAACGTGGTCGTTACTATGTGTCTTTTCCTGATGATCAGTAGTGGAGCCCAGTTGGGACGATCGGGGATCTAGCATTTGGGGTTGTCTTATTTTCATCTGGATTTTGACCGTAGTCGGTCTATATGTTTGTATTTTGGATGATGTATGAATTATATTTATGTATTGTGTGAAGTGGCGATTGTAAGCCAACTCTTTATCCCATTCTTGTTCATTACATGGGATTGTGTGCAGATGACCCTTCTTGCGACAAAACCACTATGCGGTTATGCCTCTAAGTCGTGCCTCGACACGTGGGAGATAGAGCCGCATCGTGGGTGTTACAGTGCGCCCCTCCCGAGGCCTCGGCGAGGGCAGGTATGGAAATTGTTTGCACGTCAAGGGGGACTCCTGAGCATCGCGACTCAGGAGCCTAACTGGTCACGTAGCCCCTCACTCCTTGGTCCGTCCTGGTCTCCGGTTGGCCCAATGGCGGTTGAGGTATGCGCGGGGCCGGGCTCTGCCGACGTAGAACATTAATCTATCCTCGCGAACTCTCCCTATAAGCTGTTTGCGCGTCAAGGGGGACTCTTGAGCATCGCGACTCAGGAGCCTAACTGGTAACGTAGCCCCTCACTCCTTGGTCTGTCCTGGTCTCCGGTCGGCCCAACGGCAGTTGAGGTATGCGCGGGGCCGGGCTCTGCTGACGCAGAACGAAAAGCAAATAGGAAGGAAATCGCAAAATCTCGAAGCAAATATTACAAACACATTGTCCTCACGATATCAAATGAAAAGTCTAAACGCCTCCACGAGGCCTAATGCATGTTGCAGGAACAAAACGGGAGAATAGTCGTAGGTCACTCCCGGGCACCGCCATCACTTGCGGAAGGTGCTACTTCGTGAGCGACGTTATCTTCACCTTCACCACTAGCTGCAGGATCGGCGACATCGCCGGACAGAGGAGCGGAGACAAAGCCGCGGAACTTCTTCAGCAAGGCCTCCACTTGACCTTGCACGGCTGCGGCGGCGGCCTCGTATTGACCTTCAGCCACAGGCTCCAGCAGCTCGTCAAGACAAGAGTTGGGGTCGCGAAGGTACAGGTGGCAGAAGATGCGGGTCAATGCAGCTGAAGACAGGACACGAGCTTCCGCCTTCGCCATGGGACCAATGCCATCAACGACTTCCTCGAGCGCCATCACCAAGAGAGGAAGCAGTCGGGCGGGGCCGTCCTCATCAGTGGCCAGCGACTTCTCCAGGTCGTGCTCGTAGAGCGTCTTCAGTGCCTTGCGAGATCTCTTCTCGAGGTTGGCAAAAGCCGCGCGGTCTTCGGTCAGGACTCGCGCCTTGGCATCGAGATCGGCCTCCCTCGTCTTCACCTTCCGCTCCAGTTCTTCCAACCGGTTGCGCTCAGTGGCCTGCGTCCTCCCCAACTCCGCCAGCTCAGCATCACGGTTCTTGACGGCGTCCTCCCGGGCCTTCATCTCCTCCTCCTTCACTTGGTGGCAGCGTGCTTCTTCGGCGTGCTTGTCGCGCAGGCTCTGCAACTCATCCTCCAGCACCCGGCAGCGGTCACGGGCGGCCTTGGCGTCTTTCAGCGCCATCTCACGGCCGGCTGCGGCGTTGGCGGCACTCTGCTTCTCCTTCTCAGAAGCCGCAGCGGCCTGGCCCAGCGCTGCGCGAACCGCCAAGTCGGAGTGGAGCCAGCCTGAGGCCAGCTCCAGGCGCCCGGCCACAAGGCGTCGGTCCGCGCCGAGGAGATCCGCCTGCAGCTGGGTCATCTTCGAAAGAGCATGTTCCAGAACGGCTGCAGGAGCAGAAGAACCTGGGAGTGGAGGTGCAGCAGTGGGAGGAGGCGACATCGTGACCAGGGCCTGGGAGATCGCGGGTTCCGGAGCAGCTGGGACCTCATCAGCCGCGCCAAGCGCCGGCACCTCCGGAGCCAGCGGGGCCATGGGGGCTGATTCCACGCGGCGCTGTTCCTCTTGGCCCCGCGAGGATGACCAGGCTGGGGAGATGCGGGCGCTGCTGCCTCCTTTCTCTGCGGAGGGAGGCACGGCCGCCGTATCCTCCTTCCTCTTCTTCGCCGAAGATGTCGGCCTGATCAACCAAGGGCGAGCATCAGGAAATGACGAGTACAAATAGGGACAAGGCGAAGCTTAAGACACTTACTGATCCACCGCAACATATTTCCGCTTGGGGAGCTTGAAGGCTGACAGCATCGGGACCTGAGGAGCAGCCGTTCGGGCTCCGGCGGCGCCAGGCGGTGCAGAGGCAGAGCCGGAGCCTGCCCCAGGAGTTGTCAGGACGGAGGCGGCATCGCGAGCCACCAGCGACGACCTACCCCTCGTCGGGATGAGGGGCTGCTCCCTCTCCCCTTGGCGGGCGTCGGCCTCAGCATCGTCAGGAAGGGCGCGGAGGATCTCGGCCTTGCTCAGAGGGGCAGTCTCCCCCACCTCTTCCAGAGTCTTCTCCGAGTCCACCTCCTCTTCCCCTTCCCCGCGGGACTCGTCAGAAGACACCTCCACCGGTTTCGGTGCCGTAGGGGCTCCCGGGAGCGTCGGTGGCACCAGCCCACGCGCGTCAAAGGTCGTCCTGGAGGCGACGAATTCTTCCTGGTCCCTGCATTGGAACAGGGGGCGAAGGCGCTTGGTGGGTACTCCTGGTTGTCCCCAACTATGAGGCACAAAACATCGGCCAATTCATCGTCAAGCAGGGCCCCCGGCCTCAGGCGGGTCTTGTTTCCCTCTTCTTCAAGCTCCCACAGGGGGCGTGCACGCGCCTAGAGCGGGGCAACTCACAGCGTCAAGAACTCCCTCAGGAGCATGACCCCCGTCACCTTGGCCGCCCTCGCATTGCCCGGGTTCAAGTCGGTCATCATCTGCCCCAACACTAGCGATGCTCGCTCGTCGGCAAGCTCCACCTTGGGCCACCCCCCGTTGGAAGAGGGCGCCGCCGTTGGCAACACCACGCGCGGGTCGGCACGCTTGGCATCCATCATGACCCATTTGGATCAAATGTTGTCGGCCCTCTTCCCGGTGCTCGAGATCGAGTTGGCCTTGCCGCATGCGATGAAATTAGCACATCCGGAGACGTGCGCCTCGCTGACACGGAGGAAGAAGAAATGGCGCATGAGCGCCATGGACGGCATCACGCCCAGGTACGCCTCACAGTAGTAAGCGAAGATGGACAGGAGGAGGACAGAGTTGGGATGAAGATGCAACGCCTACAGCCTGTAGTGGTCGAGGACTTCATAAAAGAAATCAGAGAAGGGAGGAACCAACCCGACGGCGACACTGCTCGAGAAGAAGGGGAAGAAGGTGCTTTCCTCGGGCTCCTGGACGTCGGAGACAAGCCGGAGCTCGGTCTCCCCCCACTCATTGCTCTCGCCCGCCGTCAGAAGGCGCACGGAGGAGAGGCTCTTCTCCGTGACGGTGGGCACCTCGAGGGCCGGCTCATACCAAGCCGGTGCTGAGGAAGTCTTGACCTTGCGCGGCGCCATCTGGAGGTAGCGGTGGCGATGAGCAAGAAAACGGAACTGGAGCGATGCGAGGAAGAAGCAATGAAGGCAAGTGCTGCCTGTGCTAGCCTTTTGTCAGGTCAAGCAGTTGCCGAGGCAGCGTTGGGAAGCGGAGACGCCCACGTCCAATCAACCGCCACGCGTCAACCGAGGCCGCAGGCTTTTGGGGCCCGCGGTGCTCCGAACTTGACCCTTGGCTTCGCTGTGAAGCCAAGCCCGAGCGCACCTTTGGCCCGGGGGCTACTGTCGGCGTTCTAGGAATGGGGGTCCCCAGACTTTCCTGCCTACGGCCCACGGCCTGGCTAAGCCAGCAGGCCGTACGGCCCATCTTCATCAACAAGGCATCCAAGACCCTCGCGAGGGGCCAAGCCTCACGAGGGGGACGACGCAAGACGTCCTCAGGAGTGGCCTAGTCAGGCAGGCTCACGAGGAGTGGAGATATCAAGGCGGGGCAAACCTCACGAGGGTCTCGTGACGTGAGCCATGACGATCGACACCAGGCGGGCGCCAGCGCGCGCAGCGTCCTTGTTTCCTCTTTGGTGCTAAGGAGGCTAGCGCAGGCGAGGAGTACTGAGGCATCAGACAAAGGTTGCTATATCGGTGCAACGAGACCAAGACCAGGAGGACGGCAAGACGGAGGTCATCGTGGAGCCCACGACGGCGTCACCACTAGAGCCTTTCGCAGGCGAAGACCACTTTTGTAAGGATAGCTTGTACTAGCTGTCCCCCTTCAAATTTGCCCGCCGTTGTTGGCTCCCTTCCCGCTCAATATTTGGGAAGAGGACCAGGGCCTATATAAGTAGAGCTAGCCGCCACAATAGGGGCATCTCATCTCGGCTAGATCTCATCTGATCTGATGGAGCAGTTCACCCAGCTCTCACCCGCTAAGTCACCAAGCACAAGAACACCTCAACCTCAGGAGGCTGTTCTTCCCACTGTACTATCCATCATCAGCCCAAGAGGCAATACACCACCACCACACTGGAGTAGGGTATTACACCACAACGGTGGCCTGAACCTGTATAAATCCCGTATCTCTTTGTGTTGTGAGTCTGTCGAGTTCGTCCGCGAGATCTTAGCGAGCTAGGGCGTAGATCGGTAGGAGGCAAAGACTTCGCGCGCACCCCAATGTTTGAACCTTAAGGGTTTGCCGGGACCCCACATCCAACAAAGACCACTCAGGAACTGCAAGATGCAAGGACCATACGCGGCGGCCGCCGCTCACCAGGCGCAGCTCCCCATCCAGGCGAGGATGCCGGGCTGCGCGTCTACATCGACGACCCAGGGCTCAATAGGGCCGCCTCTCAGGAGCTTTTCTCACCTTCACGCGTCGGATGCTGCGAGGGCCCACCTCACAGCTACGTTCGCATGCGTTTTGGCCTGCCGAGCGTGGCGACCGCCTATCAGCGCAACCTACGGAGCATCCTGGCGGCTCAGGAGGCCAGGCACCACGCTGTGCTGACGGAGATGGAGACGTTCCTCAAGGAACCACCTGGACCCCTAGAGCCTCTCGAGGCTCAGGGCCCCGCTTGCTCATGAGGAGCAACCCCTTCGCCGCGTACCTTCAGCTGCCCCAACTCTCCTTCATCGACAGAACCAGGTGACATTTTCCAAGTTTATTTAGCTGGGAGCGCCCGTAGGGCTGCATCATTCCCAGGCCGCATGGGTCCGCCTCTGTGGCATGTATCCCTTTTTATGTCTTTAGCTTACCTTGCTGGGGGCGCCCCTCGGGCTGCATCATCCCCAAGCCGCTCGGGCTTGACCCAGTGGCATCTATCTCCCCGCATTTAATTGAGCTAGTTCGCTTTCCATGCTTAACCTATCTATGACTATTACCTGTTCGATCGTCACGGGGGCTACTCACGCCGGCACGGTGCTTGTGCATGGGTCCGTCCCTGCTGCGTTGACAAACCTGAGCGGTCGAGCTCTGGCTCGCGGCACGCCCCGCGCACGTCACCTCACCAGGCCCTCAGTGCCTTCATCTCCTCGCGGAACAACCAGTGGCAGACTAGCAGCCATAACAACAGACTGCGTTCCTCCTTGTGCTGGCTTGCAGGAATCTCATGAGAATAACAACAAACGGCACCGCGAGCTCCCACTTCTTCCATGTAATCCGCTTGCGCGTTAAAGGGGGGCTCCTGAGCATCGTGACTCAGGAGCTCTTACTGGCCCTCCAACCCTCACCCCCTGACCTTGACCACGGCACGCGACCTGGCATACCAGCGGCGGCTGAGGTCGCTCGAGGGCCGGGACCTGAGGACGTAGAGCGCGAAGGAGAGCGTGGGAGAGGGGGAGACTCGTATGGGCCCGACCTAGCTATGCTGCGGACGCCTACGCATGAGCCTGGCGCGTCACGAGGAGTCAACCCTAAATCAACAAGATAAGTCCCGCGCTTAGACCGGCTAATATTTGGAGCCTAGGAGTTGTGCTTGCCGCAGCCCTGTTTCGGCAACGCCGCCTCCGTTTCTTACGTTACCACGACTGCTTGAGCACCAAAGGGGACCTCCTGAGCATCGCGCCTCAAGAGCTCTTACGGGACATCGGGCCGCTCACCTCCTGGCCTTGACCACGGCACGTGACCTGGCAAACCAGCGACGGCTGTAGCTTGCGTGGGGACCGGGACCTGTCAGCGTAGAGCAACAAGCCGTCGCGAGGTCGGAAAGGGGAGACCGAGCCTAAACAGGACATGCGTTCACCAATTTCCATAATAGGGATAATATCAACAAAATACATTACAGGCCCTTTTACACTCCCCCGCGGGGTACTTCTTGATTCCTCGCAGGGAACAAAAGACGAGAACTTATGAGAATCGTATCTACACGCCCCGCAGCCGACGCCATCATCAACAGTGGGCCACGGGAGGCCGGCGCCAACCCCATCCAGATTAGCGACGGCGGCGGCCGGACGCCGCAACCTTGCTCCGGGCACGGCGGGAGCTCGGGGGCACGTAGCTGTCGTCGCTCGTCTCGGGAGTCTCGCAGAGCTCAGGAGAACCATTGGACTCCCAAGAGTCGCTACTGCTGGAGGAGCCGCGAGAGGAGCGCGCATCATCCTGGCGCTCCCATCCGGGGCAACACTCCAATCGGCGGCCCTCCTTGTCGAAGACCTTGAAGAACAACGTGGAGGCGCCATCATACTGGAAGTGGATCGCGAGGGCGCCCTCCGCACGGCAAGGCCGCGCGACCTCACCCCAGCCACAGGTCATGAAGATCTTGCCGGGGGAGACCACTTCAACCTCTGCTCCGGTCGATGGAGCGTCGCAGTCAGCATGCTGCAACCAGAGCTCGAGGTGTCCCCTCGGTGGCATCACGCCGGAGAAGAACCATGGGAAGCGGATCCAAGAGCTCGGGGGCATCACCGCCCACAGCACAAGCTCGTGCGAGGAGCCCGTGGTGTGGACTGCAGGAGCGGCGGCGCGCGTTACCGCGGCACATCGACCTTGGCCACGGTGCACGCGCTGATGCTCGTCGCTCCCTCCTCCTGAGCCCCAGCTTGGGCATACAAGGGCAGCGGATACCCTGGAAGCGGCCGTTCATACCAGGGCCTAGTCACCTCCGCCCTCACGACAATGTCGCGGCGGTGGACCGGCCTCTTCTTCGGCGGAAGTGGCCCTGGCTCATCGCGAGGAGCCTTTCCTTTCTCCTCGGCGAAGAATCTCCAGATCAGCACCACTGGAGTCAGCGATGGAGCAGAGGAGGAAGAAGCAAGCGGAAGAAATGGGCGACGGGGGCTCTTCCCCCCTCCTCATTTATAGCAGGAGAAGGCCAACCAGCGCCCCCCACGATCACAGGTAATAATGGTTTTTCTTTGCATGTCGCAGGGACTTGTCAAGTCGGGCACTTGCCAAGGCAGCGTGGGGAAGCGGAGACGCCCACATCAAATCAACCGCCACGCGTCGACCAAGGCCGCAAGCTATTGGGGCGCGCGGCGCTCCGCACTTGACCTTTGGCTTCGCCTCGAAGCCAAGCCCGAGCGCGCCTTGGGCCCGGGGGCTACTATCAGCGTTCTGGGAACGGGGGTACCTAGACTTGCCTGCCTGTGGCCCACGGCGTGGCTGTGCTAGCAGGCTAGTACGGCCCATCTTCACCAACAAGGCATTCAAGAAGCTCGCGAGGGGCCAAGCCTGGCGAGGCGGACGACGCAAGACCTCCTTGGGAGTGGCCTCGCCAGGCAGGCTCACGAGGGGCGGAGAGATCAAGGCAAGGCAAACCTCGCGATGTTCTCGTGCCGTGAGCCATGACGATCGAGACCAGGCGGGTGCCAGCGCGCGCAGCATCCTTGTTTCCTCTTTCGTGCTAAGGAGGCAAGCGCAGGCGCGGAGTACCGAGGCATCAAGCAAAGGTTTCCATATCGGTGCAACGAGACCAGGACCAACAGGGCGGCAAGATGGAGGTCGCCATGGAGCCCAAGGCGGCGTCACCTCCAGAGCCTTTTGTAGGCGAAGACTACTTTTGTCAGGATAAGCTGTACTAGTTGTCCCCTTTCAAATTTGCCGTTGTTGGCTCCCTTCCCGCTCAATATTTGGGGAGAGGACCAGGGCCTCTATAAATAGGACTAGCCACCACAGTACAAGCCAACTAATCCTGAGCTAATTGAATCCTCACACACACAATTTCACCAAGCACAAGAACACCTCAACCTCAGGAGGCTATTCTTCCCCTTGTACTGTTCATTATCAGCCCAAGAGGCAATCCACCACCACCACACTGGAGTAGGGTATTACACCACAATGGTGGCCCGAACCAGTATAAATCTTGTGTCCCTTGTGTTATGAGTTCGTCGAGTTAGTCCGTGAGATCTTAGCAAAACTAGGACGTGGATCGGTAGGGGGGAAGTCTTCGTGTGCACCCCAGTGTTCAAACCTTGAGGGTTTTTCCGGAACCCGTGATCCGACAAAAACAAACCACCACTTCAAGGTACTGTAATGAACTCATTCTTTATTTATATTGGTGTTAAACCTACTGTATTCCAACTTCTCTATGGTTCATAACCTCCGATACTAGCCATAGATTCACCAAAATAAGCAAACAACACACGAAAAACAGAATCTGTCAAAAACAGAACAGTCTGTAGTAATCTGTATCAATCGCATACTTCTGGAACTCCAAAAATTCTGAAATAAATTTCTGGACGTGAATAATTTGTCTATTAATCATCTTCAGAAAGAATCAACTAAATAGCACTCTCCAGTAAAAATTTGTAGCTAATCTCGTGAGCGCTAAAGTTTCCTTTTTTACAGCAAGATCAAAAAGACTTCACCCAAGTCTTCCCAAAGCTTCTACTTGGAACAAACACTAATTAAAACATGAAAACACATCTGAACAGAGGCTAGATCAAAGATATATTACTAAACAGAACCAAAAAGCAAGAAACAAAAATAAAATTGGGTTGCCTCCCAACAAGCGCTATCGTTTAACGCCCCTAGCTAGGCACTTATAATTTCGATGATGCTCACATGAAAGACAAGAATTGAAGCACAAAGAGAGCATCATATAGCATGTGAAAAACACATCTAAGTCTAACATACTTCCTATGCATAGGCATCTTATAGGCAAACAAATTATCAAGACAAGCAAATACTAGCATATGCAAGGAAGAAGTGAGAAACAATAGCAATCTCAACATAACGAGAGGTAATTTAGTAACATGAAAATTTCTCCAACCATATTTTCCTCTCTCATAATAATTACATGTGGGATCATATTCAAATTCAACAATATAGCTATCACATAATATTTTCTCTACATGATCCACATGCATGCAAAGTTGACACTCTTCCAAAATAGTGGGAATATAGTTAACTAAAGTCATGACCTCTCCAAACCCACTTTTATCAAAAATACCATAAGATTGAATATTCTCCAAATATGTGGGATCTAAAGTTGACACTCTTCCAAACCCACTTTCAATATTATTGCAAACACTATTATCAATCTCATATTCATCATGGGGCTTAAATAAATTTTCAAGAACATAAGAAGAGTCACCCCAATCATGATCATTGCAACAAGTAGTAGACATAGCAAAAGTAGCATCCCCAAGCTTAGGGTTTTGCATATTATTAGCACAATTGACATCAAGAGAATTTATAATAACATCATTGCAATCATACTTTTCATCGAAGGAACTATCAAGTATGGGTGCAATAGCAATGATCTCATGTTTAACATAAGGAACTATAGCAAATTCATCTTCATAAATATTGGCATCATGGCCACAAGAATAGCAAGCATCATGTTCATCAAGGCATATTTCAATCAAATCATCGGAATCATAATTATCTATAGATTCATGCATATCATTATTTTCTTCCAAAGCAACAGTCACTCTTTCAATAAATTCTAGGACATAGACATTATGGGCATAGTTTTCATTGCAATAATTAAGTATGTCAGAATTTTCAGATTTGTGGAAAGTAATATCATACTTTTCAATCAAAGAAGCAACTTCATGAGCACCCTTAAAAACGACAAATTCTTCAATTTGTTCGATATCGTAGTAACTATAAACACCCTTTGCATAAGAAGATAAGATTTCATTATCTTCTAACTCACATAGGTAGGGGAGGTTTTTTTAGGTTTCTTAGAGCAACAAGTAAAATCATAAATTTCACAAAGGTTCCAGGCATAACACAACAATCTGCTTATTTGGTCCCATAAGAGTGTCCCTTTTTCAGACAAACGGTGACGCACAAAATGAGCATGCTCATCTAAAGATTTCCCATCAACTAGGCTAGTTGGGGTTTCAGCACGAGCGCATAAGGATCGAAGATGGTCCAAGTAGAACACTTTGAGTGGATCCATGTCAATAGATTTTTAGCAAGCAAAGATGCAAGCAAATAGAAGGCACATGGAAACACAAACAAAGATACATACGAGAAGAAGGCGAAGAAAAGGAAAATGGCAAAGAGTTTGTGATGGGTACTTGGTATGTCTTGACTTGTGCGTAGACTCCCCGGCAACAGCGTCAGAAATCCTTCTTGCTACCTCTTGAGCAAGCGTTGGTTTTCCCTTGAAGAGGAAAGGGTGATGCAGCAAAGTAGCGTAAGTATTTCCCTCAGGTTTTGAGAACCAAGGTATCAATCCAGTAGGAGGCCACACACAAGTCCCCCGTACCTACACAAACAAATAAGAACCTTGCAACCAACGCGGTAAAGGGGTTGTCAATCCCTTCACGGCCACTTGCAAAAGTGAGATCTGATAGAGACGATAAGATAATATTTTTGGTATTTTTATGATAAAGATTAAAAGTAAAGATTGCAAAGTAAAAATAGATTGGAAACTTATATGATGGAAAATAGACCCGGGGGCCATAGGTTTCACTAGTGGCTTCTCTTAAGATAGCATACGTATTACGGTGGGTGAACAAATTACTGTCGAGCAATTGATAGAAAAGTGCATAATTATGAGAATATCTAGGCATGATCATGTATATAGGCATCACGTCCGCGACAAGTAGACCGAAACTATTATGCATCTACTACTATTACTCCACACATCGACCGCTATCCAGCATGCATCTAGAGTATTAAGTTCATAAGAACAGAGTAACGCATTAGGCAAGATGACATGATGTAGAGGGATAAACTCAAGCAATATGATAGAAACCCCATCTTTTTATCCTCGATGGAAACAATACAATATGTGTCGTTTCCCCTTCTGTCACTGGGATCGACCAACGCAAGATTGAACCCAAAGCTAAGCACTTCTCCCATTGCAAGAAAGATCAATCTAGTAGGCCAAACTAAAATGATAATTCGAAGAGACTTGCAAAGATAACAAATCATACATAAAAGAATTCAGAGGAGATTCAAATATTGTTCATAGATAATCTTGATCATAAACCCACAATTCATCGGATCTCGACAAACACACCGCAAAAAGAGTTACATCGAATAGATCTCCAAGAAGATCGAGGAGAACTTTGTATTGAGATCCAAAGAGAGAGAAGAAGCCATCTTGCTAATAACTATGGACCCGGAGGTCTGTGGTAAACTACTCACACATCATCAGAGAGGCTGTGGTGTTGATGTAGAAGCCCTACGTTATCGATTCCCCCTCCGGCGGAGCGCCGGAAAAGGCCCCAAGATGGGATCTCACGGGTACAGAAGGTTGCGGCGGTGGAAATAGGGTTTCGTGGTGCTCCTGGATGGTTTCAGGGTATATGGGTATATATAGGAGGAAGAAGTAGGTCGGTGGAGCTGCGAGGGGCCCACGAGGGTGGGGGCGCACCCAAGGGTGGCAGGCGCGCCTCCCTACCTCGTGGCCTCTTCGTTGATTTCTTGACGTCCACTCCAAGTCCTCTGGATCATGTTTGTTCCAAAAATCACTCTCCCGAAGGTTTCATTCCATTTGGACTCCGTTTGATATTCCTTTTCTGCGAAACACTGAAATAGGCATAAAAACAGCAATTTGCACTGGGCCTTGGGTTAGTAGGTTAGTCCCAAAAATAATATAAAAGTGCTTAGTAAAGCCCAGTAAACATCCAAAACAGATAATATAATTGCATGGAACAATAAACAATTATAGATACGTTGGAGACGTATCACTCAGGAGCCCCCCTTTTTACGCGCAAGTGAATCGCATGGGAGAAGAAGGAGCCTATGGTAGCGCCCGCTGTCGTTCTCGGGAGGTTCCTGCAGGTCAGCACGAGGGAAAACACAGATTGCCACGAGGATTGCCGGTCTGCCACAGGTTGCTCTGCAAGAAGATGAAGGCACTGAGGGCCTGGTGAGGTGACGTGCGCGGGGCGTGCCATGAGCCAGAGCTCGACCACTCAGATTTGTTGGCGCTGCAGGGACGGACCCGAGCACAGGCGCCGTGCCAGAGTGTGTAGCTCCCGTTGTAGGTGACAGTCAAGCAGGTGATAACCATCGATAGATTATGCATGAAAAGCAGACTAGCTCAAATAAGTGCAAGAACGATACATGCCATTGGGCTGGACCCGAGCGGCTTGGGGATGATGCAGCCTGAGGGGCGCCCCCAGCAGAGTAAGATAAAGACATAAAAGGATACCTACCGTAGGGACAGACCCGCGCGGCCTGGGAATGATGCAGCCCGAGGGGCGCTCCCAGCTAAATAAACTCGGAAGATGTCACCTGGTTCCATTGTCGAAGGGGTGTTGGGGCAGTAGAAGATGCGTGGTGAAGGGGTTGCTCCTCACGAGCCACCAGGGCCCTGAGCCTCAGGAGGCTCTGGGGGTCCGGGCGGTTCCTTGAGGACCGTCTCCATCTCTGTCAGGACTGCGTGATGCCTGGCCTCTTGAGCCGCTAGGATGCTCTGCAGGTTGTGCTGAAAGGCGGCTGCCATGCTCGGCAGGCCGAATGGCATGCGAACATAGCTGTGAGGTGGGCCCTTGCAGCGTTCCACGCGCGAAGGCTAGAAAAGCTCCTGAGATGCGGCCCTGTTGAGCCCTGGGATGTTGACGCAGACGCGCAGCCCGCCATCCTCGCCTGGATGGGGAGCCGCACCAGGTGAGCGGCGGTCGCCGCGCATGGTTCTTGCATCCTGCAGTTCCTGAGTGGTCTTGGCAATGAACTCCTGAGCGCTGGGCGCTCCTCGCCTGGTTTCCTCCTGAGGGAAACATGCTATGAAGCATGCCTCCACGTGGTGCCCGAGCGCCTCCCTCGTGATGTTGGCTAGGTCTGAGGCCCTCCAGAAGAGAGCCCTCGAGCCCTGCCCGAGGAGGGCGCCGGGCACGCCTTCCTGTGCGAGGGAGGGAGGCGCCCCAGGCGCGGGCGCCGATCCTGACGAGGCACCACTTGCGGCGCCGTTCCCCTGAGGCCCTGTGCGGAGTAGCTGCTTCTTCTTCTTGGGGACGACCTCAGGAGGGTACTGTGCTGCATTGTTGTCGGGGTCTTCGATCGATGCTGCTTGGAAGGCACGCTCGAGGGAGCACACCGCATCTCTTTCTTCGCAGGGGACTGTGATGATCCCGCCGCTTCCTGGTATCTTGAGGACGTTGTAGCCGTGGTGTGTCACTACCATGAACTTGGCCAGGGCCAGATACCCGAGGATGGCGTTGTACGTCAGACGGATGTGGGCGACGTCGAAGTCGATGAGCTCGGTGCGGTAGTTGTCGCGCTGTCCGAAGGTGACAGGGAGGCGGACCTGCCCTATCGGGGTAGTGGAGCCCTCGATTACTCCTGAGAAAGGCTTGGTAGGCTGAAGCTGATCGTATGGCACTTGAAGGCTATCGAACATCTCGACGGACAGGACGTTAAGCCCTGCGCCGCCGTCGATGAGGGTCTTGGTGACTTGCACGTTGCTGATGACGGGTGAGCAGAGCATCGGGAGGGTGCCAGCGGTGGCCGCGCACTTGAGTTGGTCTGCTGAGCTGAAAGTGATTGCGCACTTGGACCACCTGAGCGGGCGCGTGGCCTCGAGCCTAGGAAGGACCGCGTTCACCTCGCGAGCAAACTGCTTGAAGATGCGCAGAGAGGTTGGGGCCTGAGCTCCGCCCAAGATGCAGGCGATAGCACGCGGCTCTATGAAGCCTCCAGCCCCCTCGTCCTGATGGTGGTCGTCATTCCTTTTTGGCGGTGGCGGCAGCGGAGGACGGCCAGCGTTGCCCTGGGGACAGTCCTCGCGAGGTTGATCCCTCCATGCGCCCTCACGAGGCTGCTCCTGCCAGCGATCTTCGCGAGGCCGGTCGCGCCACTCCTGGCGAGGGCCATGATCGTCCCAGTGTCCTCCGCCACGTCCTCCTCCTCGGCCGTAGCCCCGGTCGTTGCGCTCGGGGCGTCGACCGAGGCGATCTCGAATGGCCCTGAGCTCTTGACAGTCGTTAGTGTTGTGGCTGTGGACGTTGTGGAAGGCGCAGAACGGGCGGCTGCTCTTGGACGACTCGGGAAGGTCCCGGCCGCGCTTCATCTCTGGCTCCGCTGCAAGCACGACCACCCCCTTGCGCTTCACGTCCTTGGCCTGGGCCTTCTTCTCCTCAGGGTTGGCAGCCGGGAGCTCGAGGAGGGAAAGGCGTCCTTCCTCAGCTCTTGCGCACTTGGTCGCCAGGTTGAACAGCTCCAAGGTCGTGCACAGCTCCTCGTGGACGGCGAGCTCCTCCTTCATCTTGACATCACAGACGCCATCAGAAAATGCGGAGATGATGACCTTGTCCGTCACCTTGGGGATCTTGAGGCCAACGTTGTTGAAGCACTGGATGTACTTTTGCAGGGTCTCTCCTGGCTGCTGCTTGATGCAGCGCAGGTCACCCGCGGCCGGAGGGCGGTCGCGAGTGCCCTGGAAGTTGGCGAGGAAGCGGTCGGGCATCTCGTTCCAGGAGGAGATCGAGCCCGGGGACAGGTTCAGGAGCCACGAATGAGCGCCATCCTTGAGAGCCATGGGGAACCAGTTCGCCATGACTTTTTTGTCGCTGTTGGCCGCCTCGATGCTCAGCTTGTAGAGCTGCAGGAACTTCGCGGGGTCGGGGTTGCCATCGTAGCGAGGAGGCAGGTCTGGCTTGAACTTGCCCGCCCGCCGACCCTACGCAGCTCAGGAGTGAAGGCGCGGTAGCCTGCGGTGGCCACCGGGACCCTTTGCTGATGCGGAGCCTGCCCTTGATGCCCGCGCACCGCCGCCGCAGGCGGCGCACGGTCTTGTCGCAGTGGTGCCGGGAGCGCGGGAACGTTCTCTTGCGGCCGGGGAACTTCTTGGCAGCTTCCTTCTTCTCGTGCAGGCGCTCGGCGTGGTGGGTCACGCCGGGGGGCCGCATGCCTTGGCGCCAGGACGCCGTCTTGGTGCAGAGGTGGTGGAGGCGCTCCATGAGCCACATTGGCCGCAGCTGGCGGAGGGAGATGCAGCGAGAGGGATGGCGTAGGGGAGCCCCCTGGGGCGCTGACGAGCTCGGCGATGTGGTCCAGCCAATCCTCGTAGAGGTCGTCGACGTGGCGGTAGCGCAGGAGCTCGCGTGCCATGAGCAGCGCGGCCTGCGCGTCCGTGGGAGCACGACGAGCGTGAGATGACTAGCCGGCCGGGGTCAGTGACGGAGTGGCGGTGCGACCGTCCCGCCGCACCGAGGGGTGCAGCAAGGATGCTTGCTGCTCGTTTCCCGCCGGGCCGGTGGCGGCGTTGGCGGCAGGCGACGGGGAACGATGGGGAGGCCCGCCGACAGGAGCTGTCTGAGCGACGCGGGCGGCGAGGGTGGCCCGACGCTCAGCGCGGGCTCGACGAGCGTCCGCCACGGATGCGACGAAGTGACGGGACGCAGATTGGCAGAAAGAAAGCTTCGGCGCACCCCTACCTGGCGCGCCAAATGTCGGATTTCGGGTTCCGGCAAAACCCTTGAGGTTCGAACACTGGGGTGCGCACGAAGATCTCTCCCTACCTAATCACGCCCTCAGCCTCACCGCAATCTCAAGGCCTAGCTCAACGAACCCGCAACACAAGAGACACGAGGTTTATAATGGTTCGGGCCACCGATGTGGTGCAATACGCTACTCCAGTGTGGTGTGGTGGATTGCCTCTCGGGCTGAGGATGAACAGTTACAAGGGAAGAACAGCCTCCTGAGGGGAGGTGTTCTGGTGCTTGGTGAGTGCGTGGATGGTCTGAATCCGTTTTCTCCTACGGTGGTGGCTAGTCCTATTTATAGAAGCCCTGGTCCTCTCCCCAAATATTGAGCGGGAAGGGAGCCAACAACGGCCAAAATCGAAGGGAGACAACTAGTATAGGTTATCCTGACTAAAGGTGGTCTTCGCTCGCCAAAGGCTCTGGTGGTGACGCCGTCTTGGGCTCCACGGCAACCTCCATCTTGCCGTCCTGCTGGTCTTGGTCTCGTTGCACCGATATGGAAACCTTTGTCTGATGCCTTGGGACTCCTCGCATGCGCTTGCCCCTTTAGCACCAAAGAGGAAACAAGGACACTGCGCACGCTATCGCCCGCCTGGCTCCGGTCGTCATGGCTTGCATCACTGGAACCTCGCGAGGTGTCCCTTGCCTTGATCTCTCCGCCCATCGCGAGCCAGCCTGGTGAGGTTGCTCCCGAGGAGGTCTTCTGTCGTCCGCCTCGCGAGGCTTGGCCCCTCGCGAGGGTCTTGAGTGTTTGCTGGTGAAGATGGGCCGTACAGGCCTGCTGGTGGAGCCACGCCGTGGGCCGCAGGCAGGCAAGTGTGGGGACCCCCGTTCCCAGGATGCCGACAGTGTTGTGGTCCATCCGCACAACCGCCACCAAGCCAACAGGCGAGACCCCGTTCTTCCTCATCTACGGAGCAGAAGCGGTTCTCCCTCACGAGGTCAAGCATCGCTCCGCGCGGGTCCTGGCGTTTGATGAGACACAGCAGGACGCCATGTGGGGGATGGACCTTGTGCTGGGGGAGGAATGCCACCATGAAGCCACGCTCCGAGCGGCAAGATACCAGCAGGCGCTGCGACGGTATCACTGCCGCAGCGTCCGCTCCAGGACGCTCGAGGTGGGCAACCTCGTCCTAAGGCGGGCGCTCTCCAGGGAAGGGCTGCATAAGATCTCGCCCATGTGGGAGGGCCCATTTAGGGTTGCCCATGTCTCCAGGCCAGGTGCCGTGCGCTTGGAGATGCGGGACGGGGTCCCCATCCAGAACGCCTGGAACATCCAGCACCTCCAGAAGTTCAACCCGTGAAGCAAGGCCCAGTGCCTGTGAAGGTCTCCGGTCGTGACACTCTCACGTAATAATGAGTGGGGCTGTACATGCCCCGGAGTCTCAGGAGTGCCGCCCTTGGGCCTCGGGGGCTCCCTCCCATGTCCTAGTGGCAGCACTTAGCTCCGCGCTGGTGAGAAGACTAGACTAGGTGCCGGACATGGCTGTTCATTTGCTTTCTGTAGTTGGCTTGCCCCTTTTTATGGATTGGAGTTCTGGTGTTCTCTATCGATTGCTCGGATGGGTTTTCCTTTCCTTTTGCTGCCTATTCGCTCGTTCCTTGTTTTAAGGGTGGGAGGGCGGAAGTTGCCCAGTGCTCTCCCTCGCGCGCCTCGCGCGGGGGCTCTGCAGGTGTGTGCGCACACTGGGCTAGCCCAACCGCGAACACACCTCACTGAAGCTCTGTCGCTCGAGAGCTCCGGCTCTCCTAATCTTCGCAAGGCACCCTCGATTGAGCTCGTGCTTGGCGCTTCCTCCTAAGTCCGTGCCCCACGGGTACCGCGACGTGGTGCACCAGGCCATGACTAGCCCATGGCTGGGGCCTCGCACAGAGAAGGATAAGCGCCAAACGGATGACCTAACAAAATTTTACAGCCTTACGGCGATTCCCGAGGTCAACAGCTCCCGAGCCAGCGGCTGGGAGGTGTGAGCAGGTCCCAGAAGCCGCACCACGAGATGAGAAACTACCCCGGGCTAACCAAGTTAAGTTATCCCCCTGCACCTACATGAAGCACGAATGCCACAACACGACACATGAACAATAAACATAACATAGCGACTTGGAAATCACGGTTCGTTACAAGCACTTGCAAGGCCCCATACTTGTTTATTTTTGAAATGCAGGAAGAAAGGAAAGAACAAAGCAAAAGCAGCGCTCGTCCCCGCAGCGGCTCGCGAGGGTAGGCCCTTGGCGCCGTCCTGGACTCAGCCAGGCCCCACCTCGCGCTTTAATGGGGCGCGGTGACGAGACGACCCGCTACTGCCCTCGAAGCGGAAACGGCGGCATGGCGGCTGATCATAGCCGCCGCTACTCGAGCTGTCGCCGGAGGAGGGGCTGCCGTAGCTGGATGAACTGCGGCTGGCACCGAGGGCGAGTTCACCTTCACCCTCGTCACGACCGTCGCCAAGGCAGAGCACCTCGCCGCCGTCGTTGTCCTCAGGGCAGCATCCGACGCGGCGGCCATCTTCCCCGAATACCCTCACGTAGAGGGTCGTGTTGCCGTCATACTTGAAGTGGAGGGTGCACCGCCTGCCCAGGCCGCGCGCGTGGGCGAACATCTGCCAACCGCGGGCCAGGGTTGCGTTGCCCGCCACGGAGACCTCCACCGCGACCCACGAAGCCTTGTTGCAGCAGCCGTCCGCCTGCAGCCAGAGACCGCCTGGACCTGTGGCCGACAGTTCGCCGACGAAGGAGCGCGGGAGCTGAAGCCAGGTGCCGGCCGGGTTCTCCGACCACACGACGACCTCCGAGTGGAAGCGCGGTCGGGGAGGCCGCGCAACCATGGCACGCCTCCCTCCATCGACGGGGCTGCCACGACCTAGGCGGCTTCCACCGTGCGAAGAGGCACCGCCGCGGCCGCGAGGGGCCACGGCGGGGGTCGCGATGTGCTTGCGTGGGCGACCGCGTCCCCTCTTGAACGGTGGCGAGCCGGGCCCCTCCTGGCGGGCCTTCCCTTTCTCTATGGTCGAGAACCTCTTCACCAGCGCCATGAATGTTGCTGCTAGCAATGAAGCAAGGAAGAAGAAGCGAGCGGAACGGGAAGAGATGGGCGACGGGGGATCCGCCCCCTCCTCATTTATAGTAGGAGAAGACCAACCGGCGACCCCCACGATCATAGGTAATTATGGTTTTCTCTACGTGCACTAGGGACTCGTCAAGTCGGGCAGTTGCCGAGGCAGCGTGGGGAAGCGGAGACGCCCATGTCCCGTCAGTCGCCATGCATCAATCAGGGCCGCAAGCGGTTGGGTCCCGTGGCGCTCCGCACTTGCCCTTTGGCTTCGCCTCGAAGCCAAGTCCGAGTGCGCCTTGGGCCTGGGGGCTAATGTCGGCGTTCTGGGAACGGGGGTGTCAGGACCCCGATCCTAAGTCACACCGACCTAGCATGTAACAGATCATATTACTTTGCGGCCTCACGCACGGTATTCCCATGGGTGCCACCTTACCTGGCCCGGGACCGTTTGCGTCTTTTGGCCACGTATATGATAGTGTCGCTAGCATCCATATGACAAAGAACCCAGGCCGACATGACTAGTCGTGAATCCAAAGTGGCACTAACTTACAGGGACAGGCATACATGACCAAGCAACAAATGTGTCGGTCATCAACGTATGAACCCAAGTCATAGCAAGCTACAAGGACTTAAAGGAACAACGTGTGACATTTCCCCGAAGGGACAGACACAAGAACGAAGAAGGACACATGCCGGCTAGCCTAAGTGTTCCGGAGCAGTAGCAAGCTACCATGCCTCAGTGGAAGCACTAGGAGACATTTCCCGGTAAGAGGCTACCAAGAATAAACAACTAGGTTGTCAGATCCCACACATACCAAGCATTCCAATAAAATACACACAATATGCTCGATATGTGGAAATACAACATGGCATCACAACAAAACTCTATGACTCAAAAGTATTTATTCATTAGGCTCCGAAGAGCCAGATATTACAAACATGGGTCTGATGACCCAGCACTCAAGTCATACAAGCAACAAGCACAAACGGAAGCTTAACTTGTCTGAGTACAGACAACTACAAATGAAAAGGCTGAGAAGCCTGACTATCTACAAGACCCTTCCGAGGGCACAAGATCGTAGCTGAGGTAACAAGCTAAATGTCGAAGTCCATGCGGAACTGTTGGGAATCGTAGCATAATTTTAAAATTTTCCTACGCTCACCAAGATGCATCTATGGAGTGTACTAGCAATGAGGGGAAGGGAGTGCATCTACATACCCTTGTAGATCGCGAGCGGAAGCGTTCCAATGAACGTGGATGACGGAGTCGTACTCGCCGTGATCCAAATCACCGATGACCGAGTGCCGAACGGACGGCACCTCCGCGTTCAACACACGTACGGTGCAGCGACATCTCCTCCTTCTTGATCCAGCAAGGGGGAAGGAGAGGTTGATGGAGATCTAACAGCACGACGGCGTGGTGGTGGATGTAGCGGGTCTCCGGCAGGGCTTCGCCGAGCTTCTGCGAGAGAGAGAGAGGTGTTGCAGGGGAGGAGGGAGGCGCCCAAGGCTGTGGTTGCTGCCCTCCCTCCCCCCCCTTTATATAGGCCCCCTGGGGGGGCACCGGCCCTAGAGATGGGATCTCATGGGGGGGGCGGCCAAAGGGGGGGAAGGGGTTGCCTTGCCCCCCAAGGCAAGGGGGAAGCCCCCCACCCTAGGGTTCCCAACCCTAGGCGCATGGGGGGAGGCCCAAGGGGGGCGCCCCAGCCCACTAAGGGTTGGTTCCCTTCCACTTTCAGCCCATGGGGCCCTCCGGGATAGGTGGCCCCACCCGGTGGACCCCCGGGACCCTTCCGGTGGTCCCGGTACAATACCGGTAACCCCCGAAACTTTCCCGGTGGCCGAAACTTGACTTCCTATATATAATTCTTCACCTCCGGACCATTCCGGAACCTCTCGTGACGTCCGGGATCTCATCCGGGACTCCGAACAACTTTCGGGTTTCCGCATACACATATCTCTACAACCTAGCGTCACCGAACGTTAAGTGTGTAGACCCTACGGGTTCGGGAGACATGTAGACATGACCGAGATGCCTCTCCGGTCAATAACCAACAGCGGGATCTGGATACCCATGTTGGCTCCCACATGTTCCACGATGATCTCATCGGATGAACCACGGTGTCGAGGATTCAATCAATCCCGTATACAATTCCCTTTGTTAATCGGTATGTTACTTGCCCGAGATTCGATCGTCGGTATCCCAATACCTTGTTCAATCTCGTTACCGGCAAGTCTCTTTACTCGTACCGCAATGCATGATCCCGTGACTAACGCCTTAGTCACGTAGAGCTCATTATGATGATGCATTACCGAGTGGGCCCAGAGATACCTCTCCGTCACACGGAGTGACAAATCCCAGTCTCGATCCGTGCCAACCCAACAGACACTTTCGGAGATACCCGTAGTGCACCTTTATAGTCACCCAGTTACGTTGTGACGTTTGGCACACCCAAAGCACTCCTACGGTATCCGGGATTTGCACGATCTCATGGTCTAAGGAAAAGATACTTGACATTGGAAAAGCTCTAGCAAACGAAACTACACGATCTTTTATGCTATGCTTAGGATTGGGTCTTGTCCATCACATCATTCTCCTAATGATGTGATCCCGTTATCAATGACATCCAATGTCCATAGTCAGGAAACCATGACTATCTGTTGATCAACGAGCTAGTCAATTAGAGGCTTACTAGGGACACGTTGTGGTCTATGTATTCACACATGTATTATGATTTCCGGACAATACAATTATAGCATGAACAATAGACAATTACCATGAACAAAGAAATATAATAATAACCATTTATTATTGCCTCTAGGTCATATTTCCAACAGTCTCCCACTTGCACTAGAGTCAATAATCTAGTTACATTGTGATGAATCGAACACCCATTGCGTCCTGGTGTTGATCATGTTTTGCTCTAGGGAGAGGTTTAGTCAACGGATCTGCTACATTCAGGTCCGTATGTACTTTACAAATATCTATGTCTCCATTTTGAACACTTTCATGAATGGAGTTGAAGCGACGCTTGATATGCCTGCTCTTCCTGTGAAACCTGGCTCCTTCGCAAGGGCAATAGCTCCAGTGTTGTCACAGAAGAGAGTCATCGGGCCCGACGCATTGGGAATCACCCCTAGGTCGGTAATGAACTCCTTCATCCAGACTGCTTCCTGTGCTGCCTCCGAGGCTGCCATGTACTCCGCTTCACATGTAGATCCCGCCACGACGCTTTGCTTGCAACTGCACCAGCTTACTGCTCCTCCATTCAAAATATACACGTATCCGGTTTGTGACTTCGAGTCATCCAGATCTGTGTCGAAGCTAGCGTCGACGTAACCCTTTACGACGAGCTCTTCGTCACCTCCATAAACGAGAAACATATCCTTACTCCTCTTCAGGTACTTCAGGATATTCTTGACCGCTGTCCAGTGTTCCATGCCGGGATTACTTTGGTACCTTCCTACCAAACTTACGGCAAGGTTTACATCAGGTCTGGTATAGAGCATGGCCTACATAATAGACCCTATGGCCGAGGCATAGGGGATGACACTCATCTTTTCTATATCTTCTGCCGTGGTCGGGCATTGAGCCATGCTCAACTGCACACCTTGCAACACAGGCAAGAACCCCTTCTTGGACTGATCCATACTGAACTTCTTCAATATCTTGTCAAGGTATGTACTCTGTGAAAGACCAATGAGGCGTCTTGATCTATCTCTATAGATCTTGATGCCTAATATATAAGCAGCTTCTCCAAGGTCCTTCATTGAAAAACACTTATTCAAATAGGCCTTTATACTTTCCAAGAATTCTATATCATTTCCCATCAATAGTATGTCATCCACATATAATATGAGAAATGCTACAAAGCTCCCACTCACTTTCTTGTAAACACAGCCTTCTCCATAAGTCTGTGTAAACCCAAACGCTTTGATCATCTCATCAAAGCGAATGTTCCAACTCCGAGATGCTTGCACCAGCCCATAGATTGAGCGCTGGAGCTTGCATACTTTGTTAGCATTCTTAGGATCGACAAAACCTTCCGGCTGCATCATATACAACTCTTCCTTAAGGAAGCCATTAAGGAATGCCGTTTTGACGTCCATCTGCCATATCTCATAATCATAGTATGCGGCAATTGCTAACATGATTCGGACAGACTTCAGCTTCGCTACGGGTGAGAAAGTCTCATCGTAGTCAACCCCTTGAACTTGTCGATAACCCTTAGCGACAAGTCGAGCTTTGTAGATGGTCACATTACCATCTGTGTTCGTCTTCTTCTTAAAGATCCATTTGTTTTCTATGGCTCGCCGCTCATCGGGCAAGTCAGTCAAAGTCCATACTTTGTTTTCATACATGGATTCTATCTCGGATTTCATGGCTTCTAGCCATTTGTCAGAATCCGGGCCCGCCATCGCTTCTTCATAGTTCGAAGGTTCACCGTTGTCTAACAACATGATTTCCAGGACAGGGTTGCCGTACCACTCTGGTGCGGAACATGTCCTTGTGGACCTACGAAGTTCAGTAACTTGATCCGAAGCTTCATGATCATCATCATTAACTTCCTCCCCGGTCGGTGTAGGCCCCACAGGAACATTTTCCCGCGCTGCGCTACTTTCCGGTTCGGAAGGGGTGACTATCACCTCATCAAGTTCCACTTTCCTCCCACTCAATTCTTTCGAGAGAAACTCGTTCTCCAGAAAGGACCCGTTCTTGGCAACGAAGATCTTGCCTTCGGATCTGAGGTAGAAGGTATACCCAATAGTTTCCTTGGGGTATCCTATGAAGACGCATTTTTCCGACTTGGGTTCGAGCTTTTCAGGTTGAAGTTTCTTGACATAAGCATCGCATCCCCAAACTTTTAGAAACGACAGCTTAGGTTTCTTCCCAAACCATAATTCATACGGTGTCGTCTCAACGGATTTAGACGGAGCCCTATTTAAAGTGAATGCGGCAGTCTCTAAAGCATAGCCCCAAAATGAGAGCGGTAAATCGGTAAGAGACATCATAGATCGCACCATATCCAATAGAGTGCGATTACGACGTTCGGACACACCATTTATCTGAGGTGTTCCAGGCGGCGTGAGTTGTGAAACTATTCCACATTTCCTTAAGTGTGTACCAAATTCGTGACTTAAATATTCTCCACCACGATCTGATCGTAAGAATTTTATTTTCGTGTCACGTTGATTCTCAACTTCACTCTGAAATTCCTTGAACTTTTCAAAGGTTTCAGACTTGTGTTTCATTAGGTAGACATACCCATATCTACTTAAATCATCAGTGAGAGTGAGAACATAACGATATCCTCCGCGAGCCTCAACACTCATTGGACCACACACATCGGTATGTATGATTTCCAATAAGTTGGTTGCTCGCTCCATTGTTCCAGAGAACGGAGTCTTGGTCATCTTACCCATGAGGCATGGTTCGCACGTGTCAAATGATTCGTAATCAAGAGACTCCAAAAGTCCATCTGCATGGAGCTTCTTCATGTGCTTGACACCAATGTGACCAAGGCGGCAATGCCACAAGTATGTGGGACTATCGTTATCAACTTTACATCTTTTGGTATTCACACTATGAACATGTGTAACATCACGTTCGAGATTCATCAAAAATAAACCATTGACCAGCGGGGCATGACCATAAAACATATCTCTCAAATAAATAGAACAACCATTATTCTCGGATTTAAATGAGTAGCCATCTCGAATTAAACGAGATCCAGATACAATGTTCATGCTCAAAGCTGGCACTAAATAACAATTATTGAGGTTTAAAACTAATCCCGTGGGTAGATGCAGAGGTAGCGTGCCGACGGCGATCACATCGACCTTGGAACCATTCCCGACGAGCATCGTCACCTCGTCCTTCGCCAGTCTCCATTTATTCCGTAGTTCCTGTTTTGAGTTACAAATATGAGCAACCGCACCGGTATCAAATACCCAGGAGCTACTACGAGTACTGGTAAGGTACACATCAATTACATGTATATCACATATACCTTTGGTGTTGCCGGCCTTCTTCTTGTCCGCTAAGTATTTGGGGCAGTTCCGCTTCCAGTGACCACTTCCCTTGCAATAAAAGCACTCAGTTTCAGGCTTGGGTCCATTCTTCGACTTCTTCCCAGCAACTGGCTTACCGGGCGCGGCAACTCCCTTGCCGTCCTTCTTGAAGTTCTTCTTACCCTTGCCCTTCTTGAACTTAGTGGTTTTATTCACCATCAACACCTGATGTTCTTTTCTGATTTCCACCTCCGCTGATTTCAGCATCGAATATACCTCAGGAATGGTCTTTTCCATCCCCTGCATATTGTAGTTCATCACAAAGCTCTTGAAGCTTGGTGGAAGCGACTGAAGGATTCTGTCAATGACCGCGTCATCCGGGAGATTAACTCCCAGCTGAGTCAAGTGGTTGTGCAACCCAGACATTCTGAGTATGTGCTCACTAACAGAACTGTTCTCCTCAATTTTACAGCTGAAGAACTTGTCGGAGACATCATATCTCTCGACCCGGGCATGAGCTTGGAAAACCAATTTCAGCTCCTCGAACATCTCATATGCTCCATGTTTCTCAAAACGCTTTTGGAGACCCGGTTCTAGGCTGTAAAGCATGCCGCACTGAACGAGGGAGTAATCATCAGCACGCTGCTGCCAAGTGTTCATAACGTCTTGGTTTTGTGGGATTGGTGCTTCACCTAGCGGTGCTTCTAGGACATAATCTTTCTTGGCTACTATGAGGATGATCCTCAGGTTCCGGACCCAGTCCGTATAGTTGCTGCCATCATCTTTCAGCTTGGTTTTCTCTAGGAACGCGTTGAAATTGAGGACAACGTTGGCCATTTGATCAACAAGACATAGTGTAAAGATTTTAGACTAAGTTCATGATAATTAAGTTCATCTAATCAAATTATTTAATGAACTCCCACTCAGATAGACATCCCTCTAGTCATCTAAGTGAAACATGATCCGAGTTTAACTAGGCCGTGTCCGATCATCACGTGAGACGGACTAGTCAAGATCGGTGAACATCTCCATGTTGATCGTATCTTCTATACGACTCATGCTCGACCTTTCGGTCCTCCGTGTTCCGAGGCCATGTATGTACATGCTAGGCTCGTCAAGTCAACCTAAGTGTATTGCGTGTGTTCCGTGGCCATGTCTGTACATGCTAGGCTCGTCAACACCCGTTGTATTCGAACGTTAGAATCTATCACACCCGATCATCACGTGGTGCTTCGAAACAACGAACCTTCGCAACGGTGCACAGTTAGGGTGAACACTTTCTTGAAATTATCATAAGGGATCATCTTACTTACTACCGTCGTTCTAAGCAAATAAGATGCAAAAACATGATAAACATCACATGCAATCAAATAGTGACATGATATGGTGAATATCATTATGCTCCTTTGGTCTCCATCTTCGGGGCACCATGATCATCTTCGTCACCGGCATGACACCATGATCTCCATCATCATGATCTCCATCATTGTGTCTTCATGAAGTCGTCACGCCAACGATTACTTCTACTTCTATGGCTAACGCGTTTAGCAACAAAGTAAAGTAAATTACATGGCGTTATTCAATGACACGCAGGTCATACAAAATAATAAAGACAACTCCTATGGCTCCTGCCGGTTGTCATACTCATCGACATGCAAGTCGTGATTCCTTTTACAAGAATATGATCAATCTCATACATCACATATATCATTCATCACATCTTCTGGCCATATCACATCACATAACACTTGCTGCAAAAACAAGTTAGACGTCCTCTAATTGTTGTTGCAAGTTTTTACGTGGTTTGTAGGTTTCTAGCAAGAACGTTTTCTTACCTACGTATGACCACAACGTGATTTGCCAATTTCTATTTACCCTTCATAAGGACCCTTTTCATCGAATCCGTTCCGACTAAAGTAGGAGAGACAGACACCCGCTAGCCACCTTATGCAACTAGTGCATGTCAATCGGTGGAACCTGTCTCACGTAAGAGTACGTGTAAGGTCGGTCCGGGCCGCTTCATCCTACAATGCCGCCGAAACAAGAAACGACTAGTAGCGGCAAGAAGAATTGGCAAACTCAACGCCCACAACTGCTTTGTGTTCTACTCGTGCATAGTAACTACGCATAGACCTGGCTCTGATACCACTGTTGGGAATCGTAGCATAATTTTAAAATTTTCCTACGCTCACCAAGATGCATCTATGGAGTGTACTAGCAATGAGGGGAAGGGAGTGCATCTACATACCCTTGTAGATCGCGAGCGGAAGCGTTCCAATGAACGTGGATGACGGAGTCGTACTCGCCGTGATCCAAATCACCGATGACCGAGTGCCGAACGGACGGCACCTCCGCGTTCAACACACGTACGGTGCAGCGATGTCTCCTCCTTCTTGATCCAGCAAGGGGGAAGGAGAGGTTGATGGAGATCCAACAGCACGACGGTGTGGTGGTGGATATAGCGGGTCTCCGGCAGGGCTTCGCCGAGCTTCTGCGAGAGAGAGAGAGAGGTGTTGCAGGGGAGGAGGGAGGCGCCCAAGGCTGTGGTTGCTGCCCTCCCTCCCCCCCTTTATATAGGCCCCCCTGGGGGGGCGCCGGCCCTAGAGATGGGATCTCATGGGGGGGGGGGCGGCGGCGGCCAAAGGGGGGGAGGGGTTGCCTTGCCCCCCAAGGCAAGGGGGAAGCCCCCCACCCTAGGGTTCCCAACCCTAGGCGCATGGGGGGAGGCCCAAGGGGGGCGCCCCAGCCCACTAAGGGTTGGTTCCCTTCCACTTTCAGCCCATGGGGCCCTCCGGGATAGGTGGCCCCACCCGATGGACCCCCGGGACCCTTCCGGTGGTCTCGGTACAATACCGGTAACCCCCGAAACTTTCCCGGTGGCCGAAACTTGACTTCCTATATATAATTCTTCACCTCCGGACCATTCCGGAACCTCTCGTGACGTCTGGGATCTCATCCGGGACTCCGAACAACTTTCGGGTTTCCGCATACACATATCTCTACAACCCTAGCGCACCGAACCTTAAGTGTGTAGACCCTACGGGTTCGGGAGACATGTAGACATGACCGAGATGCCTCTCCGGTCAATAACCAACAGCGGGATCTGGATACCCATGTTGGCTCCCACATGTTCCACGATGATCTCATCGGATGAACCACGGTGTCAAGGATTCAATCAATCCCGTATACAATTCCCTTTGTCAATCGGTATGTTACTTGCCCGAGATTCGATCGTCGGTATCCCAATACCTTGTGCAATCTCATTGCCGGCAAGTCTCTTTACTCGTACCGCAATGCATGATCCCGTGACTAACGCCTTAGTCACATAGAGCTCATTATGATGATGCATTACCGAGTGGGCCCAGAGATACCTCTCCGTCACACGGAGTGACAAATCCCAGTCTCGATCCGTGCCAACCCAACAGACATTTTCGGAGATACCCGTAGTGCACCTTTATAGTCACCCAGTTACGTTGTGACGTTTGGCACACCCAAAGCACTCCTACGGTATCCGAGAGTTGCACGATCTCATGGTCTAAGGAAAAGATACTTGACATTGGAAAAGCTCTAGCAAACGAAACTACACGATCTTTTATGCTATGCTTAGGATTGGGTCTTGTCCATCACATCATTCTCCTAATGATGTGATCCCGTTATCAATGACATCCAATGTCCATAGTCAGGAAACCATGACTATCTATTGATCAACGAGCTAGTCAACAAGAGGCTTACTAGGGACACATTGTGGTCTATGTATTCACACATGTATTACGATTTCCGGACAATACAATTATAGCATGAACAATAGACAATTACCATGAACAAAGAAATATAATAATAACCATTTATTATTGCCTCTAGGGCATATTTCCAACAGGAACTACTAGTGAGACTGAAGTCTCTCTGCAAAACATAAATTAAGCAAACGTGAGTACAAATGTACCCAGCAAGACTTACATAAGAACTATCTACATATGCATCAGTATCAACAAAGGGGGTGGTGGAGTTTAACTGCAGCAAGCCAGCTTTGACTCGGTGGCTATCCTGAACTACGACTGCAAGTAACTCTTTGAGGTGGTGCACACGGGTCCACATATTCACCAATCAATACACCTCTATGGATCTGCTCCCGTCTCCCTACGAGAACGCCATCCATAGCACTCACGCTTATCTTGCACATTTTAGAGTATCCACTTTCACTTGTCTATGAACTGTACAGGCAACCCAGAAGTCCTTTACCGCGGACGCGACTATTCGAATAGATGATGTTAAGCCTGCATGGGTGTACTTCTTCACACACGCTCTCACCACTTACCGCCATGTACACGTCATGTATCTCGACAACTTTCAAGAGGAAGCCTGGCGAGGGTGTCGGCCACGACCTGACTAACCACACAAGTCCCTAGTCCAGGTTTATCGCCTATTTAGGTTCCATCCGCAGGGAGTCCGGCCGAGGTTTCCACATACGGCCCCGAACGATGTGTGCAGGGTTCCCGGGTCACCAAACGGGCGACTCGGTACACCGGGCCATGTGCCTACCGCTTCACAGCCCACCCCTCGGGTCAACGTTGCGCACGGCCTCCAGCAGACAAGAAGAGGTGATCCATCAGAATAAGTTGCCAGACGCCACTAAGTATATGGGTCCTCATGCTCGTGATCATCATCATCGTCATCTCCCCCTTGGTTATAAATTTTTTCAAGTATAGGTGGTGGAATGTTCACAGGACCTTGGAAACACAAGAAGGTTAATTAGTAAAGGGAAACTAGCTAACCCACATGCATGTGGAGGAAACAATTATATTTACGGTGGAAGACAAACGTACCGAAAGCATCAGGATTCCATGCGAAAACAGTGCCACGAGTGGTGGCAGCAAACACAAGACCCTCATATTTAATTGCATCACAGTACTCATCCGTGTACAGAAATTGATTTTTGAGCAATATCCATCGAGGCGTGGAAGTAAGGTCGGCAACAAGCTTGTCGAAGATAGCAACAACTTCATAGTCCGTGTAATCCCAAGAGATGTTGGGAACTCGACAAATTGCAATCTTCCGTAGACAACAGTCACCATGATCGTATTTCAACCTACGTAGAATACCAGTGTGCTCAGCCTATGGGCGGTCTGAGATTTTTGGAAGTGGAACCGGTGACGAGTGTACACATTCACAAGTTCCCACTCGCAGTTGTGCCCAATATAAACAACCCAATCTCCATTAGCGCCTGCCCTGGCCGTATCCTTAAGTGATGTCATCTTAACATCACAAATATCATTATCAAGCAGCATCAACTTACATATAAGGCGAGGCTTCCGTCGTTCGCGTGCCAGCGAGCAGGGTCATGGCGAAGAAGATAGGGGAGATCAAACCACTACCGGACCCTTGGGTTCTTTGTAATGATGTTATTAGTTGAGTCGAGAATGTTCTTGAACGAACCTACCATGCTAGCCGAGGTGATGACGTCACACTGATCAATGAGTTCCTCCACCACATCATCTTTCAGATTGGGGCAAGAATAACGGGGTCGTTTCCGGCCTATTCCCTCCATGGAGAAGACGATCGAACAATGGCCGAAGGAAAGGTGAAGGCAAATGGAGGAGGGAGGAAGAGCGTGCGATAGCAGTTCCAAATCGAGAGGGAAAGGCGAAGAGGCGGTGGACGGCTGCCACGGTACACGAAGAGGCGCCCCGGCCTACATAGACGTCCATTCGGAAATTGTACAAAAGGACTCGCCGTCGTCTCACTGACATGTTGGAATGGGACCACATGTCAACGAAGAGGCCATTGGGGAGCGGACGATTGCCACAGAGGTCACACATTGAGGACAAGGCCGTCCTGTCAGACCTAGTGCCCGCGCGGGATGGCTTCCATCCCCCACATGAGCGAAGCCACTTCGCACCCCCACATGGTTGGTCCGCCATGCCGCTAGGCCAACTCCAGCATGTGCAGCTCGGACATGCGCTCGCCCAGCCCCCATTCGCTCGACGCCCCCGAGCTACCCAACCACGGCTACGTGTTTTGAAAACCCGGCGGCCGGATTTCGAGCGGATCCGGTTGGGCTTGAGCTCGCCCGGTTGTGGGAGGTCGCGCCGGGCCATGGACTGGCCGGGCAACGGGCCAGAAGGCCCCGGCAAGGCCGCAAGGCCGCATGCAAGTACCGACTCCTCATCTAGAAGCTCGGATCTACACCGTCGGTGGTCCACCGGCAAATACATGAATGGCGGTCAGCCGGGCTTGGTGCTGGCCCAAAAGCTCGCCAGTGCACCGTTGCCACTCATTACGTGCGACGACTGCCCAAAGAAGGTCTTGCGCCATTTGTCTACAACGTCGGAACATCCCGGATGGGTGTTCATCAAGGGCTCAACCGATGGGTATGTGCTACTTTAGCTTTGGTTGTGCTCTCGGATTAGACTAGTTGTGCTAACTTAAAATTTTATTGTGTAGAATGGATGCAACTTTTTGGTATCGGGAAGAAGATTACATCGATATATTGATAGAGCGCAATTTAGTAGATGTTCTAGCACTTTTAGCTAGCATAGAGGCTAGATATGAGACTAGTGCACTTGTTGATAGAATAGAGGCTAGACATGAGACTAGATGTGAGGAAGCAACGTCTACTTCTTTACACTGGAAAAAGAAAGAAGCACCAAGATCGAGCCTCTGCAGATCAACAATGAATGCATCAAAAAGGCACTAATCGAACTTAGAGGAGCAGTTATCGAAGTTGGATATCTTCTAAAATGTATTCTTGTGGTTCTTGTTTTCTTTGGTCTTGCTTTTATAGTCAAAATTTGGTGATGTATTTCCATGTACCAAAAATCAATGATGAAAAAAAGATATGTGTTTGCAAAGAAAAATGTACGCGGCTGGGATGCGTCCGCGCGTTGGGCGCATGGCCACCACATCCGAGAAATGGCCCGGACACCACCCCATTGCCCTACCCAAACGGACAGAATCCAGGCAAAACGGAGGTCCGTTTGGGGTCGTGCATTGGAGTTGGCCTTACAAGTGGGACCGTAGTTGAGGAAACTGACTATCGGCAAACCCCCACCTCGCCCGCCGCACGATGGCTGAGTTAGAGAAATGAGGAGGTTGAAGAGATAACTGTAGCACGGAGTCCAAGAAATATGGTGTCAGATGGAAGTCGTGCTGGTTGCGTGTGCCGTACTCCTGGACGTGAATGCTTGTTCTGGCCCATGCCACCCTACTATATATCGATGATTCGAGGTGCTGGTTACATACAGCGAGCAGATTAACATATGGCCCACCTCTCACTGTGGACAAATTTCCTGGAGTCTGTGCTGGGTTAAAAAGTGTTCTTTGAGAGGGTGGATGGCTGGTCTCAAGTTTAAATGTTTGAAAGTTTTCAAGTTTGAACCCAAACATCAGATGCCTGGTTTCTTTGTGAGGGTAGACGTAGAGATAGTGCAGCAATTTTGAAAGTTTGAACCCAAACATCAGAATGCAATTTCTACTGGACTCATCCGAGGACCTAGGATGATGGGATTCGCAGCTACAGTAAAAACACCCGCCCGACGCGTGAAGCATGTGAATCTAGTACAAATAGTAGTACTATTGTTGACTAGTATGCAGGCATGTGCCAAGCACGCCCCCTGCTACCAATAGTTTGAATATATGCATCCTTGCACGCGGCACCATATAGAGGAAAAGCTTTGTCCACAAAAATTCTGCAACACATAACTTTCTTTCTTTCTTATGAAAAATTATGCAACACATATCTTGTTGGTGTAAGTGTAATCTTTTGTGTTGCAGCAGGAATTACACAAACTCTGCGTGCGTGGGCGTGCGGGCGTGTGTGTTATGGAATCTCAAGGTGTAAACTGTACTTGTTGATGATATTTGCAAAACTTGTTGGAACGGGACCACATGTCAACGAAACATGGTGTGTCATTTTTCATGGAAAACGCGATTTGGCCGCGTTGGCCCGAGGTGCCGCATTAGTTATTGACCTTTATTTTTTTAATGGCGTGTCGTTCAGTTTTGAAGCACGACTAACTGGTACTGTATGCAGAGTAAATATAAACTACTCTACCACTACTCCACCTCTAGTACTAGTATCAAAAAAGATATATAGGTTGGAGCTTCAGCGCTTTCTTTCTAAGGGCTGCCCACTTGCTTCTCACACTATCACCCTCTCTCCAGATCTAAAAAAGACGTCCTCTCTCTCTCCCTCCTCACCGGTGGTATCAGATCCGCCAGGGACAAAAGGACGTGCAGCATTGACGCACTCGTCGGCGGTAAGCGAGGTCACGCACTGACGACAAGGCCGTCCTATCAGACCTAGCGCCCGCGCGGGATGGACTCCGTCCCCAAGCTCGCTGCCGTAGTTCGTGCAGAGGACGACGACCACGAGCGAAGCCACTTCCCGCCGACCCTCAGGTATGCTACCTCTTTTCGAACCATACCCTTGTTCTATTGCCCCATCTGCCACGTCACTGCATGTGGATCTTTTTCCATTCCACCATCTTCCCAATTTGCTATCCTCTGCTTTGCTGGTCACGCAGACGAAAACCATAATTTGCACTATTAAAGGAAACCCTACTTCATGCAGACTAATCCATGTCTGGGTTGAATAAGGAAAGGAAGGGATAATGTACTGTCCAAGAGACTAAGCATCGAACCCGCATCTAGGTTGAAAAGGGGAAAATCAGTAGCTAAGGAACGAGTCCCATGTCTCTTGGTTTAAAAAGGGTAGAAAGGCATGACAACACAATAGATAATGACCAGGTCAATCGGTTTGTTGTCCTCACATAGGAAAAATGTGGCTAAAGAGAACAAAAATGGGACGTAATCCACATATGTTGCTTGGATATTTGTTGCTCTGGGCAACCATACCTCCCTCACCACTCTATGCATCCGTGGAGGTACATCGTACTGGTGCGCCCACTGTCCGAATGGGCCTCCCATGCTCTTATTGCCACTTTTTTGCTGTTAGTATAACGCCTGCGGTCAAGTCAAGCAATGCTACTGCTAAAGTGATGCCACATTTAACTAATGCCGCACTCAGTCTAATGCCACCGATAAATTTAAGCATTGCCACTTAATGTCACTAGATTATTTCAGTGTTAGCTGTTGATTGTGGATGTACTAAAGATTTTCAGCTAGGGCATTCTAATGCTGTTGCACAGCCAGTATAGCAACGATGAAACTTGTTACTACCTTCAGATTTTTGCACTGTTAATGCTTATAGACTACATACCTCACTTTCATGAGATAAGTCAATTTTTTTGTAGAGCATCACCAAAATGCCAAGGTGCTGATGTCATTTTATTTTGGTTAAACTGCACAAAAAATTATGAACACAAGAGGAAAGGTCAAGAGTGGGCACCTCCTCCTCCGGTTGTTCTCTTGATTCGTTCGATCAAGTTTTTATGTTTGATCGATTATCAAGTTTGGGATTGCAATTTTTAGGTCCCCTCGAGTTCGAAATGATATTTACCTTGAAGGTACATGGTTTGCAATTTTTTTATACTGTCATTAGTTAATAATGCTAGTTATCTTCAGACTTTTGTATTTGGTTTAATGCTCTTGCACACCTAGTATACCAATGCTGAAACTTGTTACCTTTAGATTTTGTATTGTTAATTCTTATAGAAATCTTCCAGCACTAGAGCTTATCAAAATCTGTTCAGTAAAACCATTGTACTGTACCCTGTAATAAAATAACTACTCTGATGTTGCACTAGCCACTAGATTAGTGTATATTTGTACTATTCGAATGGTGCTGCATTAGCGTATGGACATATATAAAGTGTGGCAAGCTTTCCCAGACATGTGCTCAAGAAAACTTCTACCTGTTTTTCTAAATACTAGACGTTTGGGTACTTTAAATTGTGCTGCAAAAACGTCTTATATTAATCAAAAGAGGGTGTAGAGTTCACTCAAATTATCCCGGTAAAGCTAGTCACACCTTTGTTAAAATTAATGTTCATTAGGTTATCAAAGGAGGTCTGTATGTTTGTCTCTAATGCCTGTCGACTACATACCTGACATCATGATGTAATGTTAAGTCATTTCCTTTTGTACAGTGTCACTTCATTGTCAAGGCAGTGATGGCATTTTATTTTAGTTGAACTGCACAAAATATGCTTAAAAGAAGAGGAAAGGTCAGGAATGGTTCAATTTTTCAGAAAAAACTATGTATGCCTGCCTGACATCAGCCGTTGTTGCCTTATTTATTCCTTCAAACATGTGGTTAGAAACAGTCTTGCTACCTTTTCCCATTAACAAATTGGAATGCTTATATTTGTGAGTCTATGCTTCAACTAGTGCCATTTTTATAGTAATCACACTTTCAATATCTATGCAAACAGGGATGCTCGATTTTAGTAGAGCTCCATAAAATGTCCAAATGGTTCAACATTAGGAGCATGTTTTCTTCGAAACCTTTATATCCAATTGGTGGCACTATGAGTTGTTCATTACGAAGGTACATGGTTTACTATCTTGCTACTCTTTTTGTACGATCATTAGATAGTAACATTAGTGGTTTGCATGTGAATTTATTGGCAGGGTGGACCTACATTAGAGGTGCAGGACATGATTCAATGATTGGATGCTCAATTTTGGCTGTATCGATTTCACCTCTTCCATCACTGCAAACATGGATATCCTTGGTCTGATGAAGAATATGCGCTATATTTCTGCTCTAAACCAGGAAATCAATTCAGTATGAAATTGTCCAGGGCAAAACATGACAGTATCAAATTGTCCAGTGCAAAACATGATAAATGCTAAACGGAAGAGATGTGTTTAAACCGAAAATACAAGGCGGGGTATATGTTTACTAGCTAGTTGATATTTGTGCAGACAGATGTCTGCCCGAACAAACAAAGTGATCGCAATTTTGCTGGAACTGCACAAAAGAATAGTATAGTCACTGCATGCAGTGCCATTTGAAAATAGACACAGAGAGACTGGATAGTCACTTCATGGACTGCACAAAAGTAGTACTATACTATTTATTGGCCAACACTAGGTGCTTCATTGCTTTTGTCTGATTATACAATGGGCATCATTTTGCCTAAGTTAAAGTTCTATTCCGAATAGTCTCGTCGTGTGATTGAGAGAAGACCAAATCATATTGTAGTGGATGTTCCTCCATCATGTGTGGTTCATTCTCATGGTTCCAGCTGTTGGTGAAACCACTTACGTTTGCAAGAGGAATTGTAGACTTCACAAACTAATTTGTCTTTCACTCTGTACTGAATGTTGGCCCAGAGAAGCATCCATGTTATTAGGAAGAATAGATGTTTTTTCTAGATCTTTGCTTTTGGAGCTACATATTTGTATATGATCTGTGAATCATTGAGATGCATTAACATGTTAATAGTTGGTTGTAAATTTGGGCTACTAATGTGAACATATTACAATGCCAGGCCCGTGAGTCTCGTGTGAACATTTTGAACGGATCGGCTCTTACTACTGTGCATAGCATGATCCTGGTTTTTGTGTTCTCAGTGTTTACAAGTTACTAGCAGTTCCTTATTTCTGTTCGAAGTGTTTACAAGTTACTTATTGATCACTAGCTAGGCTACTAATACGCTCCTGGCAGTTTTAGTTGCTACGCAAAATCCAAAGGTGGCAGTTTTCTGAATAAAAATGCCTACCTCTGAAGAAACTGACAAGCTGTTCGGAAGAAAATGCCATGCGATTCTGAAGAAACTGCCAGCAAAAACGTTCACAAATGCCTTATCTCCCAGCGAACGTTCATCAGCTAATGCGATCCTACACGTACACTATCCGACCTACTCGACCCTACATGTACACTATCCGACCTACTCGATCCTACACGAATAAATAGCAGATCACGCACGTACTACCTCCTTTCTGGTTTGCAGGGCTCAATTCAGAAATCTCACCAACCAAGGTAGATGATGAGTGGTGGAATCATTTTTTACAAGGAGGGAGTACCTCATCTGGATGATTCGATTGCACTCGTTTGACCGTCATGCCGATGTGCGACCCAGCACGAACGGGACGCACCACTGACGGGACGGGACAACACTTCAGTTTTTCCAGTTTTCCACGGTAAGCTGGCGCGCTAAGCCATGCCTGCTTATGCAATGAATTCCAGTGACTGTCGCGTTTCCCACGACATGCTGCTTCAACTACCTTGGTTGGTTGGATTTTTTATGACCGTCGCGTTTCCCACGACACGCTGCTACACGTACACTATCCGCCAATAATTACTGGTTCCCGGCGTTCTCAAGTAGCACCGTCACCCACCTCGCCCTATCGGCTCCCCTCACAACCCCCACCGGCCCGACGTCGCTCACCACTTGCCCTCGCTCTCATCATGTCCGTCATGCCACCGACCGTACGCAATAGGCGACGCTAGAGGCGCTCACCGCCGGAGCTAGTGTTCGGTTATTCACCGGAGGGAAGACGGAGGAAGGAGGCATTCTATCAGTCTTTAGATGGCAATGCGGAGGTCGAGGACTTGTTGGAGCGCGACCGCCTAGCGGAGGATCAGCGTATCACCGATAGCGCTGCCAGCGGGGCACCAAGCAGCAGCGCACCGCCGCTTTGAGTCGCGAGCAGAGCGACCACGACTGGGCCGACTACGTGGAGGCCGGCGCCTAGCAAATAGCCCTAGAGGTTGTCAGGCACGCACGCGTGCGCGACGCCGAATTCTACTACCAGCTCATCAAGTGGGTTTCCCGCTTAGAAGCCGAAGCTTCAGTGGACCACGTCGGCATGGAAAGGGCTAATGCGCGCGAGCAACGCGCCCTATCGCACCTCCGGCAAGTCTGAGGCGAGGAGGAGGAAGTCGGTGCTGGCATTTAGCGTGTACCGCAGATGGCGGCCGACATTGTCTAATTAGCTAGGAGTAAGTCAGTACTTGTACACTAGAGTATTAGTGGTAGTAGATAGTTAACTTGGCTATGATGGTTGTCAACGTGGAAGTTCAGTACTCTATATCTGGTCAGACCTGTTACTTTGCTCTGTATGTCGAACTTTCTGTGTAAACGTATGGAATGGGTTGTTATTCTTTTAAATGGGTTGTATTTGTCCGCCATGGGTTTAGAGGCTGACTTCTGGGCCTACTAGGTTGACGCGTACAGAATCAGGAGATGATTGTACGTGGAGAGGATGACAGTAGGGACCCACCAGGGTCATGGCAGTACGCAAGCAAGTGCCTCCTTATTTCAAGCCAGAAAAATGGTTCCTCCTAATGGATTTCTAACATCTGGGTCCCATGCCATTGTCAACGTAGTCAATAAATGGGAGAATTGCACAACGAGTGGCTGACACGAGGGACCCAGTAGCTTGCCCAGTTTTTTTAACAGGGAAGTGGGTTGCCCAGTTATCTTTGTTTTTTAGACGGAAGCAGGGTGTCAACTGGGCTGTGCGGGGCACTCTGGTCTGTCTAGCCAGCCTTTTCTTTTATGTTTACCACAAGACTAGCCCAGTAGTTTTTTTTTCTTTCTGTAAATGGCCAGCCCAGTTTTTTGTTGTTTTGCAGAATACCCAACCGAGGCCTGCTTGCTTTGTCAGCCCTGCTGGGCTGCAAATCTTTCAAGACGAGAAAATGGGCTATCTATAATGAGAACTGGGTTGTACATTTTTAAAACAAATCAAACCGGCAATTAGTTTCAATTTTTTTTTTCATTACGGGATTTTAAATTCCATTGATTTATATGCGTGGAAAATTATTTGTATTTTATATTGATATGAATTTATTTTTCAAATTAGTTTATATGTGACTCGAAATGTCGGGATTAAAAATAGTTGACCGCACCAAAATATGCAAAATTTCGTGTAATTTTTAACCGTGGCCACAATATGGGCTGTAATGCTAACAAATAGAACATGGGCTCAAAAAAATCCTTAAGAATTAGCGAATGGGTTGTAAATTATTAGAAATAATGGCAGATGGGATGTATGCTGTTTTCCACACATTTGAGGCTGACTTGTGCACCTACTATAGGTCGACGCGTACGCTTTCCTCAAAAAAGGCTGACACACACGTAACGCCGCGTCAACTTAGTCAACACACGAGAGCAGTGACTGTTGGATGTCCATCCAACGGCCGTCGTACTTCGTCAATATCTGCTCTTCCTGCTCCAGCCGCTCAAACAAGCGCCAGCAGGACTGCCTGCTCCCTCCTCCCACGGCCGGCTGTCGGCATCCTGGGAACGGGGGTCCGCAGACTTGCGTGCCTGCGACCCACGACGCGGCTCCACCAACAGCCTGGTACAGCCCATCTTAAGCAACCGCTCAAGACCGTCGCGAGGGGCCAAGCCTCGCGGGGCGGACGATGCCAAGACCTCCTCAGGGGTAGCCTCACTATGCTGGCTCCTGAGGAGCGGAGATACCTATGCAAGGGGCACCTCGCGAGGTTCACGTGACGTGAGCCATGGCGACCAAGGCCAGGCGGGCGCCAGCGGGTGAAGTGTACCAGTTTCCTCTTTGGTGCTAAAGAGGAAAGCGCGGGCGAGTAGTCCCGAGGCATCAGGCAAAGGTTTCCATATTGGTGCAACGAGACCAAGACCAGCAGGACGGCAGGAAGGAGGTCACCGCGGAGCCCACGGCGGCATCACCACCAGAGCCTTTGGCAGGCGAAGAGCACCTTTTGTCAGGATAGCTTGTACTAGTTGTCTCCCTTCAAACTTGGCCGTTGTGGGATCCCTTCCCGCCTAATATTTGGGAAGAGGACCAGGGCCTCTATAAATAGGACTAGCCACCACCATAGGAGGCAACTGATCTTGGATTGGATCCATTCCACCAAGGCCATCCCACCAGCTCACCAAGCTCTAGAACACCTCTCCTTAGGAGGTTGTTCTTACCTTGTACTGTTCATCCTCAGCCTACAAGGCAATCCACCACACCACACTACAGTAGGGTATTACACTGCAATGGTGGCCCAAACCAGTATAAACCCTCGTGTCTCTTGTTCTTTGAGTTTGTTGAGCCAGGCCTAGAGATCATTGTGCGATCGAGCTAGGGAGAGAGAGATCTTCGTGCGCACCCCTGTGTTCGAACCTCAAGGGTCTGCCGGAACCCAGAATCCAACATTTGGCGCGCTAGGTAGGGGGCACTGAAGCCTTTCTTCCGTTGATCGATGCACCACTGCTCCAACGCATCCATGGCTGATGCTCGCCGAGCACGTGGTGAGCATCGGGCCGCCCTTGCCGCTCGCGTCGCTCAGACGACGCCCGTTGGCGGACCTCCCTGCCATTCTCCATCACCCGCTGCAAACGCTGCCACCGGACCAGCCGGACACCACCACCCCGTCGCTGACTTCGGCCGGCTCGTCATCCCATGCTCGTCGCGCGCCCGCGGACGCGCAGGCCGCGCTGCTCATGGAACGTGAACTCCTGCGCTACCGCCCGATCGATGACCTATACGACGATTGGCTGGACCGCATCACCGAGCTCGTCAGCGCCGCTGGGGGATCTCCTGCACCATCCCTCTCGCTACCTTGCCCACCTCCAGCTGCGGGTGACGTAGCCCACGGAGCGCCTCCACCACCTCTGCATCAAGACGCCGCCTTCGCACCAAGACGCGCGGCCCCATGGCGCGACCCACCGCGCAGGGTGCCCGCACACGAAGAAGGAAGCTGCCAAGAAGTCCCTCGGCCACAAGAAAACGCTCCTGCACTCCCAGCACCATTGCGTCAAGACCGCGTGCCGCTTGCGGCGGTGGCACGTGGATACCAGGACCAGGGCCCACCTCTGCGACGGGCTCCGGTGATCACAGCAGGCCATCGTGCCTTCACTCCTGAGCTGCGCAGCGTCGTCTGGCCTGGCAAGTTCAAACCCGACCTGCCGCCGCACTACGGTGGCACCCCCTACCCTGCTGAGTTCCTGCAGCTCTATGAGCTGAGCATCGAGGCGTCCAACGGTAATGAGAAGTTCATGGCGAACTGGTTCCCCATGGCCCTCAAGGATGCTTCCAGGGCACTCGCGACCACCCGCCGGCCACAGGCAACCTGCGGCACATCAAGCAGCAGACAGGGGAAACTCTACAGAAGTACATCCAGCGCTTCAACAGTGTCCGCCTCAAGATCCCCAAGGAGGAACGACGACCATCATCAGGACGAGGGGCTGGGGGCTTCCAGGAGCCACACGCCATCGCCTGCATCTTGGGTGGCGCTCAAGCCCCAGCCTCTCAGCGTATCTTCAAGCAGTTTGCTCGTGAGGTGAATGCGGCCCTTCCCAGGCTCGATGCCACGCGCCCACTCAGGTGGTCCAAGTGCGCCATCACCTTCAGCAAGTTAGACCAGCTCAAGTGTGCGGCAACTGTCGGCGCCCTCCCGATGTTCTGCTCCCCCGTCATCAGCAACGTTCAAGTCGCCAAGACCCTCATTGACGGCAGCGCAGGCCTCAATGTCCTTTCCGTCGAGACTTTCGATAGCCTCCAGGTGCCATACGATCTGCTACAGCCTACCAAGCCCTTCTCAGGAGTGACCGATTGCTCCACCACCCCGATAGGGCAGGTCCGCCTCCCTGTCACATTCGGCCAGCGTGACAACTACCGCACCGAGCTCATCGACTTCGACGTCGCCCACATCCGCCTGCCGTACAATGCCATCCTTGGGTATCCAGCCTTGGCCAAGTTTATGGCAGTGACCGATCACGGCTACAATGTCCTCAAGATGGCAGGGAGCGACGGCATCATCACGGTCCCCTGTGAAGAAAGGGATGTGGTGTGCTCCCTCGAGCATGCTTACCAAGCTGCAGCGGCCGAAGACCCCGACAACGAAGGCACCCTGTACCCTCCTGAGGCCATCCCCGAGAAGAAGAAGCAGCTACTCCGCCAAGGGCCTCAGGAGAGGGGCGTTTCCAGCGGCACCACCTCAAGACCTGCGCCCACAGACAGGGCGCCTCCCGGCCTCACATAGGAAGGTGCGCCCAGCGCCCTCCTCAGCCTGGGCTCGGGGCCTCTCTTCTGGGGGGCCTCAGACCTAGCCAACGTCACGAGGGAGGCGCTCGGGCACCATGTAGAGGCATGCTTCGCCGCACGTTTCCCTCAAGAGGGCACAAGGCGTGGAGCGCCTAGTGCTCAGGAGTTCATCGCAAAGGCGACCCAGGAGCTTCAATAGGCAAGGACCATACGCGGCGACCGTCGCCTGCCACCCGACGCAGCCCCCATCCTGTTGAGGACGGCGGGCTGCACGTCTGCATCGACATTCCAGGGCTCAACAGGACCGCATCCCAGGGACGTTTCTGGCCCTCGCGCGGTTGACATTGCGAGGGTCCACCTCACAGCTATATTCGCATGCCATTCAGCTTGCTGAACGTGGCTGTCACCTTCCAGCGCCGCTTGCGGAGCACCCTGGCGGCTCAGGAGGCCAGGCATCATGCTGTCCTGGCAGAGATGGCGACAGTTCTTCAGGAGCCACCTGGGCCTACAGAGCCTCCTGAGCCTCAGGACCCTAGCGGCCCGTGAGGAGCAACTTCTCCAGCACACATCTTCAGCTACTCCAACACCACTCTAGCTACGGTATCTGGTGACTCTTTCCAGTTCATTCAGTTGGGGGCGCCCTTCGGGCAGCATTATCCCCAAGTCGCACGGGCCTGTCCCTGCGACGTGTATCCTTTTGCATCTTTAGCTTACTCCGTTGGGGGCGCCCCTCGGGCTGCATTATCTCCAGGCCGCTCGGGTCCGTCCCAGTGGCATGTATCGTTCTCACGTCTATCTGAGCTAGCTTGCCTCCTTCCATTATTTACCTCATGATCGTTACCTGCTTACCTATTGCCCCTCGCGGCCACCCGCGTTGCTGACCGACCTCTTGCTCATCCCGCAACGGGGGCTACACATGTTGGCACGACGCTTGTGCTCGGGTCCGTCCCTGCAACGCTGACAAACCTGAGTGGTCGAGCTCTGGCTCGCGGCATGCCCCGCGAACGTCACCTCACATGGCCCTCAGTGCCTTCATCTTCTTGCTCTTCTTGCGGAACGACCAGCGGCAGGCTAGCAGACGCGATTGCAACCTGCATTCCTCCCACGCGCTAACCTGCAGGAATCTCCGGAGACTGGCAACCGACGGTGCCGCGGGCTCCTTCCATTTTTCACGCAATTCTCTTGCGCGTTAAAGGGGTGGCTCCTGAGCATCGCGTCTCGGGAGCTCTTACTGACTCTCCAGCCCTCACCCCCTGGCCTTGACCACGGCACCATGACCTGGCATACCAGCGGCGGCTGAGCTCACTCGAGGGTCAGGAGCCGAGGACGCAGAGCGCCTGGAAGGGCGTGAAAAAGAGATGGAAGCTGGCGCGGGCCTAGCCCAGCCATACCACCACCGCTAATGCACGAATCGGGCGCTGCACAAGGGAACCGCCTCAGGCTTGATAAGATAAGTCACGTATTCAAGTCAAGCCCAACACATGACTTAGGATTTTCGGCCCCTGCAGCCTTGCTCTAGGAATGTCGCCTTCCTTTTCAACCTTTAGAAAGGTGCTTGCACGCCAAGGGGGGCCTCTTGAGCATCGCTCCTCAGGAGATCTTACCGGACCCTGGGCTGCTCACCTCCTGGCCTTGACCACGTCACCGCGACCTGGCATACCAGCGACGGCTGAAGCCTGCCTGGGGACTGGGGACTGTAGAGCACTAAGCTGCCGCGAGGACAAAAAGGGGGAACAATGCTGAAGCAAGACATGCGATCGCGAATTTCACAATAGGAATACCATTTTATGCAAAAGCACAACAGATCCTTTACACACCCCCACAGGGTTCACCTCGATTCCTTGCGGGGAACGAAAGAAGAAGGTTTCCAGGAGTCATATCTACAGGCACCCCCGCCGACGCCATCATCAACAGTGGGCCACGGGGGCCGACGCCAACCCCGTCCAGATCAACGGCGACGGCGGGCGGACGCCGCTGCCGTGCTCCGGGCACGGCGAGAGCTCGGGGGCACGTAGCTGTCGTCGCTCGTCTCTGGGGTCTTGTAGGGCTCGGAAGATTCGCTGGACTCCCAAGCGCCATCATTGCTGTTGGAGGAGCTGTCGGCAGGGCCAAGGGCGGGCCCAGCACCAGCTGTCGCTCCGTCCTGGCGACCCCCTCCAGGGCAGCACTCCAGACGACGGTCCTCCTCGTCGAAGACCTTGAAGGACATCGTGGAGCGCTGTCGTACTCAAGGTGGATGCCGAGGGCCCCTTCCGCGCGGCAAGCACGCGCGACCTCACCACATCCATGGGTCATGAAGATCTTGCCCGAGGATACGACCTCGACCTCTTCTCCTGTCGCTGGGGAGCCACAGCCGACGTGCCGCAGCCACAGCTCAAGTGGACCCCTCGGCGGCATCTCTCCAGCGAAGAACTACGGGAATCTGATCCACGTCCGCGGGGGCATTGCCGCCCACACCACGAATTCGTGCGAGGAGCCCTCGGCGTGAGTTCGTGGGCTAGCGGTGCGGGCCACCACAGCACGGCCACCGCGACCATGGCGCGAGCGGCGCGGGCTGCTGCCCCCTCCTCTGGAGCCCTCTGCCTGGGCGTGCAAGGGCAGTAGATAGCCGGGGGGAGGCTATTCGTACCAAGGCCTCATCACCTCCTGCCTCATGATGATGTCGCGGGGCGGGCCAGCCTCTTCTTCAACGGAAGTGGCCCCTGCTCTTCGTGGGGGGCCTTTCCTTTCTCAGCAACGGAGAACCTCCTTATCGGCACCATGGGTTTCACAGCAAGATAGTGGAGCAAGGAAGAAGAAGAAGCAGACGGAGTGGAGAAAGAGATGAGCGACGGGGGCTCCGCCCCTCTCCTCATTTATAGCCAGAAGAAGGCCAACCACCGGCCTCCACGATCGTAGGTACTGATGGTTTTCTTCTGCATGCAGCAAGGTCTCGTCAAGTCGAACGGTTGCCGAGGCAGCATGGGGAAGCGGAGACGCCCGCGTCCCGTCGGTCGCCATGCGTCAATTAAGGCCTTAGGCGGTTGGGGACCGTGCTGCTCTGCACTTGCCCTTTGGCTTTGCCTCGAAGCCAAGTTCGAGCGCGCCTTGGGCCCGGGGGCTACTGTCGGCGTCCTAGGAATGGGGGTCCCCAGACCTGCCTGCCTCCAGCCCACGACGCGGCTCCACCAACCGCATGGTACGACCCATCTTTAGCAGCAACCGCTCAAGACCCTCGTAGGGCGGACGACGCCAAGACCTCCTCAGGGGCAGCCTCACTAGGCTGGCTCCCGAGGAACGGAGATACCTATGCAAGGGGCACCTCGCGACGTTCACGTGACATCAGCCATGATGACCAAGGCCAGGCGGACGCCAGCGGGCGTAGTGTACATGTTTCCTCTTTGGTGCTAAAGAGGCAACAAGAGGCGAGGAGTCCTGAGGCATCTGGAAAAGGTTTCCATATCGGTGCAACAGACCAAGACCAGAAGGATGGCAGGACGGAGGTCACCGCGAAGCCCACGGCGGCGTCACCACTAGAGCCTTTGGCAGGCCAAGACCACCTTTTGTCAGGATAGCTTGTACTAGTTGTCTCCCTTCAAACTTGGCCGTTGGGGCATCCCTTCCCGCCTAATATTTGGGAAGAGGACCAGGGCCTCTATAAATAGGACTAGCCAACACCATAGGAGGCAACTGATCTTGGATTGGATCCATTCCACCAAGGCCATCCCACCAGCACACCGATCTCTAGAACACCTCTCCTCAGGAGGTTGTTCTTACCTTGTACTTTTCATCCTCAGCCTACAAGGCAATCCACCACACTACACTGGAGTAGGGTATTACACCACAACAGTTGCCCGAACAAGTATAAACCCTCGTGTCTCTTGTTATTTGAGTTCGTTGAGCCAGGCCTACAGATCATTGTGCGATCAAGCTAGGGAGAGAGAGATATTCGTGCGCACCCCTGTGTTCGAACCTCAAGGGTTTGCCGGAACCCAGAATCCGACACCGGCTGTGCTACTGCGCAGGCCTCACCGCCCCACCGTACTCCCATCGCTGGCCTAGCCATCCGTCTACTCAGCCACACATGTTGTTATTCTCCGGTGATAGCAGACGAACCAGTAAACCCTCGTACTCCCCTCCATGTGGGAGACAACTACCGAGTCTTCCCTGTCTCCGTGTCGTTCCCTTCATAGGCCTCGCCGTCGTCCACCGCCCTGGTGCTCTCAGTGCGGCGTGGTCAACGAACGACATCCATCGGAAGTGGACTGTACGTGGAGAGGCTCACTGCTGGGTCCACAGCCGCACGCAAGGAAATGCCTCCTTATTACGCGCGAAATAATGATTCCTCCACCTGACAGCTGGGACCCACCGGAAGGGCCTCTGTATTTCACGAAAAAAACATTCCCCCCGCTGACAGGTCAGACCCACCAGTTATATCTTCGCACGCAAGGAAGTGCCTCATTATTACGCACAAAAAAATGAATACTCCCCCTGCTAGCTGGGACCCACCATAGTGGGAGGTTGACTTGTGGGCCTACTAAGGTTACGCGGACGGAGGGCTTTTTCAACTTAGTCAATATGAACGATTCTAGCTCCAGTGACCGTACGATGTCCGTCCAACGGCCTTAGTGCTTCTTCAACCTCTGGTCTTCTTGCTCCAGCCACCCAAACCAGCGCCGGTCGTGCCGCCTGCTCCTGCCTCCCATGGCCAGCTGTCCTGCCGCAGAGGCCTCACCACCCCCTACTACTCCCACCGCTGGCTAGGCCATCCCTCTACTCACCCACACCCCCTATTATTTTGCGGCGACGGCAGCCTCACACCGAAGCCGAACCAGTGAACCCTCGTACTCCTCTTCGCATGGGCATCCACTTACGTGTCTTCCCCGGCTCCTCGTCATCCCCTTCCTAGGCCTCGCTGTCATCCACCGCCTTGGTGCTCTCGGCGCGGCGTGGTCAATGTGCTCCACGAACGACTTCCATCGGAAGAGTACTGTACGTGGAGAGGCTGATAGCTGGGTCCATGTCCGCAGCAAGGAAGTGCCTCCTTATTACGCGGAAAATAATGATTCCTCCACCTGACAGCAGGGACCCACTGGACGGGCCACCATATTTCGCAAAAAATATGTTTCCCCCATGACTGCTGGGACCCACCAGCTACATCTTCGCACGCCAGGAAGTGTGTCCATATTACGGGCAAAAAAATGATTCGCCCCCTGAGTGCTGGGACCCACCAGCTACATCTTCGCACACAAGGAATTGCCTGACAGTCGGGACCCACCTGGTTGAAGCGTACGTAGAATTGTCATTCTGGTCGCGAACGTGTACATACATACGATCGGTCGGTCTGTAGACTGCAGGCTGCAGCGATGAACCATGGCCGTGTAAGGAAGGGCACGTGTCGTAGTATAGGCACACATGTGTCGTAGTAGAGGCGCGCACGTAGCATGTCACGCAGTCCCGTTAATATCGTGTACATGTATGTATAGCCAGGGTGCAAGAAAGTAAATACAGCCACGTACGTACATACGGGCGGGGTCTCGAATGCCTACTCGCGCATACGTACGGCTAGGGCTCGTGAGAAACTGTGTCGTCGTGTTCATCGGGAGCCAACCGGCTTAGATGGAATAGCCGATCGAAACGAGGCCTGGTGGGGAACAAAACGGAGGAAACGTTCTTGTGTTCGACCGACCACGGTCGAAACGGGATCCTGTTCATCGGGAGGGGTCTGGCGTACCACAAAATAGAGGAAACAGACTTCTCTTGGACCTCCTATGGTCGAAACGGGGTCCTGTTGATCGGGAGGGTGTGGTGTACCGCAAAACGGAGGAAATGGACTTGTGTTGGAGCGCTATGGTCGAAATGGGGGTCGTGTTCATTGGGAGGGGTGTGGCGTACCGCAAAACTGGACTCCACGGGATATTGTTCATCTCCACCTTTGACTGCCTCCACGGCCTACTGTTCATCCACCGTCAACCTCCTCCAGCCTCCACCTGCGACTGTTCATCCACGGGCTCATATTCATCCAGCCTCCATTACTCCTCCACTAGCTACTGTTCAACCAGCCCTCTCTCCACGGGGTCCTGTTCAACCACCCCTCCACGGGCTACTGTTCATCTAGCCCTCCATCGACTACTATTCAACCAGCCCTCAACGGGGTCGTCCTATTCATCCAGCCCTCCACGGGGTCCTGTTCATCCACCCCCAACCGGCTCGATCGGGGTCCTGTTCATCCAGCAGCAACGGCCTCTACTACCACGGGGTCCTGTTCATCCAACCCCCCACCAGGAACTGTTCTTCCAACCCCCCCCCCAACAACGCTCATTGTTCATCAAGGGAAGGAGGCAACAGGGTTCGATCGGCTTCAGTTAGCAGCAGTAGCGAAGGAACCACTCGGGTTCAGTTAACAGCAAGGGATCGATCAGGGTTCAGTAACATGGCTAGTGCAATCGCTCGGGTTTAGTTAGAGCCCAACGCCTCGCTAGGGTTCGGTTAGAGCGCAACGCCTCGCATACACGCGCATACGTGTATGAGAGAAACGCGCAAACCTCCGTGCATTGCTCGGCCCCGACTACCCACTGTAACCGGGAACTACCCGATATTTTCCCCGCCCTCGCTTCTACCACGGTTTTTCCCGTCATGGACGGCCCAAAGAATGTCATGCAACTGCGTCTCCGGCCCGCCCAGGACGAAAGGCCCATTTTCTGTCATGATTTTTTGTCATAGAAGTAGGAGCCCACCACATCTATGATGATACCGGGTTTTGTCACAATTATCGTCATAGAAGTGTCACAAGCATGACAGAAAAAATTCGTTCGGCCCCAAATGTCACGGATGTGTCTTTTTTGTAGTGTTAGTGCTCCTAACCTTGCTATTTTGCGCCATGCTTTACTTCGTGGTAGAACTTTTAGTTTGGGCGTTATGGTTGCTCGATGGTTGAGTTTAAACCATTCGAGGGGTCCTATCTTTGGAGGTATCTATGCCTCCCGCCTTGCTAAACGCTTGGAGATACCCATTAGGCATGAGGAGAAAGAGGAGATGCTGCTACCCACTATATACTTAGATTACAACAACATGGTAGCACATAATTTTATTAGTGGTGATAAGGATAAGAGACTCATCTATAACCTTGTATTTAGCCAGAAAACTTGTCAGATCATTACTTTGCCTGCACCTTTTTTGTTCAACACTCATTCAGGCACGTGCTTCATTTTGCCCCAGGACATTTATATGCATACTGGGAAAGGACGCGATCCCCAGTTCCTGAGCCAGAGCCATCACCTGATCCGCATCAGGAGTATATTTATCAGTGGGAGCCACAGGAGCTCGCCAACCACTGGAACCCTTAGGATCCTCCTCGGTACCAAGGAGAGGGGTACTTTGATCCATGGGCATAGACCAACTTAGGCCAAAAGCCTAAGCTTGGGGGAGTACGTATTTCTCACAGACATTACATTCATGTTCACACACTCATTCCTGTTGTCGGTGTTCATACTTTTTCATTGTATTATCCATGTTAGTTTATTTCTTTTTCTTGCTTTCTTCTTGTGTGTTTGAAAAACTTTGAGAAAAACAAAAACAAATTAGTTGTAGCTTCTTCTTAGTTCACTTTCCATGTTTATTTAGTACTAGTATTAAATAAAACCCAAAAATATTTCTCGTTCTTCTTTTGCTTGTTGGGAGCTTTCCCATGTAAATAGTTTTTCTCGTTCTTGTTTTACTGCCTTCAGAAAAACAAAAACTCCAAAAACATTTGTATGTGTTTCTTTGAAATTATTTTTCATTTCTTTGGGTCGAAAGGAGAAGACCACGATGAAAATGTTGAGTGGCTCTCATATGCATTATTGTTGATCTAACAAAGATCCCATATTACCTTGTCTTCTCCTCTAAATAAATGTTTGCAGATTCTAGCTTAGTCAAATGCACGTGAACTATTATTATTATCCACACCGTTCGGTCGTGCAAGTGAAAGGCAATAATGACGATATATGATGAAATGATTGAGATGAGGAAAAGCTGGTATGACTCGACCTATCTTGTTTTTGTAAATATGATTAGTTCATCATTCTTGATTCAGCCCATTATGAATGAAACATGTTTGCAATGACAATTAGAGATTATAATTACTCATGCCATGCCTAATTAGCTAGGAGTTTATAATGGTTTACCCTGCATGCCAACATGCTTTTAAAATGGTTGTGATGTAGTATGATAGGATGGTATCTTCCTTTGAATGATTCGAGTGGCTTGACTTGGCACATGTTCATGCATGTAGTTGAAACAAAATCAACATAGCCTCCATCATATTTATGTTCATGGTGATTTATATCGTACTCATGCTTTCACTCAATGTTGATTAAACTCAATGCATGTTTATGACTGTTGTCGCTCTCTAGTTGGTCGCTCCTTAATCTTTTGCTAGCCTTCACTTGTACTAAGCGGGAATACTGCTTGTGCATCCACTTCCATAAACCCAGAGTAGTTCCATATGAGTCCACCATACCTACCTATATGCGGTATTTACCTGCCGTTCCAAGTAAATTTCCATGTGCCAAACTATAAACTTTCAAATAATAATCTGTATTGTATGCCCGAATCACTCATGTAGCGACTGGGGGCTGTCAGTATCTTCCATGCTAGGTGGGTTATTCTCACGATGAGTGTTGATTCACTTGTCATTCACGAGAAAATGGCTGGTATTCGGGATGCCCAGTTCCATGCTCAAATCAAATCAAAATATAACGTCAAACAAAAATCCCCTAGGATTGTTATTAGTTGGACCATACCCGTTGTTTCGGATGAGTCGTGGAATGTGCTTGTTGGTGGAGGGGGAGTATGAACTTTACCATTCTGTTTGGGAACCACCTATAATGTATCTTGTATGGAAGATACCGAGATCTCTTGGTTGTTATGTTGACAATGAAAGCATACTTCTCAAAATATTATTCATCTCTATTTCAAAAAGCTCGAGCTCTGGCACCTCTGCAAATCCCCGCTTCCCTCTGAGAAGGGCCTATCTATTTACTTTTATTGTTGAGTCATCATCCTCTTTTAAAAAGCATGAGTTAGAGAGCACCACTATCATTTGTATGTGTTGTTATTAATTGATATTGAGTATGACTGGATCTCTTTTACCATGAATTACAATGTCTATTCAGTCCTTGATCTTCAGTGGTGTTCTGCATTTATGTTTTGCGGTCTCAGAAAGGGCTAGAGAGATACCATTTTGTTATATCATATCATGATTGTTTTGAAAAAGTGTTGTCATCCAAGATTTATTATTATTACTTGCTAGTTGATTATGCCATTGATATGAGTAAATGTGAGACCTAACTGTTATTATGAATATTGTTAGTTCATAATCTTTGCTGAAAAGTTGAATGTTGGCTTTACATATTTGCAACAACAAGATCAAATAGAGTTTGTAAAAAAATTATCACTTTCAATTTGTCAACTGAATTGCTTGAGGACAAGAAATGGGTTAAGCTTGGAGGAGTTGATATGTCTCCATCGCATCTAATTTTCCAAAATCTTTTGCCCTTGTTTTGGACTCTAATTTGCATGATTTGAACGAAACTAACCCGGACAGACGCTGTTTTCGGCAGAATGGCCTTGGTGTTATTTTTGTGCAGAACTAAAAGTTCTCGAAATGACCTGAATATCCACGGAGAATACTTTTGGAATAAATAAAAAATATTGGCGAAAGAATCATCCAGAGGGGGCCCACTAGCTGTCCACAAGGGTGGAGAGCGCGCCCCCTGCCTTGTGGGTCCCCTGGACCTCCACCGACCTCAACTCCAACACCATATATTCACTTTCGGGGAGAAAAAATCAGAGAGAATGATCGCGTTTTACGATACGGAGCCGCCGCCACCTCCTATTCTTCATCGGGAGGGCAGATCTGGAGTCTGTTCGGGGCTCCAGAGAGGGGAAATCATTGTCATCGTCATCACCAACCTTCCTCCATCACCAATTTCATGATGCTCACCGTCGTGCGTGAGTAATTCCATCATAGGACGGTGATGGGTTGGATGAGATTTATCATGTAATCGAGTTGGTTTTGTTAGGGTTTGATCCCTAGTATCCACTATGTTCTGAGATTGATGTGGCTATGACTTTGCTATGCTTAATGCTTGTCACTAGGGCCTGAGTGCCATGATTTCAGATCTGAACCTATTATGTTTTCATGAATATATTTGTGTTCTAGATCCTATCTTGCAAGTTGTAGACACCTATTACGAGTTATGATCCGCATAACCCAAGGTGACAATAATTGGGATTCTTTCCGGTGATTACCGTAGTTTGAGGAGTTCATGTATTCACTGAGTGCTAGTGCTTTGGTCCCATTCTCTATTAAAAGGAGGCCTTAATATCCCTTAGTTTCCATTAGCACCCCGCTGCCATGGGAGGGTAGGACAAAAGATGTCATGCAAGTTCTTTTCCATAAGCACGTATGACTATATTCAGAATACATGCCAACATTATATTGATGAATTGGAGCTAGTTCTATGTCACCCTAGGTTATAACTGTTGCATGATGAATGTCATCCGACATAATTATCCATCATTGATCCATTGCTTATGAGCTTTTCACATATTGATCTTTGCTATGTTACTTTGCCGAGCTGATGACTATAAAATGTGATTGCATGACTATTGAGTTTCGTACTTGCATAGGGAATCACAAATCTTAACACCAATATTCTTACTAAAGCATAATTACTCATCAACATAACTCACATCATCATATCTCAAAACTATTACTAAGAATCAAGTTTATTTTGTCCAATGATCTTCATGAAAGTTTTTATTATATCCTTCTTGGATATGTATCACTTTGGGACTAATTTTCATGTGTTGCTTTTCATAAGCTCAAACAAATATAAGTGAAGATCATGAGCATAATTTTTCTTCTTTCTCTCAAAATAATTTAAGTGAAGCAAGAGAGAATTTCTTGAAAATTTTACTAACTCTCAAATAAATCTAAGTGAAGCAAGAGAGCGTTTCTTCAAAAATACTGAGCACACTGTGCTCAAAAAGATATAAGTGAAGCACTAGAGCAAGTCCTATTGCTCATAAAAAATTTAAGTGAAGCATAGAGAGCAATTCTAACAAGTCATGACATAAATTTTGGCTCTCTTAAATAGGCGTGTACAGCAAGGATTGAAGACTTAAAACACAAAATAAAACAAGCAAAGACTCATATCATACAAGACGCTCCAAGCAAAACACATATCATGTGACGAATAAAAAATATAGTTTCAAGTAAAATTCCGATAGTTGTTGGAAGAAAGCGGGGATGCCACTCGGGGGCATCCCCAAGATTAGTTTGTTGCTCAGTTTTGGATAATAGCGTGGGATGCCGGGGCATCCCCAAGCTTAGGCTCTTCTATCCTTCCTTCATCCATTGTAAGATAACCCAAAACTTGAAAACTTCAATCACACAAAATTCAACAAAACCTTCGTGAGATCCGTTAGTGTAAGAAAAATAAACCACTACTATAAGTGTTGTATCAAACCAATTCTTATTTTATTTTTGTATTATATCTACTGTATTCCAACTTTTCTATGGCAAAAAATCATCAAATAAAACCATAGAGCATCGAAATAAGCACACAACACAAAGAAAACAGAATCTGTCAAAACAGAATAGTCGGTAGCAATCTGATTTGTTTGAATACTTCTGGAACTGCAAAAATTCAGAAAAACTAGGACGACCTGGGTAATTTGTATATAAATATTATTCAAAAAGAATTGGCATTTTATCACGTTCTGGTGATTTTTAACAATTATTTTCGTGAGCACAAAGTTTCTGTCTTTTCCAGCAAGATCAAACAACTATCACCCAAGAAGATCCTATTGGTTCTACTTGGCGCAAACACTAATTAAAACACAAAAAACACAATCATAACAGTAGAATAATTATGCTAGCACTAAAGAACAGAAAGCAAAAATAAAAAATAAAATTTATTCATTAGGTTGCCTCCCAACAAGCGCTATAGTTTTACGCCCTTAGCTAGGCATAAAGTAAGGATCTAAGTTTTATCTTCCGAAGTTTTGGCAACTTTTGTAAGGGTTTTCTCAAACCCGGGAGGCTCTTTACGATTCCCTAAATTCTCCGGAAAAGAGACCATCTTAAGATCCAAAATGTGCAAACGCTTGTTACAAAGAGTAATCAAAGTATTCATGCGATTGATACTACCATTGAGGTGTTTGAGGGGTTCATTATATTTCTGTATTTCAACCATATGTTTATGCAAATCACCAAGTTTGTCCAACATTTGAGCTCCCTCGGACGTGAAAGGAAACCCCTTCTTTTGAGGTGGAATTCCCAAAATTCGCTCTAAGATTTCATAGGCAGCATTGGCATCAAGTTCAATAAAACTTCCTTTAGCGGCAAAATCGAGAAGTTGTCTATGATGCAAAGCCAATCCTATGTAAAAATTACGAAGCAAAACCTTAGCACCCCCATTTAAATTATAAATATGATATGATTCCATAAGCCTATACCAGGCATCTTTCAAATTTTCTCCTTGTCTTTGCTTGGAGTAGAGGACTTCAAAATCTGGTGAAAAGGAGGAGTAGGGACGCTAGCCATCGAGACTAGAAAGCAAGAGAACGACGAACAGAAAAGAGAGGCGAATGGCAAATAATGTAAATTGCAAGGAGATGAGATTTGTGATTAGGAACCTGGTATATGTTGAAGATCCTCCCCGGCAACGGCGCCAAAAATTCCTTTTGATGTTGCTTGAAGCTACGTCGGTATTTCCCCAAAGAGGAAGGGATGATGCAGCATAGCGGCGGTAGGTATTTCCCTCAGAAATGAAACCAAGGTTATCGAACTAGTAGGAGAACCTAGCAACACATGGTAAACAGCCCCTGCACACAAATAACAACACCTCGCAACCCGACGTGTTAAAGGGGTTGTCAATCCCTTTTGGGGTACGGCGCCATAAATTGCATGTTGACGGGAGAAAGTTGTAATAGATTGAATAAATAGATCGCAAATAAAATAGAGTGCAGCAAAGTATTTTTGTATTTTTGGTTTAATAGATCTGAATAAAAAGTGCAAATAAAATATATCGCAAAGCAAATATAGGAGAAATAAGACCCAGGGGCCGTAGGTTTCACTAGTGGCTTCTCTCGAGGAAAATAGCTAACGGGGGGAGAACAAATTACTGTTGGGCAATTGATAGAACTTCAAATAATTATGATGATATCCAGGCAATGATCATTATATAGGCATCACGTCCAAGATTAGTAGACCGACTCCTGCCTGCATCTACTACTATTACACCACACATCGACCGCTATCCAGCATGCATCTAGTGTATTAAGTTCATGGAAAAACGGAGTAATCCAATAAGAATGATGACATGATGTAGACAAGATCTATCTATGTAGAGATAGACCCCGTCGTTTTATCTTTAGTAGCAACGATACATACGTGTCGGTTCCCTTTCTGTCACTGGGATCAAGCACCGTAAGATCGAACCCACTACCGGGCACCTCTTCCCGTTGCAAGATAAATAGATCAAGTTGGTCAAAAAACCCAAATATCGGAGAAGAAATACGAGGCTAGAAGTAATCATGCATATAAGAGATCAAATAAACTCAAATAACTTTCATGGATACAAAAAGATAGATCTGATCATAAACTCAAAGTTCATCGATCCCAGCAAACACACCGTAAAAGATTTACATCATATGGATCTCCAAGAGACCATTGTATTGAGAATTCAGAGAGAGAGAGAAGGTCCAGCTACTAACTATGGACCCGAAGGTCTGCAAAGAACTACTCACGCATCATCGGAGAGGCACCAATGGAGGTGGTGAATCCCATCCGAGATGGTGTCTAGATTGGATCTGGTGGTTCTGGACTCTGCGGCGGCTGGATGAATATTTCGTCGATGCTTCTAGGGTTTCTGGAATATTGTGGTATTTATAGAGCAAAGGGGCGGTCCGGGGGCACCCGAGGTGGGCACAACCCACCAGGGCGCGCCTGGGCCTCCTTGCACGCCCTGGTGGGTTGTGCCTCCCTCGGGGCACCCCCAGGCGCAGCCAGGACCCAATGTGTCCCTTCTGGCCCATAAAAAATCATCATGGAGTTTCGTGGCATTTGGACTCCGTCTAGTATTGATTTTCTGCAATGTTAAAAACATGGAAAAAGCAACAACTGGCACTTGGCACTATGTTAATAGGTTAGTACCAAAAAATGATAGTAAAATGACTGTAAAATGACTGTAAAATGATTATAAAACATCCAAGATTGATAATATAACAGCATGGAACAATAAAAAATTATAGATACGTTGGAGACGTATCACATGCTTGGCAGGAACTCGCGAGAAGGGCAGCGTCGCCGCGTGCCTCGCTTTTCTCATTCAGACAGGGGTAGCGCGGAGGCCACGCCGCCTGGGCGGCTCGGGCCCGTCGCGCCACCACTACCTCCCTGTTCTACTACCGCCTCGGTTACGGTGGGCATGGGCGATGGGGCCCAGGCAAGACAGAATGAGGGAGCAGTGTCGCCTCTCTCCTTAGGAGCCACTGATGGTGCGAGCATCGATGCTGACGCCGGCATAGCTTAACGCGTTGTTTATGACCTCTGGTTCGCGCAAGCATTCCTCATACCTGGCACGCCGAAGATGTCGTGGTAGAACACGATCACCTATGGGGCCATCGGCCCCTTGTGGTTCGGCAAGGGGGAAGGGCACGTTGCACAAAGAGCAGAGGCCGTGGAGTAGCACGGCAATGGTGACGCTGGTGGTTTTTCCTAGGTTTGGGCCGTCATGAGGCATAAAACCATATTCCTACTTTGGTGGATTGATGGAGGGACCGTGAAGAACGTGCGGCGCTCGAGCCCGGCAAGGTTGCCCCGGGAAGAGCAGCTACGCGTGTATGTGTGTACAAGGGTCTGGATCCTTTCTAAGGTTGCCACGACCCTCCTTTTATAGGTCAACGGGTTACCATAATGGAAAAATAGTCATTATCCAGTGATTAGATATCCAACAGTGCTATCATACCTAACTCTGCAGACAGGACAAGGTGCATTAAATGCACCACTAGGTGTCACGTCATGAATGTAGCCCGGCAAGCCTTGCCGCGCCTTTTTAATCATCTCTCGCATGTCTGCTTGACATGCCTCTGGATGGGTGTCATATGGAGATAATCTTCCTTCTAAATGGCTGCCATGCGCCAAATGACAGTCACTTAGCTATCTGGGGGCTCGACGCCGCATCGATGGATGACTTGCGTTGTGATGCGGTGGAGCGGTGGCGTCTTGAAGTCTTGGCGGGAAAGGGACTTGTCTTTGGGGTGGCCTCGGCTTGACCAGGCTCGCCTACCTGGCAAGGAAGGGTTTTTCCTTGTTGATATCTTGCTGTCTGGGCTTGTCTTGGATACTTGGTGCTGCAGGGTTGGAGGCCTACTGTCCGTGCACATGTCAGGGGAAACATACACCCTTGCTTGTGTACCCCGACAACAACGAGCTAGCGTAAGTCCCTGCATTTCATTTAATTCGTACTGGGCTGCGTGTATGATTTATGTGCGGTGGCAGATCCATGAATTCTAGGAACCAGGGGCGAAAATGTAACTTAAAAAATACGAAGGCACTTGCACTCTGGAAATCAACATAACTTGAGAAATGTGAAGCTAAATGCACTTTTAAAACCAACTAATGATCCAAAGTAGTTCCAGATTATAAAACACTAAATGATGTGAGCACCAAAAAACACAAAATGCAACATGGTGTACAAGGACTACTAACATGGACTGTACCTGCTTGAATTATTTGTTCTCTGGCCGAAAATATCCAAGTGTAATTACACCAATAACCAGTACGCCAACAGTTTCAAACAACAAATTAGAAAAGTATTTATGCTACATTTTCATGATACGGGGACTTTTTGGTAGATGGCCTTGACATTTCCTCAAGCCGTGAAAATGTACTATAATTTGTTTGTCATCAATTCCTGCAAATCTCTCACTCTCAACATAGCAAACGCTACAAAAGAATACACTTCCGTGATGATACGTGTTTGTCATAGTTGGTCACGTTTTCTGTCATGCATGTACATCCATGAAGATTTTATGACAGAATCAAGATAGTCATACCTCTGTTGTCGTAGAAGTGTTCCATGACATTACCAAAATTATCATCACGGAAGTGTCCACTTCCATGACGATAAATGGCGCGTCATGGAAGTATTTTCGTCAAGGGTAACCAACACGTGGCATCCACCGTAACAGGTCGCTGTTAAGATACTGGGTTCGGTTCTGGATCCAATAACACATTAACAACCCGGACCAATGGGGATTTTCCATGTGTAAAATTCTCATTGGCCAGAGGAAACACGTGTTGGCCCACCGTTGGGACAGATGTCATCCACTCATTGGACATGAGGCGCCTATGATACGTCCACACATGGCACGGCCCAATAGAGGCCCATTCCAGTGAAAAGGCTGGCCCATTTGACTTGGTCAAAAGGTAACAGGCCGGCCCACGGAAAGCCTGTTAACGGACTGTTCGTATATAGCCCATTGACAGCCCGCTAACTCCCGTCCTGTTACGGCCTATCAGAATTAAGCCCAGTAGCTTCATCTGGGCCGTCAAATATGATTCCAGCCTGTTGTAACTTCCGGCCCATGTATGGCCCATGATGTCTTTCGGCCCATATGAGGCCATTTGTAACTCTGGGCCCATTAAAGGCCCGAGATGAAGCTAGCCCATAATGAGCAGTGTATCGCTTTATACCCATTAACAGCCCATTACTCCATCGGCCGTTTCCAGCCCGTGTTAACTTTCGGCCGTCTAAGGGCCCATTTATTCTTAGGCTCATTTCTAGATTTCGGTTAGTTACGGTCCGTTACTGGCCTGTTCTGTTTGTGGGTTAAATTCAGCTCGTGGTTACATTCGGCCCATTTATGGCCCGTTAACCCGTTGCGCTGTTTTCATAGCATTATCAAATGTGGCCTATTAACGGCCCGTTATGGTCCACGAATTGTAAAGCCCATGTTTGGCGAAATGATTATACGCCCCTAGAAGGCCCATGGATCCTACAGCCCGTGGAAGACCAATGGATCCTATGGCCCGTAGAAGGCCCATGGATCATACGGCCCGTAGAAAGTCCATGGATCCTATGGCCTGTAGAAAGCCTATGGATCCTACGGCCTGTAGAAGGCCTATGGATTCTACAGCCCGCAAGAGGCCCATGGTTACAACAGTCCGTGTGTTGCCATGATTACTGTGGCCTAGTTACCAAAAATAGGTTATTGTGGCCACTAGAAAAACGCGGAAAGAGAACTGCAGTGACTACAAGCAAACAACTAAACAAGACAATAAGAAAATAAATAAGCAAGCAACTAACGCTAGCCTATTATAGCTATTACACATATTACATCCACTGGGCATCAAAGTTCGCCACCAGTGCAAATATAGGGAACAAAGCAGCATATTACATACACTGACCGTCAAAATTGGCCACCAGTGCAAATAAACGCGGCAGAAAACAAGTCCATAACTAAAACAACTTCAGAAGACCTCAAGAAACGTTATCCTGGGTATCCACCATGCTGGCAATAAGCTTAGCAAACTTATTAGCTTTGTCATGTTTGGCGCTAAAATCCTCCAACGCTTGCTGTTGCACCAGAAAGTATGCATCTGAATGCTCCAGGGACTTCCGCAGTCCTTCTGCTTCTTGTCGCAGCACAGTTGATCGATGTCTTTCAGCTTATAGTTGAGACTCAAGAAACCGAACTGATTCAGAAAGTGAGTTTGAATAGCTTGTGCAAGCGATAGTGGCCAGTAACTCGAACAGTAAACCAAGATAGGACTTTGGGGTTGTCTCAATGTCTTCAAGATAGTTTTCCTTAGCTGTTTTATTAGCTTTGTTGGAAACTAACAAGGATGTCTCACGATCATGAACCTTATCTGCATTACTTCCTTTACCATTGCTTAATAAGGCACTCTTCGCCAATATTCTGTTAGCATTCTAAAAGAAGAAACATGCAGACACATAACAGGTTTAGCATGTACTAGTATATGGAACTCATTTCGGTGAACCAGTTCATTAGTAAGGTGGACAAGATTAAACTACCAAGTCTTCTATTGCCAAGTACTCCCTCCGTCCCAAAATATAAGAACATTTTTAACACTAGCATAGTGTCAAAAACGTCCTTATATTCTGGGACAGAGGGAGTAGTACATTATAAAAGCATTAAACAAACATATATTATGTCCTATGGTCACTGCATTGTCTTGCCAAATCAAAACAGAGACACGGTTCAAATCATATCAGTTCAAGAGAAAGCAGCACTGAAAAATACAAAGCGTGGGAAACTACATGGCACAACAAGATTTCAGATGGGTACCACGGGTCTACATGTACAACAACACTATTGGCCCTGTTGTGATGCTAGCAATGTGCATGATATGAGAAGTCAACTGTATACACAATTGAAATTGACATCAACAGAGCTATTTATAAGAGCAAACCTGTTAAAGAAACATGCGTGAACATACCTATTGTGCCATTGGAGTTTCCATTGGATCGTTTAATTTAAAAATAAGTTTGTATGAGCAAATACAGTGATACAAGAGCAAAGCAGTATGCACGATAGCAATGGAATCTTAAATGAGAACAGTTGTTCTTCAGGTTTAAGCACTTGTTCTACATGAACAGAGTACAGTAAGACGCAAGCATATAGTACTTAAAATAAAATGAGCTCATAGACCTTACCACATTCTTGGTTTGGGACTAGTACAGAACCAGGCGTTCCCACTCATCGTCTAGTAAATGTGTCTTAGGAGAACGTAAGGGAATTTGATGAGTTTCTTTGCCAGTGAAGTACGTTTTCTTCAGGTAATTCCGATACTGCCACCAAGCATTCTTGAAGATAGCAGAGGTATTAGCACAGGTTACCTCATCCTGAGTTTCCAAATCAGTCCTTCTCTATAGAGAAAAATGGGAAAATTTGTTGTATTATAACCATCATGGAGGTAGAATGTATGGGACAAAGCAAAGTAATTGCCATGAATAACATTACTTACACATAACTCCTGGACAAACACCTGCAACTGGCATTTTCCTTCATCTTCAGTATAATATTTCCATGATGGGAAGAAACGCACATGGGATTTAACAACATCAAATGCGGTAGATGCTAAACTATGAATGGATGGTTGTGCTTCCTCCACATGAATAGGTGTACTAACTGGTGGAGTTGGGGTTCGCCGTGGTAGTACTGGCGCTTTGGGCACTGGAGCTGCCTTACTAACTGCTCTAGTGTGGGAGCTCTATGGTGGAGATGGTGTTGTGTCAACAGGAACTGGGTTACTATCTGCTAGGGTTGGGGTTAGATTGGGTGAAGCTGGTTCTCTGTCCATCGTAGTAGGGGTAAAATCTGCGGGAGTCTGGGTTATGTGTGGTAGGGCTGGTCTTCGTGCATGTACAGCCAGGGTGCTATCTCCACCAAGAGGTAGCACTGTTTTATTTGAAGACCGTGTTTTTACTCAGCTAGATACTGCCATCACCCGCTCCAATTCAAATGGCTGATAAACAGAAAACATAGTTGAATGTACAAACATTGAGAGACAGATACAATAGATAGTGTGGAAAAAAGAGGGAATGAAATAGTTGACAAGTATATTATTTAACTAAAATGGATAGCATGACATAATTTCACATATATGATGTCTATCTAAACTGGATAGCATAGCATAACATAATTCAAAGATATGATTACATGTTATCTAAGTAATCAGGATCGCATGATTTAATTCACATATGTGATTTATATGCTAAGCAAAGGGCATTCATATATATGATGTCAGAACTAAGAACATGGTGTTGAATATTGTGTATATGATGTCTAAACTATGCAATGCAAGACACCATATGCATGATATGAGCAGTATAACCATGCCAAGTTAGAGCATACACCTTGGTGGGGGAATAGGACTGGTCATCTGTCTCTGAATCCATCTATGAGGAGCTATAGGGACCCAGCAAGAGATCTGCTTTGACAGGTAGCACTGTGTGCTGTGAAAGCCTTGTTTTCACTCCAGATTTTTCCATCACCCACTCAAATGGCTGATTCACAGGAACAGTAGTTTAATGTACAAACATTGTCGACAAATGGAAATGTAATGAAGAAACGGATGGGCAAGATATCATTCAAATATATGATGCCTGGTTAAACAGGATAGCATTGTACATTTCACAAATATTATGGCTGGCTAAAAGACATGAGACTGCATAATTCCCATATATGATATTGAAACTAAATAGGTGGCATTATAGAACATGTCTAAACTAAGCAGATGACATATATGATGTCGAAAGTAGGCACTGCAAGGCTACATATGCATGATATGACTAACATCATCATGCCAAGTTAGAGCAAACACCTTGGGGGGTAAATAGGAGTGGTCAGCTGCGTCTGAATCCGCCTCAGAACAGATATCTTCCTCTGGATTACAATCTGGGGAGGGGGGGAGAGTTTGCCATTGAACCCACCATGGAGCGACGTATGCATGACATTGTATTGCCGCGCAAAACTCTTCTCTTTTTCTCTACATGTTCAGCATGACTGTGTACAATATCTGACATGCATACAAAAAAATATAGTGGGATTATGTAAGGAGAGCATGCAAAAATCTAGAGTAATGGTAACAACCAGTGGATGGATCCAAAAACAATGATAGCAGGCTGATGATTGCTTTAATTTAATACAAAAAAGATGATGATTGCTTTACTATTTGTTTCCCACCCAAGATGAACAACATAGGCATACCCTAGGTGAACCAGATATTAGACAGAGATACTATTCATTGCTGCCTTGATATGTGCCCCACAACTAATTTAGAACTCAAGTTTGAACATCAATTTGGACCTGACTTGGAGTCTAAGAGGTGAACAGGACAATAAAGTAGCAGGTAATATTAAGCAATGCATAACATAAGCAGAAACAAAAGAGTACAACCTCTCTTGTGGACCCGTGTACTCCTCAGGTTCATCTGCTGAGTCAATGATGGTGATGCCGTTGTGGTGGGTGCCAGTGGCAGGGAAGGAGATCTGAGGCGGCGAAAGATGGTCAGGAGTCGTGATGTCTGGTTTGGTGGATGCTTCTGTCGATGGAGCAGCTCAGGTGAGGTGGACTACGTCGCGGCAGGAGCAGGACAAACCACACAAAGTTTTCTTCGGCACCTACCTGTAACTGAAGTAATTCTGTAAGGGCTCATTTGGTTGCATGATTCTCAAAACGCAGGGATAGGAACAACATTGGAATAGGATAGGAATGCACATGGGAGACATAGCATTTGTGAACACAAGATTTCTCTCAACTTGGGTGTTTGGTTCAGAGGAATTGGAGGAGCAGAGGAATTCAAAGAAACTTGGCCAAAATAAAGTGAAACCATATGAAAGTGTGTACAGTTAGAATGTTATTCTGCCACTAATGCACTTGGTCTTGTTTTCATGCATAAGATTTTCAAAAGTCGGTCTAGGTGGATGTTTTGCTCCATCCTTTCAACAAAATGCATGAATAATTGAATAGTAGAGTGCCATAGGAAATTTTCCTATTGCTATGTTTTTTCGTTGAACCAAAATATCCCTAATGGATCGACATGAATGTAGAGTAATAAGTGATGCCACAAGTGTACAACCTCTTTGCTATAGCCATGTCGACCTCAGCATCATTGGTTGGTCGCTGAAGAAGTTGAGGCAAAGGTGGCTGTCGGAGGTGTGGAGGAAGATCTGAGGAATATGTAGACGGCATCCAGGGCACTGCTCTGTTGTGACGGATCGTTCCGTCGTTGGAGCAGCTCCGGTGAGCCGTAAGACGTCGAGGCTGAAGCAGCACAAGACAGACATCGTTAATCTCAAGTGGGATTCTAATAGCATCTCCTATAGATGATGTAAAATACATTACCAAAAAGTGATAGATGTAGAGCATGATTGGTTTGCTACCAATATTTGGCTAGCCAAATGTTGGAATTGCCAAATATTGGCAATACCAAGACTTGCCAAATATTGGCAATACCAAGACTTGCCAAATATTGGCAATTTTATGTCAGATAGGTAAGACAACTCGGTAACCAACCAAGTAGTAGCCAATATTTGGCACAATGCCAAACATTGGCATGCCTATTTTTGGCACCAAACCAGTTATGCTCGTAAAATTTACATCACCAGAAACCACCTGACGACAACACATGAGGTAAAAACTGTTGACTCTGAACTTAACTGTCGAAACTAATATTTAATGTGGAATCTGAATGTTACTGTAGAAACTGAATGCAATGGTAGCAGAGAGGCACTTCACATGTAGTTTAGGGAGGGCCTGCAGTTCATCTTCAACCTGCACCCCCCTGAGCCGCCAGCCACCACTGGTCGAACCGCCGGCCCCCGCGCCACCTCGCCTCCTCGCCGCCTCGAAACAACTCCCCACCGCTGGTCCGCCGCCGCCTCGCACCCTGAAACAACTCCCCACCGCTGGTCTGCCGCTGCCCCGGCCAGCCCTCTATCCCCCCCCGACGCACCGAGCTTTTTCTCCGGCGATCCCCACGCGACCACCCCACCACCGCCCCACCCCACCGCCGGCGACCACCGCCCCCACCCTGAACCCTATGATAGATAGTGAGGTACCTCTCCGGCGAGCCCCCCTCCCCGCCGCGGGTGGTTCTTCCTTATCTCCGGTGAGCCCCCCCCCCCGCCGTGGGTGGTTCTTCCTTATCTCCGGTGAGGCCCCTCACCACCTGAAAACTGACTGACCCAAAAGTCAATTCAGTCAACTGGAGTGTAACTAAATCGAAGCAGAGCAGTAGCACGAGCGAGGGGGATAGTAGCAGAAGCAGCGCGAGCGAGCAAGCGAGAGTCTGAGCAACAGTAGCCGCGTGAGCGAGCGAGAGCCAAAGCAGCAGTAACAACGTGAGCGAGCGAGCGAGAGCCGGAGCAGCAGCAGTAGATTTGGCTGGTATGGACGCCGCCGCCGAAGGAGCCTTGCACTGGGGGAGAGCCGTTGTGGAGATGTCGCCCGCGGCGCCGGCTTCGAGGTAGCCGCTCCATGGGGGTGTGGGATGGAGCATCGTCGGCGCCGGGAGGTCGAGTTAAGGAGAAGGTGCGATGTGATGAGTGTACAACCTCTTTGGTGGCGCCGAGTAGGCCTCGGCTTTGTCCGAGGAGTCGATGAGGATGCTGCGGTTCCGGCGGAGCAGGTTAAGGCGGCGCTGTGGGGATGGAGCAGCTGCGATAGACAAGGCGATCATTGGAGGAGCTCCTTGGAGGTGGAGGGCGGGGCGGCTGAACCGGCGGGACGAAGAGATGGATGACGGATCCTCATCCGAGGAGGTGGTTGAGGGACGTCGAGCTGTTGCGGTGGATGACGTCGTCGGGGAAGAGGCTCCGGCTGGGCGACGGTGAGGTGGCAGACGGAGGAGGGTGGGCTTTCGCGTCTGGAGCGGAGAGGTTATGGCGGCCTGGGATTTCGAATGGCGAAAAGTAGGCGATGGGAGGGGGCAACCATGACTTAGGGACGAGCTTGTCCAAAATGTAGTGTGTGTTACAAAAGTACCCCCACCGATTTGAACTAGCGGCCCTTTAGGCTTAGGGTTAGAAGGGGGATTTCGCGTGTCCGGATTTGGCAGCTGGAGGGAGTTTTCGCGCGCATTGTAATTTCGGGATAGCAAGGGGTGGGTTGTGAAGGCACGAGTTTTGTGAGCACGATATCTGAATTTTCAGGATATAACAAGGCGCGGGTTGAATTTTAGGGACAATCCTAATGTGTAATATTGTACTTGTATGTACCAAATCAATTCGCACTTCTCTCAACAAAAAAAGGAAAAAACTAAAACTATTCAAACCACACAAAGAGAGTCGTGTCTTGTTTTACTATACAAATGCTATTCAAAGCTATGAATCCATGTTATGTCCAATTAAAAAATGCCGCTGGCTGTATAATGCATGTGACCTACTCATACCAACATTTTAGTGCATTCCAAATGTCTATACTACCGCTGCAATTCGAACTAAATTTGAATTTGTTTCTCTATTTGAATAAGAATCTACAATCATGATTGTTGTCAACTTCAACCATCATTCGTGTATTACCTTAACAACACACCACATGATTACTATAGAGATAGATATGAACTATGTGTACTATATGAACTCGAATTCAATTTTTTGAATACACTTGATGTTGATTCCAAATAATAGTACATTTTATGTACTAACTAGATCTTCATAATCTAAACCATGTTCCATACGTACACCATGTTTATCACACAAAGTATAGTGCCCCGCCCCCTACGTTATGACAAGTATTTAGCCCTGACCTGCAAAAGCCACACATTAGCCCAAATTATAATCAATGTTCTATATATTATATATAATACTAGCAAGATGCCCATGCGTTCCACGGAATATCAAGATGATCGAGGGGAGGCCTTATTTGCAAATGTGGAGAGGGGTGTGGGTATGTTTTTTCAAAATTGCCATAGTTTCCTTCCTATCCGTCAGAGATAAATCGGACAGCCTATATTGCAGGATGGCAGGCACATCATCATCAACAACTCTGTTTTTCAATGCCTGTATTTTACGCGTCGTTTCCGATGACGAGTAAATTACACTTGTATCTTAATACAGGTGTGAAATAAACCAAAGCTCCCAAGTGCGCATTGGTACGTGTCGGTGCTATACAAACGGTTTTTAACCCTTTTCCGGGACGGCGTTCGGAAGTCACCTAGTGAGTATGGGAGATAGGGGGGTCCTTCCCACACGACCCAGAAATCGTCAAGGATATGCCCTCCTGGCACACATGCTCGGCAAAATGAGGTCGTGTGCCACCAGAGAGCATTCAAATACAGAAATACGTACATCAGTGCTAAAAAAATACAATTATAGAGGCGAAATCATTTCCGGTCGTAAGTACATCCCACACAGTCAGTCACCGCTAAACGTTTCCGTTCGTATATACATCCCACACAGTAACTCCAAGGAAGACGTTTGCGTAAGGTCATGTAACCCAAACAGTTTTCAAGAGAATGTCGTGTGTGATTGTTCATCGATCCAACACGGTTTATTCCTAGAAACTGTGTGCGTTGCCTGAGGTCATCGCCCACGGTGTTTTCTCAATAACCGATTGCAATAGGAAAACCGCTAATTGGCCAATTAGCGGGCCAATTGCCCTATTATTAATAATCCATTTACTAATCTAATTGACATTTATATTAAGCACATAATATATTCCATTTCCATATTAAGGAAGCAGGATTTTATAATTGAAATACATCGAAGTACAACATGATATAGCTTCAGCACTCAGCTAGCCCATTACACAACTGCACCAGCAGCAAGTTTCACATGCAACATCTAGAACCTTTCGAAATTAGCATCATAGACGGTACATAGAGAGATGCATCTCATCTGGAAAACTGCTGAAGCGGAAGGCGAATATTGAGCCTTCATTCATGTTGAAGGTCTTTGCAACTTTAGGCCCGTGCCTGTGGATGATTAACCGTCCGTCCTTCGACCTCTTCAGGAACACTTCAATATTGAACCGTGGGTGTTGTATGAAAACTTTCCTCGCCTCCTGACCACAGAGGTGGTTTGAGAGGTAATCATCAGTGAACCCTGAAAACAAGGATGTGCACAAATATCTTCTCTATATTGAAAATGGGGCAAAGGAATAAAAAAGGCAAGGTATAATAGTTAGTACCATCTTGTAAACCTCAGTGCTTCCCATTGTTTCCCTGCAACACATATAAGGTAGTTAGTCATCAGGTTAAGTAAGGGTTCGCATGCTATAAGTAAAATATGTTTATGAAAAATAAGCACATTGCAGATTCATACAAGCCACATGGAAAACCCATTTATCCAAACCAAGCATGATTAAGAACTAGGAAATATAGCACTTCTATATGTTTCTCATGTATTAAGTGTAGCCAAATTCAATTTATTCCTCACATGGTATACAATAAGAGAATGCAACCACAACAATTGAACATCGCATTGCAGAATTGAACCAAGCAATTAACTAAACACCACAACAAATGAACCAAACGTTAACTGAGCACCACATTGCACAATATAACACACTCCTAATAGAAGATCAGACAGTTAACCAAACCAAGCATGCTTAACAACTTCGAAATATAGCAATTGTATTTGTTTCTCATGCATTTAGTACAGCCAAATTCGATTTATTCCTCACATGGTATACAATAACAAAATGCAGCCACAACAATTGAGCATCGCATTGCAGAATTGAACCAAGCAGTTAACTAAACACCACAACAAATGAACCAAACATTAACTGAGCACCACATTGCACAATATAACATACTCCTAATAGAAGATCAGACAGTTAACCAAACCAAGCATGCTTAACAGCTTGGAAATATTGCACCCTGAAGAATTGAACATCACATTTGCAGAATTGAACTAAGCAGTGAACTGAACACCACATTGCACGACATATAGAATATATACACTATAGCAGAAGATTGCATGGTAAAAGTAGATAGAACAATTCACTAGAATTTGTTAAGGAAAGACAGTAGCTAGCAAACTGAACATGGGTTCTTATAGTGAGCTAATAAGACAAGCTACTCCTCATTGTCGGAGATATCGATGACGATTGGCTCCTTAGACATGGAAGAGGTGAGGCCTCCGCATCGTGGGTGCCCTCGTTGTAGTGGTGAGTTTCCTGAGCCGCTCAGGGCACCAACCTGCTGGCTCTCGATATGAGGTAAGCACGTGCACGCTGAGAAAACACATGGTAGTCTTCGTCGAAGGCACCGGTGGTGGCCTCAAGAAAATGCCACGAACTGTCACTTAAAGCAGCCAACCGCGCCGCCGCGTCGATGTGCGAGGCGTCAACGGTGGCCTCGACGGCGAGGTGGTCCTCCAAGATCTGGTGGTCGGCATGAATGGTAGCCATCACGACCTCATCCACGCATGCGGCCGCGATTTGCTTCTCCGCTGCCAAATGCTCCTTGAGATCTTGGCTATACTGCATGCAACGTGGCTTAGGGTGGCGCTTATTTGGTGGAGGGGTCAGTGATTTGGGTGGAAGGTGTCGTGCTTGCGCCAGCGGTCGGGGCATGTGGGATGTGGAAGGAGGAGGAGGATGGGGGTCTGGTGTGGATTACCTGCCTGGATAGGCAAGGCCGAGCAGCGTGAAGGAGGGTCGCCGGTGAGGAGGTGGCGCTGCAAGCAAGGAGTGAAGATTTCAACTTGGAAAGGAAGGCGGAAACAGGGGAAATGTGACTGTGGGTAAGGGGGAGGGGGCGGGGAGGTAGATATTTCCGCGGAAGCCGAAAATTTGGAATCGCTTCAGCGAAAAAACTGGCGCGCAAAGTGTCATCAGACACGGTCCCTTATTCAGAGCAGGCTGTGGACTGTAGTCATTGCACCTTCTCTCCTAAGCCGTATGCATACTATACTCCGACGGTGCTCCAAGATATTTTGTGTTGCATCTCACACGGTTGGTTATAATAAACTGTGTGGGATCTACTTGATTTTTCGTCTTGATTTGAATTACATAATGGGGTCACAGCGGCCATGGATGGTGTTTGAATTGCTAGACCTTTTATCTGCAGTGAGCATGCAACTATATGTGTGTCATAAAATAATATTATTCAGGGTTCGTTTGGACATTTTTATGTATTAACTGAGTTTTCAATGCATTTATGTGCATAATTCAAATTTGAACTACATGCACATGTTCCAGTGCATATAAATTGGTTGAAAAATCAAATCTTTGTCCTTGGGTACATGCTTATGTCCCATGCAAGAAATGGGAATAAATGTCAAACACCCTGCCACCATCACTCGGCCGCAAACATTGAGATACCTTGTTTTTAAATTCTGGTAAATCCAAAACTCATCCGAAATTCATGAAACTTGGCATGCTATCATGGAGCGGCATCAACATGCCGTGGTAAATCTTTTGTCCCATTTGGGGCAGGTTTGGGTATATGCTTCTCACAAACCAGAGCTTCTCACAACAAGCATGATGGTTTTGGTAGGGAATGCCCCACCTTTGGGGACGAAACGATATCCATTGCCTCTTATTGCTTTCAAAAAATTTCTTGTGTCAACATAGAACAGTAGGAGTGTTGTGTTATTTTTTGTGATTTTTCGGGGTTCGTTTGGACATTTTTATGCATTAACTGAGTTCTCAATGCATTTATGTGCATAATTAAAATTTGAACTACATGCACATGCTCTAATGCATATAAATTGGTTGAAAATTCAAATCTGTGTCCTTGGTTGCATGCTTAGGTCCCATGGAAGAAAAGGGAATGAATGTCAAACACCATGCCACGGTCACTCAGCCGCAAACATTGAGATACCTGGTTTTTAAATTCTAGTAAATCCAAAGCTCGTCTGAAATTCATGAAACTTGGTATGCCATCATGGAGCGGCATCAAGCCGGATGGTTTCGGTAGGGAATGTGCCACCTTTGGGGACGAAATGATATCCATTGCCTCTTATTGCTTTGAATTTTTTTTCTCGTGTCAACATAGAACAATAGGAGTGTTGTGTCGATTTTTGGGATTTTTGGGGTTCGTTTGGACATTTGTATGCATTAATTGAGTTTTCAATGCATTTATGTGCATAATTTAAAATTGAACTACATGCACATGCTCTAATGCATATACATTGGTTGAAAATGAAATATGTCTCCTTGGGTGCATGCTTAGGTCCCATGCAAGAAATGGGAATGAATGTCAAACACCAGGGCACAGTCACTCGGCCGCAGACATTGAGATACCTGGTTTTTAAATTCTAGTAAATCCAAAACTCGTCCGAAATTCATGAAACTTGGCCTGCTATCATGGGCCTATTCTCTCTTATTTTACAAGGTTTACACGAAGAGGGAGAATGCTGGCAGCTGGAATTCTGGGCTAGAAAAGGAGCAAATATTAGAGACCTATTCTGCACAACTCCAAAAGTCCTGAAACTCCACGAAAGTCAGTTTTGGAATATATTAAAAATATTGGGCGAAGAAAGCACCAGAGGGGGGCCACACCCTGTCCACGAGGGTGGGGACGCGCCCTACCCCCCTGGGCGCGCCCCCTGCCTTGTGGCCCCCTTGGCCGGCCTCCGGTGCCCATCTTTTGCTATATGAAGTCTTTCGCCCTGGAAAAAATAAGAAGGAAGCTTTCAGGACGAAGCGCCGCCGTCTCGAGGCGGAACCTGGCGAAACCAATCTAGGGCTCTGGCGGAGCTGTTCTGCCGGGGAAACATCCCTCCAGGAGGGGGAAATCATCACCATCGATCCTCTCATCGGGAGGGGGTCAATCTCCATCAACATCTTAACTAGCACCTGTCGGATCACGGGTTCCGGCAAAACTCTTAAGGTTCGAACACTGGGGTGCGCGCGAAGTTCTCCTCCCTACCGATCCACGCCCTAGGTTTGCTAAGATCTCAAGAACGAACTCCACGAACTCACAACACAAGGGACACAAGATTTATACTGGTTCAGGCCACTGTTGTGGTGTAATACCCTACTCCAGTGTGGTGGTGGTGGATTGCCTCTTGGGCTAATGATGAACAGTACATGGGGAAGAACAGCCTCCTGAGGTTGAGGTGTTCTTGTGCTCGGTGTGTGGCTAAGGATTGGCTCAAGATCAGATTCCTCCTACTGTGGTGGCTAGTCCTATTTATAGAGGCCCTGGTCCTCGCCCCAAATATTGAGCGGGAAGCAGCCAACAACGGCCAATTTGAAAGGGGACAGCTAGTACAGCTTATCCTGACAAAAGTAGTCTTCGCCTACAAAAGGCTCTGGTGGTGACGCCGCCTTGGGCTGCATGGTGACCTCCGTCTTGCCGTCCTACTGGTCTTGGTCTCGTTGCACCGATATGGAAACCTTTGCTTGATGCCTCGGTACGCCGCGCCTGCGCTTGCCTCCTTAGCACCAAAGGGGAAACAAGGACGCTGCGCGTGCTGGCGCTCGCCTGGTCTCGATCGTCATGGCTCACGTCACGAGAACCTCGCGAGGTTTTCCTTGCCTTGATCTGTCCACCCCTCGCAAGCCTGCCTAGCGAGGCCGCTCCTTAGGAGGTCTTGCATCGTCCGCCTCGCGAGGCTTGGCCCCTCGCGAGGGTCTTGAATGCCTTGTTGATGAAGATGGGCCATACAGGCCTGCTAGCACAGCCATGCCGTGGGCCGCAGGCAGGTAAGTCTGGGGACCCCCGTTCCTAGGACGCCGACAGCACCATCTCATCTCAAACCCTAGTTCATCTCTTGTATCCAATCTTTGTCTCAAAACCTCAGATTGGTACCAGTGGGTTGCTAGTAGTGTTGATTACTCCTTGTAGTTGATGCTAGTTGGTTTATTTGGTGGAGGATAATATGTTCAGATCCTTCATGCATATTAATACCCCTCTGATTATGAACATGAATATGATTTGTGAGTAGTTACGTTTGTTCCTGAGGACATGGGAGAAGTCTTGTTATAAGTAGTCATATGAATTTGGTATTCGTTCGATATTTTGATGAGATGAATGTTGTCTCTCCTCTAGTGGTGTTATGTGAACGTCGACTACATGACACTTCACCATTATTTGGGCCTAGGGGAAGGCATTGGGAAGTAATAAGTAGATGATGGGTTGCTAGAGTGACAGAAGCTTAAACCCTAGTTTATGGGTTGCTTCGTAAGGGGCTGATTTGGATCCATATGTTTCATGCTATGGTTAGGTTTACCTTAATTCTTCTTTCGTAGTTGCGGATGCTTGCGAGGGGGGTTAATCATAAGTGGGATGCTTGTTCAACGAAGGGCAGTACCCAAGCACCGGTCCACCCACATATCGAATTATCAATGTAACGAACACGAATCATATGAGCATGATGAAAACTAGCTTGACGATAATTCCCATGTGTCCTCCGGAGCGTTTTCCTTTATATAAGAGTTTGTCCAGGCTTGTCCTTTGCTACAAAAAGGATTGGGCCACCTTGCTGCACCTTCTTTACTTTTGTTACTTGTTACCCGTTAGAAATTACCTTATCACAAAACTATCTGTTACCGATAATTTCAGTGCTTGCAAAGAATACCTTACTGAAAACTGCTTGTCATTTCCTTCTGCTCCTTGTTGGGTTCGACACTCTTACTTATCGAAAGGACTATCATAGATCCCCTATACTTGTGGGTCATTAGGGGTGTGGCGTACCACAAAACAGGACTCCACGGGATACTTTTCATCTCCACTGTCGACTGCCTCCACGGGCTACTGTTCATCCATCATCGACCTCCTCCAGCCTCCCCCTGCGACTGTTCATCCACGGGCTCCTGTTCATCTAGCCTCCACCGCTCCTCCACCGGCTACTATTCAACCAGCCCTCCACAGGCTACTGTTCATCCAGCCCTCCACCGGCTACTGTTCAACCAGCCCTCCACGGGGTCTTGTTCATCTAGCCCTCCACGGGGTCCTGTTCATCCACCCACAACCGGCTCGATCGAGGTCCTGTTCATCCAGCGGCAACGGTCTCTACTACCATGGGGTCCTGTTCATCCAACCCCCCACCAGGAACTGTTCATCCAACCCCCCCAACAATGCTCACTGTTCATCAAAATGCAGCAGGTTCAATCAGCTTCAGTTAGGAGCAGTAGCGAAGGAATTGCTCGATCGGGTTCAGTTAACAGCCAGGGATCGATCGATCACTCGGGTTCAGTAACGCGTAGCCTGCAGTACAATCGCTCAGGTTCAGTAGGCGAACGCCTTGCTCGGGTTCAGTTAGAGCCCAACGCCTCGCACCCACGCACGTACGTGTATGAGAGAAACGCGCATCGCTCGGCGCCCGACCACCCACCATAACCGGGAACTCCCCGATATTTTCGTCACCCTTGCTTCTACCATGGTTTTTTCCATGATGGACGGCCCAAAGAATGTCATGCAGCTGCGTCTCCCGCCCTCCCATGACAAAAGGCCCATTTTCTGTCATAATTTTTTGGCAGAGAAGTAGGAGCCCACCACATCTATGATGATACCCGGTTTTGTCACAATTATCGTCATAGAAGTGTCATAAGCATGACAGAAAAAAAAATCGTTCGGTCCAAAATGTCACGGATGTGTCTTTTTTTGTAGTGATATCATCATTAGACACTAAATCCTGCAATGGGAGCACTATATGTTTTTTGCTTGCATTAGGTACCTCATTAAACACTATATGTTCATCACTAGGAGCACGTAAAATGTTTGCATCAAATCCTTCATTAGTAGTCTATTCATTACACACTTCAGGCTCAAGAACAACATGAGCTTGTATGCCTACACCGGAAACTTGATTAGACACATCAGGTTCAGTCAGTTCAGTATTGATTGGGGGAGTTATAAAAAAACAGAAATTGGTTTCATTTTCTTATAGATTCCCTATATACAAGCAGTTTTACAACTCCGTCAGGTTTAACTATTGGCCAGATATCAGATAGTTGAATTAGATATAATAAGGGATGTGATGTACCTGCTCGTTGCGCATGCTGCTCTTATAAGCTGCGACTGTCCGTTTGCGCAATCTCGATGCCATGCCCGTGTTGCCGCCGCTGCCACCTAGGCAGGATACACCCCGGGTTGGATCTTCATCTTCTTGTCCTTCCATTCTCTTGAAGCCCGACGACCGGCGTCCAACGAGGGCGCGAGGAAGTGCTATGTCGGTCGGTCCAGCGGCGTCTAAGTTAGGAGCAAACCAGACTGGAGGGTCGAGCGAATGACTTGGGGATTTTTCCTTCTGTCGGTCGATATGGGAGGCGCTCATTTGGGCCGTGAGCCTGCTATAGGGCCTACCTTGCACTTACGTTATTGGCCCATCCAAATTGAAACATTTTTCTTCATTTTTTACATTGCCTGCTCGTGCGCTGGGACGAACAAGCCTGGGCCAACCTGGACGACTCAAACTAGGTGTGCACTTTCTAGCCACCCGAGGCGGCCGCCCATACTAGCCCCTATGGTGGCGTCGCCCATTTTTGGGTGTATGATTGGGGTAGTGAAAAATATTCCAGAGGCACTTTTGATTTACCCACGGAATGGTCGAACTGCTTATTTCTATGAACTGAGTTCGCCAACAATGTGAAGGATGCCACTCTTTTCATCCTATTGAAGATTGCTTAGATCTTGATATGCCAAATGTAATCGCATAAAATGTATAGTAAAAGCCAGTGTGATGTGTGTTGCTACAACTAGTCTAACAACCCGTCCTCATATAACATATCAAGGACGCACCATCTTATCATATTAACCATTCGACTTACCAATGCAGTGTGGGACAAAAGAAGTATTCAGACTGTGTATCCAAGCAATTGATGCCACGGGCTCCTTTGTAGAACCTTGTAAGCGAAAAAGAAGTTGCACTGTGCCTATACAAAGAGTTGGCGTAAGTTCAGTTAGAGGACAAAGAATTTGCAGCGTGCCTTGTAAGCGAAAAAGAAGTTGCAGTGTGCCTATACAAAGAGCTTCTCAGAATTTTAGTTAGCCACTAATTGCAAAATTGTTCAATTATGTTGCTTGGCTTAATTTAATTTGCTACTGATTACATAATGCCATAGCCTGTTAATCCTATTATAGACTGGGCCTATCTATGTGTTAGATACTTACTGTTAAGAATTACTTGTTTGCCTCAACTTAAAGAGCTACTTAAGTACGTAGATAGCTGGTCATATGTACTTCTAGGGTGCAGCAAAATTCATGTGTAATTTACATTCTGATACCCTGTTTGTTTAAATGGTTTGTTGTTATCACTTGTAGCACTAGTAATGTTTGTGTGTTCATAGACAGACAACTATCAGGTTTATATGAGGGACAACATCTTTTTACATATGTCTGTGTTGCTGGTAAACGATACCGACTTGTTACTTTAATACGTTGCCAAGAACTTGTTAGTTTTACTAGTTCAGGTGTAATTAAATACGTTGCCAAAACTGGTTAGTTTTTACTAGTTTGATGTTAGTTTCTTATGGCTCTTGCAACACTTTATTTATGATTGCTAACATTCAAGTTTGCAGGATCCAACTGAAACTTCGTTGACACAACATGTATGTTTTCAAAAACTTCCTTGTTTACTTGGTTTGCTACTGTAACTTGTTGTTTTAATCATCTTACCAACTTCAAGTTTTTAGGATCTAATTGGAAGTCCAATTGCATAGGAGGTATATTTTAAAAAAAATTGTGTAACAGGTTTGCTGTTGTAACTTGTTGCTCTAATCAAGTTACTGACTACTCAACTTTTCAGGATCCAAGAGAAACTCCAATGCCACAACAGGTTCCTTTTGCAAAACTTGCTTGTTTAACTGCTTTGCTGCTCCAACTGGTTGCTCTAATCATGTTACTGGCTACTCAACTTTTCAGGATCTAAGAGAAACTCCAATTCCACAACAGGTACCTTTTGCAAAACTTGTTTGTTTAACTGCTTTGCTGCTGCAACTTGTTACAATGATGTTAATAACTACTTTTCCGCATCCAATCAAAACTTTTTAATTCCTTGTTTGTTTAACTGGTTTGCTGTTCTAACTCCCATTTGAGATGTTTTGCTAACTTCAACTTTTTAGAATCCAATCGGAACTTTAATGGCAAAATAGGTTAGCCCAAGATCAAAGAGCGAGGTCCCCATGGATGTTCTATCATCCCACAGCAGTGGCACCGGCCCAATATGCATCATGAATTGCCAACTGTTGATGCTCTAGAGGCTAACCTATTGGTAGAAAGAGATTCTGCGTCTGCACTTAGAGATGAAGTTGACATGTCCAGGAAACAAACAACAGAATCACAAGCAATACTCAAGACAACCATTAAATATTTGGTGGATTTCAAAACGAAGCAAGCTGAGAGTAACCACATTGTTAAGGTCATGAAGGAAAAAAGGAAGTTAAATTCCAAGATGGTAAATCATAGGTGAAATGTTTTTTCCATCGTTGAATAAACTTTTTGTTGTTTGTTCATGTAATCGATGAAACCATTTGTTTTAGAGATCATGTAATAATTGTTTTTTGTGTTTTGGTTTGTAAATTTTTTTGAGCACGAGTTTGTATTAATTGATAAGATTCTGAGACATTTCATTTTGATTGTTGTGCCAGACCTACAAGTATGCCAATCAGGCTGATTGTGCATTTAGCAATAATAGTAGTATAGATGTCCTTAAGTGGCACACATCTAAAAGGGCCAAGATGATGTACTAGCTTTGCTAAAAAAATGATGCTCTTCTAGCAAAAAAAGTACAGCAGCCTGCCTTATGTATGTTAGTTGATATTATTGATCCATATACTCTATAAGTATTTATATGTCTATTAGTTGTGTACATTATTGGTTGATTGACTCGGTATTTTGAATCTTGACACAACGCTTGTGTACATATCTAAATGGGAGTACACTATATGTTGCGTGTGTCATACATGTTACACTTGAGTTGTACAGAAAGTGGTTTCAAATATTTGAATTCACCTTAAACTGGATTCTAGCTTCTGAATTCGAGTATCAGAATTTTTAAATCATATTCATATATGACAGTGGGATATATCTTTGTTGTGCTTTTGAAGATATATAAAAAAACATAGAATGATTTATAAAGATTCATATAACAATACAAAACGAATTCGAATTTAGTTGCCGGGGTAAACGTGGATGCTTATTGTCCCAAAATTTGAAAGAAGCGGCAAAATATCCACTCCCACATCGGCTGCGTGAAGCCAGTGTTTGGTAGATGGAAATTACTGTCTGCCCCTTACACGGACAATCCATCGGCCCGATTTCCACTGCTCTCAATAGGGGTAGGTTAGTAACATCAATTAGACGTGACACGACCACCTCTGAGCCCATTCAGACACGATGGGCGCCAAACGTGGGTGGCAAAACACATTTGATTCAAGCTCGTCCGAAAGACCTCTGTCTCTCCCTCCATTTCCCCATTCATACATGGTGCGCGGCAAAACAAACTCGACCCGGCCGAAATCGATGTAGGCAAATATTTTCAATAGGGGCAGGTTTGTAACCTCACTCAGACGTGACAAAACCGCCCTACCTGTCAGCCCCATTCATACACCGTGGGCGCCAACCATGGGCGCGAAAACACCCTCTCCTCGCCCGAAATCGCTATGGGCAAATATTGGGGAGATGCGAGATTACCGTCCTATCCCCAACCGACGAGATGTCCAAATTTTAAATGGGGCCTAAGTTCGTAACTTTCCCATATTTCAGACAGGTGCGTCCCAAAGACATGGTTCCTCGTACCTCTCCCTCCATTTTCTCATTCATACACCATCTGGGCTAGAACACCATCCCCACACCAACCTCCTCTGTCCGCCACCCCATGTCAGGACCCCGATTCCAAGTCACATCGATCTAGCCGGTAACACCTCATATCACTTTGCGGCCTCACGCATGGTATTCCCACGGGTGTTGCCTTACCATGGCCCGGGACCGTTTGCGCCTTTTGGCTCACGTATATGATAGTGTCGCTAGCATCCATATGACAGAGAACCCGGGCCGACATGACTAGTCATGAACCCAAAGTGGCACTAACTTACGGGGACAGGCATACATGAATCAACATCGAGCATGTCGGTCAGCAGCATGCGAATCCGGGCTGTAGCAGTGGGCTAACAGGACTCCGGTGAACCGGGCTGTAGCAGGCTAGGTAGGACTCCGGAAGTCACCGCGTGACATTTCCCCGAAGGGACAGACACAGGAATGAAATGAATCACATGCCGGCCAGTCAAGTGTTCCAGAGCAGTAGTGCTGGGCTAGCAGGACTCCGGTGAACAGGGCTGTAGCGGACTACTATGGCTCATGGAAGCACAAGACTACACTTCCCCATAAGAGAGGCTACCAAGGATAAACAACTAGGTTGTCGGATGCCACACATACCAAGCATTTCAATCATACACACAATATGCTCGATATGTGTAAATACAACATGGCATCACAGCATAACTCTACGACTCAAGTATTTATTCATTAGGCTCCGAGGAGCCAAGTATTACAAACAGGGGTCTCATGACCCAACATTCAGAGCATACAAGCAACAAGCGGAAGCATTACATGTCTGAGTACAGACAAGTACAAAAGAAAAAGGCTGAGAAGCCTGACTATCTACAAGACCCTCCCAAGGGTACAAGATCGTAGCTGAGGTAACAAGCTACTTGTCGAAGTCCACGTAAACTAGTAAGACCGAAGTCTCCACTTCAAAAACATAAATAAAGCAACGTGAGTCCAAAGGTACTCAGCAAGACTTACATCAGATCCTATCATACATGCATTTGTATCAAGAAGGTAATGTGGGGTTTAGTTGCAGCAAGCCAGCTTTGACTCAGTGGCTATCCTGTACTACGACTGCTGGTAACTCTTTTGAGGTGGCGCACACGAGTCCACTAATCACCACATCAATACACTACTATGGATTCATTTCCGTCTCCCTACGAGAAGGCCATCCATAGCACTCACACTTGTCTTGAGCATTTTAGAGTATCCACTTCAAGTTGTCTATGTACCACGTAAGCATCCAAGAAGTCCATAACCGCGGACCCGGCTATTCGAATAGATCATGTTAACCCTGCAGGGGTGTACTTCTTCACACACGCTCTCGCCACTTACCGCCATGTACACGTCATGTATCTCGGCAACCTTCAAGCGGAAGCCTGGCGAGGGAGTCGGCCACGACCTAACTAACCACACAAGACTCTAGTCCAGGTTTATCGCCTATTCGGGTTCCATCCGCAAGGAGATCCGGCCGGGGTTTCACTCACGGCCCCAAACGATGTGTGCAGGGTTCCCAAGCCCACCTCGCCGGATGGATCTACGCTTGGTACACCGTGCCACTTATGCCTAGTCTGTCCCAAGCCCACCTGGCCGGGTGCCACTTGGTAGACTACTAACACTACCTACAAACACCAAAAACTAGTTGCAACTCCTGGACAGAGATCAAGTTGGTTAATAAGTCGAGAGGGGCACTTAAGCATTCCAATGTGTGGTAGTAGCTAGTCATTGGACAACATACACAGAACTCAGTGCTTAAGGACGGTTCCAGTGAGACAACCCACCATGTACTCCTACATGGCCTCTCACCGCTACCTTTACCAAATCGTGTTCACACACTTAACTCTCAGCACCAGAACATATCGTAACACTCCAATTCATTCCCAATGAATCAGACCTGACACAACTCTAAGCAATAGCAGGCATGGCATGGTAGGAACACAACATGGCTCAATCAACTCCTACACATGCTAGTGGGTTTCAACTATTTACCGTGGCAATGACAGGTCATGCAGAGGAATGGGTTCAACTACCGCAGCATAAAGTACCAGTTGAATCGATGTTGTCCTAATGCAATAAAAGAGAGCAGGAGCGAGAGAGTGGGATTGTATCGGAATGAACAAGGGGGGGTTGCTTGCCTGGTAGATCAACAGAGGGGCACTGCTTCTCAGACAGGTACTCTGGAACACTCTCCGGAGCAGGAACCTATCGAGAAGGAACGATGTCGGCAATCAATACACAAGCATATGCAACAACATGATGCATGAATATGGCATGAATATGTGATGTTGTTTGAGCTAATGCAGCTAGCATTCATTTGGATGAAGTCCATTTGAACCAAGAATTCAAATGCAACTCCAAGTTAAGTCCTTTAAATGCCATTATGTGTTTTCACATATACAGCAAGTATAAGTTGGTTTTGATGCATGAAAACTGGTACAGATGGATAGATTGAATTTTTCTGATCATTTTTCATATATAAATTATTTCAATCTGAGCTACGGTTGAATTTCTATGAATTTTTGAAGTTTATATCATTTTCTAGAATTTCCTGACTAAATAAAATCCAGGAAATGAATAACTGCGTCAGCATGACGTCATCACTACGTCAGCGAGTCAACGTGGCTGTCCAGGTCAAATCTGACGTGTGGGGTCCACATGTCCGTGTCATAGTTAGTTAACATAGTTAATTAGTTGTTAAACTAATCCTAAACTAAAATTAGCATGGCCGGGCCCCACATGTCACTGACCCACACGGGTCAAAGCTGGGTCAATGGGGGGGGGTAGAACTGGTAAATCCCGCCGGCGTTTAGCCGCCGGCGAGGCCGAACGCGGCAGAGGGGCTCGGGATCGTCGCTCCGGCGACCATTTGGGCGGCAGAGACCACGGGCGAGGAGCCAGCACTCGTCCGCGTCATCTGGAGCAAGTGGGAGAGGTGGGGACGGCCGGAGCTTGTTGGAAGCGAGCTCGAGGCGGCGGCCGGAGTTCGACCGAGTGCGCGTGGGTGCTGCAGGGCACGACAGGAGCTGCGGGCCGCGGCGTTGGCCTTCTGGGAGGCTGCTGAGCGCGGTGGCAGGTGCAGGCGCGGGCTGCGGTGGCTCTGGCCACGACGGGGAGGTACCACGGTGGCGCGACCGCTCGGGTACGGCGGCTAGCGTGGCTACGGCACGAAATCGAGTGCGGGGAAGGAGAGGAAGCGGAAGAGAGCTCACGGCGGTCTCGATGGCGTCGTGCGCGAGCTCGGGGAAGCACTGGTGTGGCCGGAGGTGAAGACGACGTTGGTGGCGGTGATGGAGGCCGTCAGGAGGTGTGTGGCTCGACGGAGAGGATGAGGGAGATGCGGCGAAGCTTCTGAGCTTGTCGGAGAGGCGAGGCCATGGCGGTGGGCGCGGCAACGGCGAGCGACGGTGACGGTGGTGCTCGGGCGTCACGCGAGAGAGCGAGGGAGAGGAGGGGAATGGTCACGGGAGAGTGAGAGGGGTACGGGGCGGTGTGTGGCGTCACGCGGAGCATCTAGAGCGACGTGGGGAAGGACAGGCAGGCAGGAGGTGGCCGGACGCATGTGTGCGCGCTGCGGGCACACGTCCCTATCCTCCTGGCGCGATGGAGACGACGACTGGCACTGGCCAGTCGGCTGGGCCGGCCTGTTGGGCTACTGGGCTGCCAGGTAAGAAGCCCAGGTAAGTTTCCCCTACCCTCTTTCTTTCTACTTTGTTTTGTTTTCTATTTTCTGACATTTGTTTCTGCTTAAAAATAATACTAAACTAATTTATTTTCTTATGCCAATTTTTGTAGGAGCTAATGGTATTATTCCAGAGCTCCTCAACAACTAGCATATTTTTTGGACATATTATATATATAACATATATATATATCCAATGCAAATAATTATGCATTAATTCCAAATGGCCAAAATAAATATTTATGAGCTCCTAAAAATATTTGTTAGAATTTTACCTCTGACCAATATTTTCAGAGAGCAACATGAACATTTTCTTGGACCCTTTTGGAGCAATTTTTATTTTGGTTATTTCCAGAAATGATCTCTAAGGGTTTCACAAATCCCCATTTCAAATTTAAATGAAATTTAAACATGATGCACACATGACTAGCTAGTCTAGGTCATACCAGAACTAGGGATGTGACAACTCATCCCCACTCGAAAGAATCTCGTCCCGAGATTCAGGGGTCGACGAAAAGAAAGTGGGATACTCCAGTCGAAGACGATCTTCTCGCTCCCAAGTAGCTTCTCTCTCGGAATGATGAGACCACTGAACCTTGAGAAACTTGATGTTCTGACATCGGGTAACACGCTCTGCTTGATCAAGAATGCGAACAGGGTACTCTCGATATGTGAGGTTATCTTGGAGATCAAGCGTTTCGTGGTCCACTCCATGGATGGGATCCGAGAAGCAACGCCTGAGTTGAGAGACGTGGAAGACATCATGTACTCGAGAAAGGTGTAGGGGTAGTTCCAACTGGTAGGCAACCTCTCCTTGTTTAGCGAGAATGCGAAAAGGACCAATGTAACGAGGAGCCAACTTGCCCTTGATAGCGAAACGATGGGTACCCTTCAAAGGGGTAACCCGAAGGTAAGCTCTGTCGCCAACTTCATAAGCCACTTCCTTATGACGATGGTCATACTGGCTCTTTTGACGAGACTGGGCTGTTTTCAAATTCTCACGAATGATGCGAACTTGCTCTTCTGCCTCCTGGATCATATCCGGTCCAAAGAATTGTCTTTCACCGGTTTCTGACCAGTTCAAAGGTGTTCGACATGTTCGTCCATACAAAATCTCAAAAGGAGCTTTCTTGAGGCTGGATTGGTAGCTATTGTTATAAGCAAACTCGGCGAAAGGAAGACACTTCTCCCAATCCATACCGAATGAGATAACACAAGCTCTAAGCATGTCTTCGAGAATTTGGTTGACCGTTTCCACCTGACCACTTGACTGAGGGTGGAAAGCGGTACTGAAAGAAAGATGGGTGCCCATGGCAGTTTGGAAACTCTCCCAGAAATGAGAAGTGAAAAGACTACCACGGTCTGAATTGATCTCTAGTGGAACACCATGAAGTGAAACTATTCGAGAAATATATAAGTCAGCGAGCTGACTAGCAGTGTTATTCTCTCGAACAGGTAGGAAGTGAGCCACTTTGGAAAGACGATCAATGACTACGAAAATAACATTATTCCCTCTCTTGGTCCTGGGAAAGCCGGTGATGAGGTCCATACCAACTTTATCCCATTTCCACTCAGGAATAGCTAAGGGCTGAAGGGTTCCAGCAGGCCTTTGATGTTCTGCCTTAACACGACGACAAACGTCACAGTTAGCAATGAACTCAGCGATTTCTCTCTTCATCCTAGTCCACCAGAACCTCTGGCGTAGGTCCTGATACATCTTAGTACTACCGGGATGAATCGTGAGAGGAGATTCATGAGCCTCCCTAAGGATCAGTTGTCGTAGATGTTGATTCTTGGGAACCACCAAGCGATTCTCAAAGAAAACAACACCTCGATCATCTATAGAGAAACTTCCACCAACTCCCCTTTAATGTTTCTCTTGATGCGGATAACACCCCTATCAAACTTCTGGTCAGAATGATCTGATCCTCAAGGGTAGGTTTCGCCACCAAGGTAGAAAGGAATCCGTGAGGAGCAATGTGAAGATTAAGCTTACAGAATTCCTCATGGAGAAGTGGTTGGCCCTGCTGCAACATAAGATTGTTGCAATAGGACTTACGACTTAGCGCATCAGCCATGACATTGCCCTTGCCTGGGGTGTAGGTAATCCCTAAGTCGTAATCTGAGATCAACTCCAACCAACGTCTTTGCCTAAGGTTCAAATCTGGTTGGGTGAAGATATACTTGAGACTCTGGTGGTCGGTGTAAATCTCGCAACGTTTACCAAGAAGGTAATGTCGCCATGTCTTAAGTGCATAGACTACGGCTGCAAGCTCTAGATCATGTGTAAGATAATTATCCTCATGTGGATGCAACTATCGAGATGCATAGGCAATCACATGGCGATCCTGCATAAGAATGCAACCTAGTCCCTGTCGTGAGGCATCGCAGTAGATAACAAAGTCTTTAGTGAAATCCGGTGGCACAAGTATGGGAACAGAAGTCAGGCGTCTTTTCAGTTCCTGAAAACTGTACTCACACTATGGGGACCACTCAAACTTTTTATCTTTCTTGAGAAGTTCCATGAGAGGTTTGGCCACTTTGGAGAAGTTCTCAATGAAGCGGCGACAATAACTGGCTAGACCAAGGAAACTCCTAACTTATTTAACTATTTCAGGTGGAGACCAATCAAGAACGGCCTGAACTCTTTCGGGATTGACAACAATGCCCTTACCAGAGATCACGTGGCCCAGGTGGGTCACTTCTGGCAACAAAATTCGCACTTGGAGAACTTGGCATAAAGGCGGTGCTCTCTGAGTTTCTCTAACACAAGTCTAAGATGTTCGGCATGCTCTTCCTCGTTCTTTGAGTAAATAAGAATATCATCGAGGTAAACCACGACGAACTTATCTAAGTACTCCATGAAGGTCGAGTTCATCAAGCGGGAGAATGTAGCTGGAGCGTTGGTTAGACCAAAGGACATCACGGTGTACTCGTACTGACCATAACGAGTGACAAAAGCTGTTTTAGGAATGTCCCCGTTTCTGATCTTGATTTGATGGTAGCCTAACCTCAAATCCATCTTGGAGAAGACTGAGGATCCAGTGAGCTGATCATACAGGTCGTTGATCCTGGGGAGCGGATACTTGTTCTTTATCATGACCAAATTAACGGGACGATAATCTACAACCATCTGGTCCGTACCATCCTTCTTCTTGATGAAGAGAACGGGGCAAACCCAAGGAGAAGAACTAGGACGGATGAAACCCTTTGTAAGGACTCATCAAGTTGTTTCTTAAGCTCGTCTAGTTCTAAGGGTGCCATCTTGTAAGGTCTCCTAGAAATTGGAGCGGTTCCTGGGATAAGATCTATGACAAACTCTACATCTCTATCAGGTGGAACACCTGGCAATTCTTCTGGAAAGACATCTGGAAAGTCACGGACTACCGGGATATCCTCAAGGTCTGGAAGAGGGCTGGCATTAAGAGAATAAAGCTGACGCTTTGCAATTCTGGTGGAGACAGTGACTATCTTGCCAGAGGGGTGTGTGAGCTGAACAGACCTGGTGTAACAATCAATCTTGGCATAATGAGCTTTCATCCAGTCCATACCCAAGATGATGTTAATATCTTAAGACTTAAGAGATATCAAGGAAGCTAGGAATACAAGTCTGTCAACATGTATTTCATTGCCATAACTTATCCTAGAAGTTTGCCATTTGGATCCAGGAGTTTGAATGAGTAGTGGGGAGGGCATATCACAAAATGACATGTCGTGCAAGCGGGCATAACTTTCGGAAATGAAGGAATGAGACTCCCCAGTATCGAACAAAACCGATGCTGGATGACAGTTTACAAGGAGTGTACCAAGAACGACATCTGGATCATCATGAGCGTCTTTAGCTGAGACGTGATGCACACGTCCATGTTCAGTGGGAGCTGACTTGGCACTGATCATCTTGCGTGATGGCTTACTACCACGGCCAACAGACTTCTCGGGCTGGGATGGAGCAACACTCGTCTGAGTGCAAATACAGGCAATGTGGCCTGGCTCTCCGCACTTGTAACAAATCTTGGAGGTAGGACGTGGACCCGCATTGGCAGGCGGTCCACCAATAGGCCTTGGTGGAGCACATAACTGAACCGGGTGAGGCGCCACATAAGATGGCTCCGGTGTGTAGCCGGGTGGAAGAACAGAGTTCGGAACCCAAATCCGGTGCTTCTGAGAACTAGAACCGGAGGAAGAACCCAAATCAAGGGTGTGCTTACGAGACTCCTCGTAAGTGAGCTGAGCTGTCTCCGCATTAATGGCCTTGTTCACAAGAGCCTGGAATGTATTGCAATGGTGCAAGTGGAGATCACGACGCAACTTGGGGTTGAGACCCTTCCGGAACCTAGCCTGCTTCTTGGCGTCCATGGACACTTCTTCTGTAGCATAGCAGGCGAGGTTCTCAAACTCTCTACTGTAAGCATCAACAGCCATCTTACCCTGGGTGAAACTACAGAACTCTTCTCTCTTACGATCGATGAGGGCTTCAGGAATGTGATGCTCGCGAAAAGCCTCAGTGAAATCTCTCCGGGTAGGAATCTGGCCAGCTGGAAGCATAGCCTCACGGTTTTGCCACCAAAGACTAGCAGGACGTTCTAGGTGATATGCAGCATAGGTGACCTTGTCACCTTCAGCTACGTTTGCAGAACGCAGCTTGTGTGTGATACTACGGAGCTAGTCATCTGCATCGAGTGGTTCAATGGAATGATGGAAGGTGGGTGGTTTCAGACCAATGAAATCATGGATGGTAGCTGACTCTTTGCACTGGGGTGCGGTGTTCTCCTCGATACGTGCTAACAAGCAGTTAGAGTCACGCTTGTTCTTCTCCATCTCTAACATGAACTCTGCCAACGAAGGCTGGTCGGGAGGATCCTCATCCCTACCATCTCCGTGGTTCAGACTACGAGCAACAGAACTTAGATTAGCTGACGACATCCTGGGAAACAAACCAAGGACGGGATCAGCATCAACTATAGGGTGGAGAGTGTAGCACAAGGGAATTTAGTATCTCTCAAATTCCTAGGACAATTCCGGCAGCATAACGGCAGTAAAATGCTCAAAATGAGACATTCTGCAAAAGATGGGGTAGCACCATACTCAACATCATCACTCAAGGTTCTGAGATATTACTAAACAACTACACCGGAAGTACTCGAAACTGGATATGACTCTGATCAACCAATCCTAAGAGACTACGGAGTAGTAACACGTGATCCTGATAGACAGAAGAGAAAGCCTAGTTCCTTAACCCCGTAGGAAAGATAGGATGACTCAGATCAGAAGGGCATGAGGTAAAAGGAGTAAAAAGAACCTTACGTTCCCTTCCACAATCAATTCCCTTATATAACTAAAAGAATTTCTAGACTCAACTTCGACCAGTTTGGCTTGGTAATCCTACAGGCAGTCAGGCTCTGATACCAAAGCTGTCAGGACCCCGATTCTAAGTCACACCGATCTAGCCTGTAACACCTCATATCACTTTGCGGCCTCACGCACGGTATTCCCACGGGTGTCGCCTTACCATGGCCCGGGACCGTTTGCGCCTTTTGGCTCACGTATATGATAGTGTCGCTAGCATCCATATGACAGAGAACCCGGGCCGACATGACTAGTCGTGAACCCAAAGTGGCACTAACTTACGGGGACAAGCATACATGAATCAACATCGAGCATGTCGGTCAGCAGCGTGCGAATCCGGGCTGTAGCACTGGGCTAACAGGACTCCGGTGAACCGGGCTGTAGCAGGCTAGGTAGGACTCCGGATGTCACCGCGTGACATTTCCCCGAAGGGACAGACACAGGAATGAAATGAATCACATGCCGGCCAGTCAAGTGTTCCGGAGCAGTAGTGCTGAGCTAGCAGGACTCCGGTGAACAGGGCTGTAGCGGACTACTATGGCTTATGGAAGCACAAGACTACATTTCCCCATAAGAGAGGCTACCAAGGATAAACAACTAGGTTGTCGGATCCCACACATACCAAGCATTTCAATCATACACACAATATGCTCGATATGTGTAAATACAACATGGCATCACAGCATAACTCTACGACTCAAGTATTTATTCATTAGGCTCCGAGGAGCCAAGTATTACAAACATGGGTCTCATGACCCAACATTCAGAGCATACAAGCAACAAGCGGAAGCATTACATGTCTGAGTACAGACAACTACAAATGAAAAAGGCTGAAGAGCCTGACTATCTACAACATCCGATCAAGATCGTAGCTGAGGTACAAGCTACTTGTCGAAGTCCACGTAAACTAGTAAGACCGAAGTCTCCGCTGCAAAAACATAAATAAAGCAACGTGAGTACAAAGGTACTCAGCAAGACTTACATCAGATCCTATCATACATGCATTAGTATCAAGAAGGTAATGTGGGGTTTAGTTGCAGCAAGCCAGCTTTGACTCGGTGGCTATCTTGAACTACGACTGCTGGTAACTCTTTTGAGGTGGCGCACACGAGTCCACTAATCACCACATCAATACACTACTATGGATTCATTCCCGTCTCCCTACGAGAAGGCCATCCATAGCACTCACACTTGTCTTGAGCATTTTAGAGTATCCACTTCAAGTTGTCTATGTACCACGTAAGCATCCAAGAAGTCCATAACCGCGGACCCGGCTATTCGAATAGATCATGTTAACCCTGCAGGGGTGTACTTCTTCACACACGCTCTCGCCACTTACCGCCATGTACACGTCATGTATCTCGGCAACCTTCAAGCGGAAGCCTGGCGAGGGAGTCGGCCACGACCTAACTAACCACACAAGACTCTAGTCCAGGTTTATCGCCTATTCGGGTTCCATCCGCAAGGAGATCCGGCCGGGGTTTCACTCACGGCCCCAAACGATGTGTGCAGGGTTCCCAAGCCCACCTCGCCGGATGGATCTACGCTTGGTACACCGTGCCACTTGTGCCTAGTCTGTCCCAAGCCCACCTGGCCGGGTGCCACTTGGTAGACTACTAACACTACCTACAAACACCAGAAACTATTTGCAACTCCTGGACCGAGATCAAGTTGGTTAATAAGTCGAGAGGGGCACTTAAGCATTCCAATGTGTGGTAGTAGCTAGTCATTGGACAACATACACAGAACTCAGTGCTTAAGGACGGTTCCAGTGAGACAACCCACCATGTACTCCTACATGGCCTCTCACCGCCACCTTTACCAAATCGTGTTCACACACTTAACTCTGAGCACCAGAACATATCGTAACACTCCAATTCATTCCCAATGAATCAGACCTGACACAACTCTAAGCAATAGCAGGCATGGCATGGTAGGAACACAACATGGCTCAATCAACTCCTGCACATGCTAGTGGGTTTCAACTATTTACTGTGGAAATGACAGGTCATGCAGAGGAATGGGTTCAACTACCGCAGCATAAAGTAGCAGTTGAATCGCTGTTGTCCTAATGCAATAAAAGAGAGCAGGAGCGAGAGAGTGGGATTGTATTGAAATGAACAAGGGGGGTTTGCTTGCCTGGTAGATCAACAGGGGGGCACTGCTCCACAGACAGGTACTCTGAAGCACTCTCCGGAGTAGAACCTATCGAGAAGGAACGGTGTCGACAATCAAACACAAGCATATGCAACAATATCATGCATGAATATGGCATGAATATGTGATGTGTTTTGAGCTAATGCATTTAGCATTCAACTTGGAAGAGGTCCATTTGAACCAATGGTTCAAATGCAACTCTAATTTAAGTCCATTTAAATGCCATAATTGTGTTTTCATATATACAGCATGTATAGGTTGGTTTGTCATGCATGAAAATGGTACAGATGGATGGATTGAATTTTTCTGATCATTTTTCATATAGAAATTATTTCAATCTGAGCTACGGTTGAATTTTTATTAATTTTTCAAGTTTATATCATTTTCTGGAATTTCCTGACTAAATAAAATCCAGGAAATGAATAACTGCGTTAGCATGACGTCATCACTATGTCAGCGAGTCAACGTGGTTGTCTAGGTCAAATCCGACGTGTGGGGTCCACACGTCCGTGTCATAGTTAGTTAACAGAGTTAATTAGTTGTTAAACTAATCCTAAACTAAAATTAGCAGGGCCGGGCCCCACATGTCACTGACCCACACGGGTCAAAGCTGGGTCAACAGGGGGGTTAGACCCGGTCAATCCCGCTGGCGTTTAGCCGCCGGCGAGGCCGAACGTGGCGGAGGGGCTCGGGATCGTCGCTCCGGCGACCATTTGGGCGGCGGAGACCATGGGCGAGGAGCCAGCGCTCGTCCGCGTCATCTGGAGCAAGTGGGAGAGGCGGGGACGGCCGGAGCTCGTTGGAAGCGAGCTCGAGGCGGCGGCCGGAGTTCGGCCAAGTGCGCGTGGGTGCTGCAGGGCACGGCAGGAGCTACGGGCCGCGGCGTTGGCCTTCTGGGAGGCTGCTGAGTGCGGTGGCAGGTGCAGGCGCGGGCTGCGGTGGCTCTGGCCATGACGGGGAGGTACCACGGCGGCGCGACCGCTCGGGTCCGGCGGCTAGCGTGGCTACGGCACGAAATCAAGCGCGGGGAAAGAGGGGAAGCGGAGGAGAGCTCACGGCGGTCTCGATGGCGTCGTGCGCGAGCTCGGGGAAGCACTGGTGTGGCCGGAATGTCGTCGACGATCTCGGGCGGCCGGAGGTCAAGACGATGTTGGTGGCGGCGATGCAGGCCGTCTGGAGGTGCGTGGCTCGACGGAGAGGATGTGGGAGACGCGGTGAAGCTTCTGAGCTTGTCGGAGAGGCGAGGCCGTGGCGGTGGGCGCGGCAACGGCGAGCGGCGGCGACGGTGGTGCTCGGGCGTCGCGCGAGAGAGCGAGGGAGAGGAGGGGAATGGGAACGGGAGAGTGAGAGGGGTACGGGGCGGCGCGTGGCGTCGTGCGGAGCATCCAGAGCAACGAGGGGAAGGGCAGGCAGGCAGGAGGTGGCCGGACGCGTGCGTGCGCGCCGCGGCCACACGTCCCTGTCCTCCTGACGCGGTGGAGACGACGACTGGCACTGGCCAGTCGGCTGGGCCGGCCTGTTGGGCTACTTGGCTGCCAGGTAGGAAGCCCAGGTAAGTTTCCCCTACCCTCTTTCTTTCTACTTTGTTTTGTTTTCTATTTTCTGACATTTGTTTCTGCTTAAAAATAATAATAAACTAATTTATTTTCTTATGCCAATTTTTGTAGGAGCTAATGGTATTATTCGAGAGCTCCTCAACAACTAGCATAATTTTTGGACATATATTATATATATAACATATATATATCCAATGCAAATAATTATGCATTAATTCCAAAGGGCCAAAATAAATATTTATGAGCTCCTAAAAATATTTGTTAGAATTTTATGTCTGACCAATATTTTCAGAGAGCAACATGAACATTTTCTTGGACCCTTTTGGAGCAATTTTTATATGGGTTGTTTCCAGAAATGATCTCTGATGATTTCAAAAATCCCCATTTCAAATTTAAATGAAATTTAAACATGATGCACACATGACTAGCTAGTCTAGGTCATACCAGAACTAGGGATGTGACACCCCATCCATCGTCGCCGTCCTCTACCATGCTGGAACGCCTACCAAGACCGTGTTGTCCACTGCTAGAGATGGACGTTTCTCATCCACAATGACGAACCAGGAGCCTTGCATCGCATCCTCTCGCTACGTCGGCGCCGTCGTCCTCCTTGCCAGGGCCACTCCCACGACCTTCTCGTCCACCGCAACGGGACTTATCCCCCAATGTACCCGTCTACCATCGCAGATCTGCTTCAACGCCACCGGCCATCGCACCCCCAATGCCTACACGGCGCTGCAAGAGAGGTGGTACTACTTCATATATGCGCAACTTTTTGATCTCAACCATAAAATAGATCGTAACTTGGTTACTGTACTTTCTTTTCAGGTCTTAGAATTTAGTTCTTAGTTCGAAGCAAACAATGGTTGCTAAATAGCATTTCTACGGTTTGCAGCTTCAAATCTGCCAAGGCACAGTCATAATAGGGTTTAATTGATCATGCTTAGGGTTTCCCCCTTTTATGATCAATATACGATCAACATACCTGCTTTGTGTCATAATAGCACTGCTCCACCCATCAAGCTAACCAAGCTTAGTTGTTCAAATACGAATCTGATCTTATTAAAACAGAGTCGTTTAATTGGTCAGCTAAATGTTCCTAATTTAGTTTCGAAAATGCATGTACACCGCTGGGGTGTGGATCTACAGGGTGCCCACGGTGGGCCGCGGCCCAACCTAGGATGTTGGGTCAGCCCAGACCCCGATTCCCCTCTATTCTGTTGCGCTTGCAATCTCTACTCGCCCCCAGCCGCCTGCCTCATCGACGACTTGCCGTACCCGGATGGCATGACTCTAGGAGGAGACGCCGAACTAACAGAAGGTCAGGAGCCGCTCCCAATAGCGTCACCGCTGCCCGGGCGCACCACCATGCCCACCTTCCTAGTTCGTTCAGGGCACAGGCGTGCAGCAGCCACTAAGCCAACCCGATTTATCCTAAGATATGTCCTCATTAGGCAGGACTGTCATTAGGGTTTGTTGTGTACTCAGTGCTACCTACACTTAATGGTTCGGATATTTCAGTAATCTTTAGTACCTGTAAAGTTCACAGTGTTTCAAAATTCTGGCCCTAGGAATAGACACTAGTCATGTTGGATTGTTGGTCATAGTGACATTGACCCAGATTACTACTGCAAGCCAGGTTTGTTGACAATTTTACTTGTCTTTCTTACACATTCGATATGATATCCAATTATTCACGACGACTAGTTGCAAACAATAAGTGCTAGACCAACTTCTTGATACAGATTTTGGACGGTCTCTTACTACAGTTAGAATTCTGCATACTTGTCCTGGTAAGCTCACAAGTAATGATTCATTCACTAGCTCTATGCTTGCCTTGTCATATTTGTTGTCAATATTCTTTTAGGGTGGACCACCCTGTTTCAAAATACTGGAACCGCAGACATGAATGAATAGTATTTCTCTGGGTGATCTCTTCTATCATGTGTGGGCAACGAACACTGCATTCTATAGAAAGAGAGTGTCATATCCACCTTTTACATAGACGACGATCTTTTACATGGAATACAATCTGCCTACTTGCTTTGTGTTGCACTACCAGCACTCCACCCTTGAAGCTAAACATTATGCCACTCATAATTCCTAAGTTTATTTGTTCAAACACGAATTTGATATGATTCTAATGTTCCTACATCAGTTTTGAAATGTGTGTCCGCCTGTTATAAAGACATAAGAGTTTTGTATTTATGTCTGTGGTCTGGTCAGCATGGTTGGGGATGAACTTTGTATATGCAGGGGTTTGTAGGGAGACACTCTTCAAGTTGAATCCGCAATGCATTCCATAGATAATCTGAATACTTTTTATGTTTTCATGAATCTCAGATACTGAGAAGCATCATAATGATTATGAGCTTGCGCGCATGAAAAGAATAAAGGTAAACAATGCCATGGCTGTCAAACTTGGCATTGAGGGAATGAAATCAAGTATGGATGCAACGCAATGCAAACACTCTCCCCTACAGATTCATGCTCAGAATATGATCCTAACAATGATTATGAGCTAGAGAGAGACATAAGTCATGTAGCTCCCTAGTGGAGGATTCAGAGGCGGATGCCCTATCTTATTCACCCATCAAGGTGCTTGCTCTAACTTTCCAAGGTTATATTGGTCACACATATCTTGCAACTGATGCTTTGCATTGCTTCTACTTTGTTGCACTGCCACTAGCTTAGTTTACACATCGTGTATGTGAATATGCTCTGCTTATCCATTTTCAGTACATATTCCATATTTATCCATTCAAAGGAAGAGGGCGATTGCTGATCGCGAAGGAGCACAGACAAAGTATTTGGAAAAGGTTGTGGCACCTGATAAATCAAATAGCCCATTAGGTGTAGTTGCAATATCACCACACCCACAAAACACGGCCACAACTCTATCAGACTCTAGCCCTACTACACTGGCCATCTCTAATGCCCCAACTCACCAGACCCCAACTGCAGCAAACAGTATGATGATGCCAGCTGACATAGCACCAGCTCTATGACGCAAAACCCGCATTCCAGCAAAGAGTACACCAAATCCTGTTGCCAAATCCCTTTTCGAATGAGAGAGGGAGCCCCAATTGCAGCAAATAGGACCCCTATTCCACTTATTCCCAGTTTAGAAGACGAAACTTATATTGTTGTCAGGAACTTTGTGCGCATCTTTCCTTCATGGAAAGGTTATACCACAAACAAAGAACAATTTCCAATCTTCCTCCACAACTTACGCGTAAGTATTGTACTAATGTTATTCATGGTAATTATTACATATGTTTCTGCTGACACAAGACACAAGATTTCATTATTTTAAATAGGCGAGGACCAAGCTGGATAGTCAAGACAAGCAAGGGTTTGTTGCGCTTTTAAAGCACTCGTTAATGAAGTATCGTTCCTACCTGAGGCAAGCGCACTTCTATGGCAAGCCTCTAAACAAAATTTCTGTAAAGTCTCCGGTGCTATATTTATTTGACAGTGACTCGAATAATCTTGTTACACATTGGTCTCGTCTGCAGCGTAAGGTACTATCTATGATATCACATCTCAATTGAACTACATTTATGCATGTGCCTTAACGTCTCACTTGTACGAAAACTGTTTGTAGGAGAACATTCATTCTCAAGGGACCAGACTATCTTGCAACTATACTACACACTACATTGCTCTTGTGAGTACCTCTTGCCCTGTATGACCATACTTACTTTCATAACTGGTTGATTATGTAGCATCACTTCACATGTTAGCATCGTTATCCTCCATTTGGTGGACATTATAAGATCCATATCGACTCTAACATAAATTTAGAATCAACTCAATGCTTTTGAAGAGGTTTAGCTCTGCAGTCCTCTTGTAAGGGCTGAACGTCATCTATCACTGTACTTACATTAACAGCCACTCCCTCCTTCCCATAATATAAGAGTTTTTTTACAGTACACCAGTGTACAAAACACACGTATATTATGGGAAGGAGGGATTGGTTCATTATGTATCATTTTGCATCTTGTCTCCCTCGCCCACCATTTACTAAAAAATATCAGATCTATATTAATCTTACTAAAAAGTTGAATACACAGATAATGCAAGTGTAGAAGTGTAGCACATTGCTCTTGTCAGTACATTTTGTCCTGTAATGCTTGTAGTTACAGGGATTGGTAGTTGATTATGTAGCATCAATCAGCATCTTATCTTCATTATCCTCTATCCCTTCCAGTATTATCATATCTATAACTACTCTCTACAAAATGTAGAGTACAGGCAATGCTTATGAAGAAGATTATGTGCTGAAATTCTTGAGTTATCCTTCCTTGACATGGAGAAGGGCATTATAAAGCCGGTGTTAACTATTAATGTAAGTTAGTCCTTCTAAAGCCTTTATCCTCAACTACTGTTTAATTTGCTCATACTCCCTATCATCAACTGATGTTTAGTTTCCTGTTTCTATCAAAATGCATGTTCGCAACAAATGTAAGTTCCAAGAGTTGTAAAACCAAATTCCTTATGCATACCATGCACATTACTTAGTACTCCCTATATGTATGCTTGTTTTTGTGGATCTATAATCTAGTGTAGTTTCCTGTTTCTATCAAAATGCATGTTCGCAGCAACTGTAAGTTCCAAGTTTTAGTTGTAAAACCAAATTCCTTATTCATACCATGCACATTACTCAATAATCCCTATATGTATGCTTGTTTTTGTGGATCTATAATCCAGTGTGTGGTGAAGCAGCTCACATTTGCACCTTGTCCTCTCATGATTTATCTTACTGATGTGGCTGGTGATATGAACAACATGCCATGCACATTAACCAAAATAGATACAATGATTGTCTTTCCCTTCTTCTATGCTTGTTTTGTTGACATGGTAATCCAGTAGTGTGGTGAAGCTCCCCGCATTATGAACCATGCCAAATTATACTAATGGAATTTTGAACTGACTCTTTATTTTCTAATTTGAAATTGGATGGAATTGACAGCACAGTTACCATCTTTGTTTATACACGTGCAAAACATGTCATCTCTCTGCTTGTTTCAGGGTGATATGCCTGATGGCATGCACAAGTCTGCTGAAGTCTGTGAGACAAACCCAACATATATTGCCGCAAAGAACGCAATACATCTTGAAGATACCGAGACAACCCCTAAGTCATGTCTTGATGCAGTGTTCAAGTTACTTGAGACTAGAAGTCAGACAAGCTCACAGAATTTGCTGTCTGAATCAGTTCAACTTCTTCAGTCCCAAGTTCTAGCAAAAAGGCATTCTACAACTCAACTTCGACTTGAACTCACTAGTACAGTGAGCTGCTAAACAAATGGTTTTTAACCCCTTTCCACGACGGCCTTTGGAACCGTCGCCAAGTGAGTGTGGGCGATAGGGGGGGTCCTTCCCACACGACCCAGAAACCATCGGGGATATGCCTTCCTGGCACACACGCTCGGCAAAATGAGGTCGTCTGCGACTGGCGAGCGCTCAAATACGGAAATACATACAATAGAGCTAGAAAATACAATTATACGGTGGAATTGTTTCGGTCGCAAGTACATCCCACATACTCAGTCCCCGTTAAATGTTTCCGTTCGTACCTACATCCCACATAGTCGCTCCAAGGAAAACGTTTCCGTTCACAGGTACATCACACACAATTTTTCCATTGCACACGATATTAATAATTTTATCGTTTGCGTTATTGAATGCATCACACACGGTGCATAGAAGAAACTGTGTGGCAAAGGCTGTCCATCACACACCGTTTTTATGTGGTAAACATTTACGCCAGGTGGCCTAACGCAAACAGTTTTCAAGAGGATGTCGTGTGTGATTGTTCATTAATCTACACGATTTATTCCTAGAAACTGTGTGCGTTATTGAATTCATCGCACACGGTGTTTTCTCATTAACTGTTTGCAATAGAAAAAACCAATTAGCAGGCTAATTATCTGATTATTCATAATCCATTTATTAAACTAATTGACATTTCATATTAAGCACACAATATATTTCATTTTTATAATTGAAATACATTAGAGTACAACATCATATAGCTTCAGCACTCAGCTACCCAGTACACAACTACACTAGGACCAAGTTTCACATGCAACATCTATAACCTTTCGAAATTAGCATCATAGGCGGTACATAGACATATGTATCTCATCTAGAAAATTGCTGAAGCAGAAGGCGAATATTGAGCCTTCATTGAGGTTGAAGGTCTTTTTAACTTTAGGCCAGTGCCTGTGGATGATTGACCGTCCATCCTTCGTCCTCTTTAGGAACACTTCAATATTGAACCGTGGGTGTTTTATGAATACCTTCCTCGCCTCCTGACCATACAGGTGCAATACTAGGAAAAGGCTTATACATAGAAGTTTACCAGTAGCGCGTGTTAAGAACCCCACGCTACTGATAAGTACCACTAGCATCTGTTATAAAGCGCGCTACTGGTACAGCTCAGCAGTAGCGTGGGTTTCCAGCGGGCACGCTACTGGTAAGTTAGCCACACCACACCCCCCGACCAAAAAATAGTAGCAGCATTGGTACTCTAACCAGCGCTACTGTTAAGAAAATAGCAGTAGCGCCTGTCCACCAAGAAGCGCTACTGCTACCTCTTCTATGTGTAATCTTTTACCAGTAGTGTGGGTTTTCGACAAGCGCTATAGCTAGTTTCACTTACTAGTAGATATTTTGGCTGGCACACATAGAAGTAGCGCGCTTTGGTGCCCCGCGCTACTGATATGTTCGCCAGCCAAAATATCTGCCACCTTTTCCCCTCTTCTTCCTCCCCCTTTCTTTCTCCCCCTCCCTCTTGCACTTGCTTGTTCTTCAATGCTTCCCCTCTTCTTTGCCCCTCCCACCCCCCTCCATTAATGCCCTCCCTCCTTTCTCTTCCTTTCTTTTGCCCCTCCTCCCCTTCTCTTCTTTGCCCCTCCACCACCCCCTCAATTAATGCCCTCCCTCCTTCCTCTTCCTTTCTTTTGACCCTTCTCCCCTTCTCTTCTTTGCCCCTCCACCACCCCCTCCATTAATGTCCTCCCTCTCATAGCTCTCTCTCTCTCCCTAGCTAGTTGGAGCTATATTTATGTAGGTACCTCACTATCTAGAGCTACTAGCTAATTATAAGAAGGTGCTCAATATCCCTCTCGACAAATAGGTGAGCAAAAAAAGAGTTGTGCAAGAATGGAAATATGTGTGTTTGCGATTAGGACCGAAACTATGTGCGATATGAATATACCGAATTGTGTGTGGCATGTGAGTGACATGAGTTGCCTATGTTTTGCCGAAATGTCGATTCAATTCCGTTTCGGCGAATTTCAGGCAAACTCAATATGTCCTATGTTTAGGGAAGGTCATGCCGAATTTTTGTATGAATTTGATCCATGCATGCATATATACGTGGTTATAATATTTGCTCCACGCGCAGGTGATCATGAAGGTCAATGGAAGGATGGTGGAAAGATACTGGCAATCCGCTGTGGACGACATGTATGAAAAAAGACTGAAGGATGTTTTATGTCTGTGTCGAAAATGCAAAGGAATAGTCAGGCTCGACCCCTTTGAGGGTGGCACATTCAAGGCGCACCTACTCATGCATGGTTTCATGCATGGCCATACTCGGTGGATAAGTGATGATGATGATGATGATGAGGATGTCGACGGGGCAGGAAATAACGACATGGGGCCACCAGACGAAGAGATGACCGATTATGTGCCCGAAGAGGACGGCCTCGGAAATGTCGATGGCGAAGAGGCAGTTCAAGGCCGAGAAGACGCGGACACGCCGCTGTCTTTGTTGCTACTAAGTTCAGCCATGCGGGACCCGCATGTTCGAGACCTGCTTCGCAAAAAGACGACTAGCGACAGAGTTGCTTCTAGAGAGGAGGCCAAACTGGCGCAACTGGAGGTAGACTCGATTACTCCATTGTATGATGGTTGCAATCCCGAGGTGACCCACTTGAGTTTCACACTAGAACTTCTAAAGACGAAGGCAAAAAACAAATGGACAGATACAAGCCTGCATGAGCTTCTAAAGTATCTAAATAAGGTTCTTCCCGCGGGAAGCCTGTGTCCTACTAGTGTCGAGGAGGCAAAGAAAATCATGTGCCCTCTTGATCTGCCACACATTAGATATCACACATGCATCAATGATTGCATCATATATCAGAACGAGCACGCGGAAAAAACCATATGTCCAAAGTGCAATGCTTCACGATATAAAAAGGCAGGAAAGAAAGCTCCACAGAAAGTTGTATGGTACTTTCCGATCACTCCGCGTCTACAGCGGTATTTCGTAGATCCTAAGGAAGCAAAGCTTATGCGCTGGCACGCGGAGAGGGTGAAGCCAGATGACGGAGATGATCCGAAGCTGAGACACCTCGCAGATGCTAGCCAGTGGAGAGCATTAAATGCTGAATTTGATTCTTTTCGCAAATGATCCAAGGAACATCATGCTTGGCGCTAGTAGTGATGGCATGAATCCATTTGGCAACCAGAACACCAATCATAGCACATGGCCCGTGTTTGTATGGATGTACAACCTCCCCCCTGGTTGTGCATGAAGGAAAAATACATACACATGGCTATGCTTATTCAAGGGCCGAGACAACCGGGAAATGATATAAATCTGTATCTCGGGTTACTGAAAGAGGAGCTACAGACCTTATGGACAACGCCGGCCAAGACATGGGATGCAAGCAAAGGAGAGTATTTCTACATGAGAGCAGTGCTGATCACGATGGCGCAGGACTATCTCGGTTACGGCTATCTCTCTGGCCAGGTGTGCCACGGATATTGCGGATGCACGAGGTGCATGGATGATACAACTTCTCTGCAGCTATCGAAAGATGGCGGGTCTTCGAAAATCGTGTACATGGGGCATCGAAGATGGCTCGAGAAGGATGACCCGTGGAGAAACTGTGCAGATCTATTCAATGGTAAGGATGAGCATTGAGGTCCTCCACGTAAGCGTAGCGGTGCAGAAATATATGAGTTATTGAAGAACTGGGAAGAGTGCCCCTCGCCGGGAAAGACGAAGAAAAAGGCGCCGGAGCCCCTGCTGAAGGTATGGAAGACGAGATCTGTTTTCTGGGACTTGGAATACTGGCCCATACTCGACACGCCTCATAGCCTTGATCAAATGCATATCACAAAAAATATCCTTGAGAGTTTGCTTGGAACATTGATGAACATGCCGAAGAGGACCAAGGATGGGCCGAAGGCAAGAAAAGACTTGGAATTTTTGAATATCAGGAAAGATCTCCAAATGCCCGGTAAAAGGTCGTCAGAGGAGACCGAGACGGAGATGGAGACGGAAGATAGGGGCAAAAAAGTAAACAAGAGGGAAGAACAATATTGCCCCCCCTCTTGCTTCACCTTAGATTCGAAGGAGGTCGCAATTGTTCAAGTGCTTTGCCGGAATCAAAGTTAGTGCCGGATACTGTGGGAAGATAAGCAGATATCTGGACACTAAGAAAAAAGGTTCAGTGGGATGAAGTCTCACGACTGTCATGTGATGATGACGCAGTTACTCCCGGTTGCACTTAGAGGGATTATGGACACACATGTGCATGAGACGCTTACTGATCTATGCCACTTTTTGATGCTATCTCTCGAAAGTCGATAAGTGTAAAGCAACTCCATAGGCTACATGAAGAGATCGTTGTCATCCTGAATGAGCTAGAGATGTACTTCCCGCCCGCGTTCTTTGATGTCATGGTGCATCTATGTGTCCACATCGTGGACGACATCATCGACCTAGGGCCGACATTCCTGCACAGCATGATGCCGTTCGAGAGGATGAATGGCGTCATCAAAGGATTCGTTCGTAACATGTCCCGTCCAGATGGAAGCATAGCCCAGGGATATCTGACCAAAGAGTGCATCTCTTTCTGTGAGAGTTATCTAGTAGGCACCGGAGACCCTGTTGTTGGTTTGCCCGTCAACAAGCACTGTGGAAGGCTCGAAGGCGAAGGTCACACCAACGGTCATAGGGATGTGAATGTGTTACGCTCGGGCCGACAAAACGACCTTGATAGGCCAAACTTAGTAGTGCTACAACACCTAGATGTGCTAGATGATTTCGTGACAATGCACAAAGAGACCATCACAAAGAAGTACCGTGACCGTGGGGTGCGCAGGACGGACGCAGAAGTTATTAGAGAGCAGAACTCCACTTTCTTGCGTTGGTTCAAAGAGCGAGTTCTGGCTAATCCCCCGGAAGAGGGTTGTCCAAACGGAACACTCATATACGCCTTAGCACATGGCCCCTCGACCAACCTCGCGACTTATCAAGCATATGATATCAACAGATACACATTCTACACGGAGGAGAAAGATATAACCAGTGATGACCAAAACTCAGGGGTGACGATGGAAGCCATGACCGGGAATGTAATTGAAAGATATTACGGAAGGGTCAAAGAGATTTGGGAGCTTAACTACTCTGGATTGCATAGCGCGACGATGTTCCTTGTCAGATTTGCTAAGAATCTCCAAAGAGAAAACCGACATTTCACTACCATGTGTATACCCGACTCGGATAGCGGTACTGTCAACGCCATCGCCAAAAATGAGCCATGGGTACACGCTAAACACGTGACACAATGTTTCTTCATAAATGATCCGATCAATCCCAGCCGTGTTGTCGTGAGGAGAAGCAAAATGAGCATCGCCGGAATGGATGGAGTCGCCAACGAGGAAGACTATGACCAGTACGGTGATCCGATGAGGGAAGATGATGCTGATGACGATGAAACATACGTCAAAAGAAGAATGAAGACTACATTACCTACGAAAGATCGTAATCCCTGGAGAAGGAAAAGTCACGACCATGGGCTCAATTATTCGACAACGAACAAAAGAGGGAAGAAGATCAGTCTGAAGCGTCGTCGTCGCCCAAGCTGACAAACTAATCCACAAAGTTTGTGTGTGTCTAGCTATTTTGTATACCGCCGATAGCGGTCAAATGATGTAATATATATTATACTAATTATTATCCGGAGGGTAACAGTGGTATTGCTCCAACGACAGACCAAATTAAAGGAAGGAAAGTGCAAAAGAAAGATAAGAAAAAGAAAAGTGCAAATGAAAGAAAAAGAAAAAGAAAAAGAAAGGAAGTTTTGCAAAATGAAATGAAAGAAAAAGAAAAAGGAACTAATAAGTTGTGGAAACTTAAATGCAAGAAAAATAAAAAAAGAAAGGAAGCAAGTTAGTGGAATATGAAAAAGAAAAAGAAAAAGAAAAGTGCAAATGAAAAAGAAAAAGAATAATATAAATAAAAAGAGAAATAAAAATAAAATAAAAAGGAAGGAAGTTTGTGGAATATGAAAAAGAAAAATAAAAATAAAAAGAAAAAAAGAAAAAAAGTTAGCAGTAACGCGTTTTGGCCTGGCAGCGCTATGGCTAAGGAAAAGAAAAAAAAAATAACAAAAAAATAGCAGTAGCGCGTTTTGGCTTGGGCAGCGCTATAGCTAAGGAAAAGAAAATAAAAAAGGAAAAAAAGTTAGTAGTAGCGTGTTTTGGCTAGGACATCGCTATAGCTAACTTAGCTATAGCGCGTTTTGCGAACACGCGCTATAGCTAAGTTGCCTACAGCACCGGTCCGCTAGCTCCTATCTCTTTCCTCTCTCTCTCACTCTCTCGCTCGATCCCCTTCTGTGACCTCGATCTCCTGCACGCCACCGCCGACGCCCACACCCGCCCACGCCACCGCTGACGCCCGCACCCGCCCACGCCACCACCGACGCCCGCACCTGCCCACGCCGTCGTCGACGCGCGCCGCACCCGACCCCGACGCCGGCCACTGGCCACCCATATGCTCCCTCCCCCCGTGCTGCCCCTTGCCCTAGGTGCACCCCTGGCCCGGCCCCTCCCCCCGTGCCGCCCCTCCGCCGTATAGTCTCTCTCTCTGACCAAATTTGGTCTCTCTGCAGATCTACGAGGAGGAGAAGGACCCCGTCTGCCCCGGCGACCCCGACGCCACCCCCTCAACCCCAACGACCCTGACCCCGACGCACGGTGAGCCACCCCCTCCTTTCCTGTTGTTCTTTAGTTAGGGCAAAAAATTCAGAAAATGAAGTAGTAGATGCTACCCTAGCTAGCTCTAGTTAGGGCAAAAAATTCAGAAAAAAGTAGTTGATGCCACTCTAGTTAGGGCAAAAAAAAAGAAAAATTCAGAAAATGAAGTAGTAGATGCCACTCTAGTTAGGGCAAAAAAATTGTAGTTGATGTCCATTTGTAATTCATGAGGCAAAAAAAAGTAAATGAAAATGAAATTGAGGATTTTTAAAAATTCAGAAAATGGAGTAGTAGATGCCACTCTAGCTAGCTAGCATCATTGCAAAAAACAATGCTCAAAAAATAAAAATAAAATCCTCATGGGTTCAGAAACCAGACTATGTAAAAAAAATTCAAAAAATGGAGTTACCCACTTGAAGTTACTGTAGTTACCCACTTGAAGTTACTGTAGTTGTATTGGCAGCAAGTAGTTGGCAGAAAGTACTGTATTTTGCATTTCCGTAACTAGTCCATTATAGTAGTCTGCAATTTTATTTGAATGCAATGTTGATGGACACAGCAGCAAGTTTATGAAATGAAATGAAATGCTGTCCATTGGAGTCCATTTGGAGTTGCTCGATTGCTTGTGAGATGCTCTATGTGTGACCTATGTTTTGCTGGTTGCGAGTGACCTATGTTTTGCCAGAAAAGTTGATTCATTCCCATTCCGGCAAATTTCAGGCGCTCTATATGTGCACTTTCTAGCAAAGGTCATGCCGAAATTTTCCGTGAATTTCGGCATGACTTGTGCTAGAAAGTTGGACATAACGAGTGCTCGATATTTGTCGCGGCGGGAATGAAATGACATTTCCGGCAAAACAAAGGTCACTTTTTTTCGTTATTCACTTTATTATATAAAGCTCGATAATTAAACGACTACGACATTGAACCCTAGGAAACATGACCGACACTGATGAGGCCGGAGGTTCTCAGTCCCAATTAGGTCAAGCACACGCCTACCTCGACTTTCTGGTGGATCAGGAGAGACAACAAGCTGGGTGTCAGGACCCCCTTGTCATGACGGATGACGACGGTGGTGGCGCCGGCGCCGACACTGATGCCACCAACGACACCGGCACTGAGACCGACGCTGATGATGTTCCTAACTATAGCACGGAAGGTGGGACCTCCCAAGCCAGTGAGGGAAAGAAGGAAAAGAGGACACGACGCCCAAATGAGCTCAGCACCGGAAGACTGGTGGTCACGGCGGTGCACCCTGGCGAGTTCGAGCCAGTAGAGCCGCGGGAAGTGGCAGAGTCTTACGGCAACCAATTAGCATGCATCCTACAGGATACAGCTAACATCAACACGAATGAAAATTTGAAGAAGTTGCTCCTAACTAGGTTGCACGCAAGATTCTTGTTCCCTGGTCGGAATGACGATGTCGACCCATGGGATGATGATGCCATGATAAAAATCAACAACAAAGCCCTAGGGAAGTTCAGCAACACATTGAGCACTTGGAAAACTAGGGTGAAAAGGGCGATTGAAGTAGACCATGAAACCTATGCCGAGATTGTTGCAGACAATCCAAAAATTACGATAGAGGACTTTGAAAAGTTCAAGGAGACTTGCAATGAAGAAGCTGCCAAGGCCAGGTCGGAGAGAGGCAAGCAGTTGCAGGCAAAGAACATGGGGAACCACCGCCTTGGAAGTCGTGGTTACATGGGGAAGAGACCCGTGCGGGCTAAGGAGGACGCAGAACGTGAACATCAGGGGATCCCAGACCCATTGGCTGAGTTCACCGACCAGCAGGAGCACGACTTCATCAGGGCCCGATTATCTTGGGACCCCAAAAAAAGTTTTTTTCACCAACGGGCCGACTAGGAAATTCATTAGATTACTGATAATTATCCTTTTACCACCTTACATATTAGCTTCTAATCAATGAAGTCTACTACATTCTAGTCACATTCGTAAATGATTCATGGTCCATTTTGCAGAGAGATCAACACAAGCTTGTGGCCGAAAGTGACTCGTCGACTTAGTCGACTCAGTCGTCGGCGAAGTACAAGTGGGACACTCCTTTCAACCGGGCCATGAACATAATGATGGGACACCCGCCCGGCCAGCGGCCGCAATATGGACGTGTGCACGGTGCCGGGGATGGCGCCACGTGGAAGTACTATTATAACAAGGACCCCGAGGCCAAAAGACAGAGAAAGAAGTTCAGTCAAGTGACTATCGATGAGAAGGTGGCGCGGGCGATGGAGAAAGCAAAAGCTGAGATAATCGCTGCCTGTAGAGATGATATGGGGGCTGCCTTTACAAGCTTGATTCCAAAAGTGGTCACATGGGTGCAACAAAATCCAAACGCGCCACCAAGTGATTTTCCCATGCCCAGCTTCACCGGGAGCAACTCAATGAACACCGCACCCATACCCGTACCTAGTATGGCAACCGCACCCGCACCTCCTCCAGCACCTCCTCCTGCACCCAGCTCTCACAGCAGCCCTAGCTCCGTCTCTGGCTTGAATGGCGGGCCATCGACATTGGCTGAGCTCAACGCCCTCACGGTAAATACGCCTCGCACCTTCATCAACTCAACTAATTAATTAATCTTCAGTTGCCGTTCTTTTTGGATCTCTGACGCCGCACGTATATGTCTTTGTAGGCCGACTCCACTCCGTGCACCCTCCTTTACCACATGAAGGGCTGGTTGGTGGATGTGGGGAAGGGTACTATAGTGAAGCCTAAGGATCGATTGTTTCACCGCTGGCAGATGCCTGATAACGCCTTAAGGGTCTCTGTGGCAAGTGTGAAAGCAGGCTACGAGGGTTTCCCTCGTCCGATACTGTGACACCCAGAAACTTTGACATTGTTTTATTTATTAAAATGTTGCCAGGAAAATAAAACTTTTCCATTTTGTCAAGATTTACCCTTTTTGATTTTGGATTTTTGCCTCTAGTGGAAAAACTTTCAAAGAGTATTGTTGGACTTGAATACTCTCTCTAATAGAACAATTCTTTATCAGTGGATTTAAATAGCAAGATTTGTTTTCTCAGAGCTTTATTCTTTTAAAATGATTTCTTTTGCATTTGGAGCCTGTTTTGCACTACAACCATTTGACAAATGCATTTAAAAATTTCCACCAAAATTTGGGGATGTCATGTGATGTTTCCACATCACTTTTATGCAAAAATACCTTTTGGCCATTGGAGATTTTGAGCTCTACACTAACTTTTCCAATCTGGTCCAGTAGGCACTTTTACACTACAACCCATTTAAGTGTTTCTTTAAAAATTCTTCCAAGTGTTTGGAGATGTCAGTGGATGCATACAATTCATCTTCATGCAAAAACCCAGTGATGTTCTTTGAAAATTTTGAGTGAATCATCTTCTTTTCCATTCTGGTCCAGTTTGGTGATTTGTACTGCAACCCCATTTTATTTTGCTCTAGTACCTTTGAGCTTTTTCCTACCAATAGTCCTCCCTACCAAACTCTTAAGTCCAGGAGATTGGACCCATTGGAGTATTTTTTGTGCATGCAATGTCAGCCTTTAGTTTCTGCCCAAAACTGGTTTTCTCAAAATCTTGCACTAACAAGTTTCTGGTTTTGCCCAAGTAATCTTGCCACCATCTTCTGCACCTAAAGAGACCCTGATCTGGAGATTTTGGCCACTCCAAGAGTTGCCTAAGTGCATTTGGCATTCTGTCGAGCACTTGGTGTGCACAGTCAGCTTGGGGCATGTTTTCTAGTTTGCACTGTGAACTTGCTCCAATGACCCAGCAACCTTGTCCACTGAACTCCTAGTTGCCTCTATCCTAGTCCTGTTAATTGCCAGCTCCACCCTCGCGCTCTAGACCGCCCTGGCATTTCGTCGAGCAGGTTCCGTGCGTGCTCTGGGCGCGCCCAGAGCGCACGTTTTGCACGCGCGCGCACTGAGTCGCCGCGCCGCACTGCCACCCTCGACGCGACCCGTCCCTGGCCCCTGCTCCACCGCTGAACCGCGCACTAGCTCGCTCCCTCTCCACGCCATCTCTGACGCCCTGCAGCGCCGCTGGCAGCGCCCTTGGCGGCACGCCGGCGTCGGCAGCGACCTCTGCCATGTTCGGCACCGCCCAAACCACACCAGCGCGCCAGCTGCCCCTGTGAATAGCTCGATCTTATCCCGAAGCTCGTCGGCACGCGTTCGTCGCCGCCACGGCGCCCTGCAGCTACAGAAACGGCGACTCGTCGTCGTTCTTATCCTCCGCCGCGGAGCCAGCCCCGCGCGCCTATTTAAAGGGTCCCCGAACTCGTTCAAGACCTCGGGCGACCTCAGACCCTCCCCGTAGAGCTTCCCAAGCAGTGGATCGACCCGTAGAGACCGTCTTCACCAACTCCGACCAGCTCGGCCGCCGCTAAGCTCCGGTGCAATACGTCGCAGCCAGCCACTCTCTCGCCAAACCAACGCCACCAGTAGTTTCTCCTGGTCCTTGCGGAGCTGCCCAACTACCCAGCCTCGATCGGAGACCACCGGAGCCTAAAAACCACTTCACCACCGTAGCCCCCTCCGCCGCGGAGCTCGCCGCCGGCGATCCCTTCCACCTTCGATGACCCAGCGACCACCTAGAGGACCACCCCAGTCTAGCCGTTCCATCCCCGCCCTCGGATGCCCGTGAGGCGCTGCCGTTCGTCGACGGCGATCGCCGGAGCCCCGCCCCGTTCGGACAGAGAGAAAGGAGGGAGAGGAAGAACGGTCAAACCTGACCAGTGGGCCCCTTGGACCCACTGTCAGTGACCCGCGCGCCATCTCCTCTGTTTAAGTGAAAGCGTATACCCACGGAGTACGTCTCCCCTACCCCGAAAGCATATTCCCCTCGAAGCGTTTTCCTTTTTCTAGTTTTATTAAAAACAGAGTTTTGACCAAACTTTGACCAGCTATAACTTTTAAAATAAAACTCCAAATGAGTTGATTCTTTTTCCTACCTCTCTCAAATTCCACCTAGTTTATTTTAAGATTTATTTCAAAAATATTTGAGACAACTTTTTGTACTGTGTTTGAAATATTTGTTATTTGGATATTTTGCAAAATAGGGATAATGGAGAGAAGAGAAAGCTTTCAAAAAGTGCATCCTTTGCATACTCTTGAAGGCAAGCATTTCTGAACTATGGCATAATATTTTGTTGCGGTGTTTTGATACGATTACAACACCATTTGACTTGGAGTATGCGTTATCCTTTTGTAACAATAAAGTCTCGTGCATGAGTACTTTTTGGAGATATTTTGTGGTCAGCAATGGATACACTAGTGATTTGGGTCATCCTCGTAAGCTCCTCATGCATACCGGAGGGAAGTCGGGAAAGTCGTTGTCTTGGGTAGACACGAGCTTGTCCCTAGTCCCTCGTCGAGACGAGTATGTCCGGTATGGCATGGTGAGGCTTGATGAGCGGTGATCTATTTCCACTAATGGTAATATTGTTGGAGGATACTTGGACCACCTGAGTCGGTCGTAGGTCAAGTCTTGGTCAGTAGCTTCCCTATTTGTTGGTACCACCACTTGTCCCTGTCGCAGACGGGGTATGGTTCAGTAAGTTGTCAACCCCTTACCAAAGCACACACCGTACAGACAGGCCATAGTGGAAGATACCGGAGGCCTCCGGTAGGCATGCCACTTGGTCCGGGGGCATGGGTGTTTCCGGTTGGGACCGAGAGGGGGGCACCCCTTAGAGCGCGTATAGAAATTTTGATCCCATGCTACGTCGAGGTTGTAGCCTCCCCACTTAGAGTTTTGCTTGGCAGGTGTCGTGGGTGATTCCAGACATCGGTGAGTTAAGCTGGTGTGTGCAGGTCAGGCGTGTTTTCAATTAAAAGGCCATAGGCGGAATTAGTCCCGATGGACTAAGTAAATCCGTTACTCGTGGGAAAGTAGTACTCCCTCTGCAGAGGATATATCTTGTTGGATAGCCATGTTCTTGAGTAAGAACCACAGTCTGAGTTGGATCTAGCAACGGTTTTCGGATGGAGACACGGCTAACTGGATCGTAGTAACGGTATTCGGATGGAGAACGAATTAGCTAGAACTCAGTGACGGTCTTCGGATGGAGAAACGGCTAGACTAGATTTGTGTTTATGACCTGTGACATCTGAGGATCATGTTTTAATTTTTGTTATTATTGTGGACTAACCATTTACATTATTGAGTATCCCTGGGATGGTTCTACCTCCTGGATACTCACTGTGATTATTCTTTTATAAGCCCTTTATGTGGTGTCGCTCAGACGCCCGACTGCGGCATGCTTGTCATTTATTTATCTTTTATAAGCCCTTTATGTGGTGTCGCTCAGACGCCCGACTGCGGCATGCTTGTCATTTATTTATCTTTTATAAGCCCTTTATGTGGTGTCGCTCAGACGCCCGACTGCGGCATGCTTGTCATTTATTTATCTTTTATAAGCCCTTTATGTGGTGTCACTCCGACGCCCGACTGCGGCATGCTTGTCATTTATTTATCTTTTATAAGCCCTTTATGTGGTGTCGCTCAGACGCCCGACTGCGGCATGCTTGTCATTTATTTATCTTTTATAAGCCCTTTATGTGGTGTCACTCCGACGCCCGACTGCGGCATGCTTGTCATTTATTTATCTTTTATAAGCCCTTTATGTGGTGTCGCTCAGACGCCCGACTGCGGCATGCTTGTCATTTATTCATCTTTTATAAGCCCTTTATGTGGTGTCGCTCAGACGCCCGACTGCGGCATGGTTACTCTTACATTTTCCTCTCGAGGAGTCATTCAGACACTCGCTTGGCCCTCAGCATTTTACTTTGGGATTTCGGGAGGACTACCGCCTGACTTCTCTTTTGTTTCCCATGCATCCTTATCTCTATGTCTGATTGCACTTGTTAATCTGTTCTTATGCATCGTGTTTACATTTGTTATATCTTATGTTCGAACTATCTGGCGAGTACATTCATAGTACTCACCCACGTACTGCATGTTCTTATTATCTCTGCATGCGAGCAACGCAGACTTTCGTGGCAGACGTTGTGATCATAGTTATTTCGGAGCATGATTGTCCCTTAATATATTCTCCCCGTGTTCTTAATGTTTGCGAGTACATTCAAACGTACTCACTGGCTTGTCCCTGGCTATTGTCTTGGCCAGATTTTCGCGCATGGAGATAAGCATCGCGGTGTCAACCTTGGAGCCTACTTATTGACGATAGCAGCCCCGCGAAGATAGGAGTTATCCTGGTCAGCTGTTCTTGTGGGAAATGGAGTCCCATAGACGCAGATGTACCCAACCGCTTCCACCCTCAACCATTAGAAACCAAGTGTTGTACTCCTAGGCCTCAATGGTCTTGTACTACATATTTTTGTACCTTGCTTGGAATTCTTGTATCAAGTTGGTGCCTCATTAGCTAACAGTAATCCTGGGTCTGGTGAGCACAAAGGCCGTTTTTCTGGGAAATTATTATCCCAAAAATCCGGTCGTGACAGATACAAACTGATGGAGAGCATGATGAGACCCCCACGCAGCTTGGCTAATGCAAAAATTGGCCGATCCTATGGCCGAAAAATCTTCTTCGGGTCGAGGTGGCCGGGAGCACACCAACGGGACCTCAGGAAGGTATGACCACAACACCACCTACACAAGTACAACCATCGTCTATGCTGCTTGCTGAGATCGAGAGACATGAGGAAGGAGGGCCAACCGTTCCGGCAGATGATGCCATCTGCCCCATGGAAGAGGATATGGATCATGACATGGAGGAGGCCCATGACCCTCTCCAGTATCTCAATACTGCCTTTGACAACGAAGTAACAATGATTCAACCATATGAATATGATATGCATGTACCAGAGCCGGAACGTCCTCGGGAGTGCAAGAAGTCTTTGTTCATGCAATCCTCGTAGGACACGCCTCCAGATGCCGGCTCCACCCAAGCTCAACTAATTAGCCAGAGTCGTCCAATGTTGAGCCCGACAACACTAGGGGTGGTGCTCAGGGAGGGTCTGAAAGACCCACCAGCACCTGAGCCCACCAAGAAGAAGCAGAGGAAGAGACCGACGGCGAGAAAATCCAATAAAGCTGGCAATGTTGGTTCTAGCAGCCAGCCGCCTTCGACCAAGGTTGACCGTGTACCGATGAAACATGCGCCATTAATCCATGTTGCGGGAGAGCCAAGGGTACCGGCGAATGCACTAGCTGCCATAGTAGGGGATCTCAGGAGACTCCATGACCATGTGCTTTCGACAGAGTGAAGCCTCCTCGCCTCGGATGATCCAGGATACCCACTTTATACGGTTCATGTGCCAAGCAGTTGCAAGATGTATGTCCACACATGCCCCGCGGACCTCTTCTTCCTGAGGTTTGATTACATCTTCCAGATGTTTCAAATGAGGACACTCGATTTTACGTTCGTCCGGCTGTATGCGCTGCACATGAACTACATCATCAGGAGAGAGCAAGTCACCGGTCTTGCGGTCGTGGACCCATACTACATGCATGAGGGCTTCTTGTCAATCAATGACGCCAACCGTCAATATGCGAGTCAATACATCGAAGAATTCTTGGACAGCACTAAGGACAAATAAATGATTCTCCTACCTTATCATCCCAGGTAAGTCATCCGCGGATAGCACTATAACACATACGTGCATTTCAATAGTTACTTTGCACGCATGGAGGCTAACTTGATCATGTATTTTGCGCAGCGGGGGGTGTCGTGCCATTCTCATCGTTCTTTACCCGCGTTACTCCCGCCCTCTATATTTGGACCCGTCGAAGAACATACAGAAGAAATATTACACACACATAAAAGCATGTTCTGGACAAAGCTATGCTGGGCTTCAGCATGCGGGGTGGCTACATCCAATGCAAAAAAACAAATAAGGCCAGTCTTTGTTTCGGCCACAAGACTGACTTCTGTTGCATCCAGCAACCGACAAGAAGTGACAATGATGGATTCTACGTCATCCATCTAATGATGGAGTACAGAAGGGATGTGCAATCACTTTGCATGAAATCTTCATCCGATACCCATATCCGGAGATGGGCCGAAGCCTTTGGGGCCGTGCCGGATAATCAACTTCGAAATGATTTCTACCGGATCCAGCAGGAGATTGCGTCCATCATCATGAAAGATGTCCTCGAAGAGAATGGGATGTTCTACGGTGACCAAATATCGCGAGCTGACGTCTGAACCCGCATTGCCCTACAGCGTCAGGACATGACGCCTTTCACTAAGCTTGGGTGCACCCTTCCGGATATGGACAGATGGGAAGAGTGCACTACTTAAAAACAATGTGTTTGTTTAGTTACTTGTTACTTTCTGTACGACGAAACTTCGAATCTCTCAGTACGACGAAACTATTAGATGTATGGTGCGGCGCTCTAGTTAATTACTTTCGGTACGATGAAATTTGTTAACTATGTTTACTATATATGTTGCTTCTATTTCATAACTGTTTTGTTGAATTTGCTTCATGATATATATATATATATATATATATATATATATATATATATATATGCATATCTCACAGGTATATAGATCAACGATGGCGAGGAAGTGGTATGCCGTGTATCTAGGACATGTTCCGGGTGTGTATGATGAGTGGCCAGAGTGTCAGGCCCAAGTCTCTAGCTTCTCCGGCGAAAGCCAGAAAGGGTTCGATAGCAGAGCGGAAGCCGAAGCTAGTTACTTGAGATTCATAGCACAACAGGGGATTCAGAACTAGCGCTGCTGCAAAAACTACTACATAATACCGCTTTTGATCATCATGATCGCTCTTATCTCGTATGTCATAGTTTAGGTAGATGATGAAACATGTGTATACGGTGACAATGTAAGAGACATGTGATCATTAACTTGTATCGCTATTTCGAGATGATGATGAGATCGACATAATTTGTGTTGAGACTATGTTGATATGATGAGACTATGTTGTACCACTTCGATGATGATGATGAGACATTCCTTTTTCATATAGTTTCAGTTTATGTGTATGTTGTAATTGTATAAAACCTGAAAAATACGAATACATCAACATAAAAAAAGAAAATACTAGCAGTAGCGTGGGGTATTGGAGTAGTAGCAGTGCTACCTTACCAGTAGGGTTGGTTGTTGGGGCACGCTACTAGTATTAGCAGTAGCGATGGACAGAGGCGCGCTACTACTAGATATAGATAGCAGTAGCGCTGGTTCAAACAAGCACTACTGCTAAAAAATAGCTGTAGCGCCATAGCAGTAGCGCGCCTGCCCGCGCTACTAATTGCCAGAAACTAGCGCTACTGGTAAGGGTTTTCCTACTAGTGGTGGTTTGAGAGGTAATCATCAGTGAACTGCTTTGGAAAGGCCTGAAAACAAGGATGTGCATAAATACCTTCTCTATATTGGAAATGGGGTAAAGGAATAAAAAAGGCTAGGTATAATAGTTAGTACCATCCTGTAGTGAACTGATGTCTTCTTCATTGTGCAGACAAAGATCTTGTTGTTTTTTGTCGCTAATTTCATTATCCTAACAATCTTTCTGAGTTTCTTGACTTGATTGATATTCATGGACAACTCATTCCCCATATAGACAGTGGGTCAAAACCTCTAACAGCAGGACCTACATGTGCAAGACCAAATTGTTAAAAACCTAAATATTAGAATGGTTCTTGCAATTGCACAATAATTTCCTATTAGACAACAGACCATGCACGTGCTAACCTCGATTGTAAACCTCAGTGCTTCCCATTGTTTCCCTGCAACACATATAAGGTAGTTAGTCATCAGGTTAAGTAAGGGTTCGCATGCTATCAGTAAAATATGTTGATGAAAGATAAGCACATTGCAGATTCATCAGATTAATTCAAGCCACATGGAAAACCCATTTATCCAAACCAAGCATGATTGAGAACTAGGAAATATAGCACTTGTATATGTTTCTCATGTATTAAGTGCAGCCAAATTTGATTTATTCCTCACATGCACAACAATACAAAATTCTACCCATCACAATTGGACATCGCAGTGTAGAATTGAACCAAGCAGTTAGCTAAACACCAGAACAAATGAACCAAACATTAACTAAGCACCACATTGCACAATATAACATACTCCTAATAGAAGATCAGACAGTTAACCAAAGCAAGCATGCTTAACAACTTGGAAATATAGCAATTGTATTTGTTTCTCATGTATTTAGTACAGCCAAATTCGATTTATTTCTCACATGGTATACAATAACAGAATGCAGCCACAACAATTGAACATCGCATTGCAGAATTGAACCAAGCAGTTAACTAAACACCACAACAAATGAACCAAATGTTAACTAAGCACCACATTGCACAATATAACATACTATTAATAGAAGATCATACAGTTAACCAAACCAAGCATGCTTAACAACTTGGAAATATTGCACCCTGAAGAATTGAACATCACATTTGCAGAATTGAACCAATCAGTTAACTGAACACCACATTGCACGACATATAGAACATATACACTATACCAGAAGATTGCATGGTAAAAGTAGATATCACAATTCACTAGAATTTGTTAAGGAAAGGCAGTAGCTAGCAAACGATGGCCTCGAGAAAACGCCATGAACTGTCATTTAAAGCAGCCAACCGCCTCACGGCGTCAGTGCGCGAGGCGTCAACGGTGGCCTCGACGGCGAGGTGCTCCTCCAAGATCTGGGGGTCGGCACGAATGGCAGCCATCGCGACCTCATGCGCGTGTGCGGCCGCGATTTGCTTCTCCATTGCCAAATGCTCCTTGAGATCCTGGCTATACTGCGTGCACCATGGCTTAGGGCGGCGCATATTTGGTGGAGGGGTCGGTGATTGGGTGGAAGGTGTCGCGTTCTTGCCAGCGGTCGAGGCATGTGGGATGTGGAAGGAGGAGGAGGATGGGGGTCGGGTGTGGATTACCTGCCTGGATAGGCGAGGCCAAGCAGCATGAAGGAGGGTCGTCAGTTAGGAGGCGGCACTACAAGCAGGAGTGAAGGTTTCAACTTGGAAAGGAAGGCGGAAATAGGAGAAATGTGGCTTTTGGTAAAGGGGAGGGGGTGGGGAGGTAGATATTTTCGTGGCAGCCGAAAATTTGGAATCGCTTCAGCGAAAAAACTATCGCGCAAAGTGTCATCAGACACGGTCCCTTCTTTAGAACTGTGTACGATATGTGAACATCACAAACGATTCAGATAGCTTAACCCGTGTGCGTTGAGTCTGAACGTTAAAAAATTTGGTTCGAATTTCCCTCGTTACAGTGGTCATCCACGTCATTGCATAATTTGGGTACACAAAAGAGACTAACTTCTTAATCGAGCAAGTTCAGCAATTAAACAGAGCTAGCTGACCTAAACATTACTCTAACAAATTAAAGACCGGCGCTCTTAATTAAACAAAACAAAGAGTACTACTACGGCTGGTGCTTGTCGATCTCTTCCGCCGCCTCCATGTCCAGCTCGCACCCGACGGTCTCTTGGGGAAGGGGCACCATGGCATCAATTGCACCATATTCGGCAATCATCTCGCCATCCGTGTCCTCCATATCTTTGGAATAGGTCACCACGAGCTGGGCGTGGGCGGCCGCGATCTGGGCTCTGGCGGGCTCCGTCGTGGCAAGGTATGCCGCGCAGGAACGAACGGCTGCTCGAATTCTCTCGGCGATTGCCAGATCTTCCGCCTTGGGTTGCCGACCATTGTCGGAGAAGTTTCGTTCGATTTGTGAGGTGATCGCCATGAGCTGGGCGTGGACGGCCTCGACATGGTAGTGGGCAGCCTCCATCAGGGTTAAGGCCGTCGCTGCGGAACGGACAGCTGCTGTGCCACTCTCGCCAGTTGCTATCCCCGAGGCAGATGCAGCTACCGCCACCTGAGAAGCAACAGTGGCCGTTTGGGCTGCGTTGGTCGCTTGGACGCAGACTGCGGCCGCCATCACGAAGCTTGTTAGCACACGCTTGGCGGCTGCGGCTGCGCTCTCGCCGGAGTGGGCCGCCGAAGTTGCCCTCACGACGTGGGTCCACGTCCCCATCTTTCACCGACGACGAATGAACAGTGAAATGATATTTGGGGAGTGAGCTAGTGTGGACTATAGCCGACACACCTTCTCACATAAGCCATGGCGTACTATACACCGACGGTGCTCCAAGATATTTTGTGCTGCATCTCACACGGTTGGTGATAATAAACTATGTGCGATCTACTTGATTTATCGTCTTGATTTGAATTACGTAATGGGGTCACAGCTACAAAGGATGGTGGTTGAATTTTTAGAACTTTTATGTGCAGTGAACATGCAACTATAGGTGTGTCGTCAAAAAATTGAAATTATTCAGGGTTCGCTTGGACGTTTTTATACATTAACTTGGTTTTGTAGGCATTGCAGGTGCATAATTCTAATTTGAACTACATGCACATGCTCCAGTGCATATAAACGGGTCGAAAAATCAAATATGTGTCGTTGGTTGCATGCTTAGGTCCCATGCACGAAATGGGAATGAATGTCACACACCCAACCACCGTCACTCGGCCGCAAACATTGAGATTCCTGGTTTTTAAATTCTAGTAAATCCAAAACTCGTTTGAAATTCATGAAACTTGGCATGCTATCATGGAGCGGCATCAACATGCCGTGGTAAAAATTTTGTCCCATTTGGGGCACGTTTGGGTATAAGCTTCTCACAAACCAGAGCTTCTCACAACAAGCGTGATGGTTTCGGTAGGGAACGTGCCACGTTTGGGGACGAAACGATATCTGTTGCCTCTTATTGCTTTAAAAAAAATTTGAGTGTCAACATAGATCAACAGGAGTTGTTAAATTTTGGAATTTTTCGGGGTTCGTTTGGACATTTTTATACATTAATTAGGTTTCCCAGGAATTTTATGCACATAATTCAAATTTGAACTAGATGCACATGCTCCAGTGCATATAAACTGGTTGAAAAATCAAATATGTGTCCTTGGTTGCATGCTTAGGTCCCATGCAAGAAATGGGAATGAATTTCAAACACCCTGCCACCGTCACTCGGCCGCAAACATTGAGATACCTGGTTTTTAAATTCTAGTAAATCCAAAACTCGTTTGAAATTCATGAAACTTGGCATGCTATCATGGAGCGGTATCAACATGCCATGGTAAATTTTTTGTCCCATTTGGGGCAGGTTTGGGTATAAGCTTCTCACAAACCAAAGCTTCTCATAACAAGTGTGACGTTTCGGTAGGGAACGTGCCATCTTTCGGGACGAAACGATATCCGTTGCCTCTTATTGCTTTCAAAAAAATTCTAGTGTCAACATAGAACAACAGGAGTGTTGTGTTCAATTTTGGATTTTTTTTGGGATTCGTTTGGACATTTTTGTACACTAGTACAAATGCCCGTGCGTTGCAACGGGGGAAATAAAAATCACAAAACCTGCTCTGCGTGCCATTACTCACCATTTCTTATATCCATTTCTAATAAGCGTCGATAATAAGTTTAAACTGATTATCGCTTTTCCAAGCATGAAATATGTCCTTCCCATAGGAAGGATAACTAAAGATCCCCAGAAGCTCACACCCTCTGTTTCAACACCGGCCCATTTGTAATGATACTTATTGTCCTTACCACCCACGGCCTTCGATGCGTTCCACGCGACTAAGCTTAGCCGCTCGCTCGATCTCATTGAAGCGTTTGCGTCGTCTGTTGGCCGACCCCGCCAGTGTATTAACCTTGCGAGCTCTTCCTCAAACCTTCTCGGCTAGTTTCAGCGGTTCCTAATGCTTGTTCCAAATATACATAATTATAATCTAAATTATGTTGCATTTATTTTTAGTATGCAATTTAAAAAAACACACACACTCGATGTCCATACCATGTAGTATAAAGTTGAGAAAGTCGTAGGGATGTCCTTGGATGGCGCCTCCTTCAGCTTAGCACTGTCATCGGCTGGAACAGGAATGTTGTATTTGTTTCTAGCCAGATATACAAACGGTGGAATTGTTGTATACTATTCAAGGGTTTAATAACTAATTCAAAAGTTTTTCTTATAATATTCAAAAGAATTTTTTGGGCGAAAGAGTAATGGTGCATTGCATTGGGATTGTTTATATATAATTTTTTTGTTAATATTCAAAAGCAAAGAGGTTTCTATTATGTTAATTATTATTTTAAAAAATGTTGGTTATTTGATTTGCAAGATTATATTTCGTTCCTTTTCTTTTGCATTATTTGAACTTGGCCAACATCACCATAAAAAGCAAGCTTTTATGTGTTCCCCATCACAGGTAAATTTCGATTGGATTGTCTACAAAAAAGGTAAACTTCAAGTTGCGTCGTGGCCACATTCTCTCTACTCTTTATCCATCTCTGTCTCTCCTTTCTGTCTCACCAACGATATCGGTAACATCGAGAGTTGGGGAATATCTTAATTGTCAAGTGCTGTTGAGCTCCAAATGTCTTCTCCCTTAAGAACTATTTATTCAAATATTTTACTCACTTTTAATTATTGTATATCACATGATGTATTCATAAGATGTGGTAGGCATGGAAATTAAACTATAACAGTAACAACAAACAACAGCAGCCAATTATTATACCGGTGCTCATTTAGAAGAAAAATAAAATGCAATCGGTGCTGGCACGTATAGCAACATCTAGTAGCTTCTGGTCGGTACTCGGTGCAGCCAACTAAAAAAGCAATCCACACCGAGAGCGACCTCCAACTGCGTGCCTTATCGACACCGGCTCTTCTCCCTGCTAGCCACACACACACCCACGCGACCGTGCTCCAGTCCACGGCGCCGCGTTGCCCTTCTCTCTTCCCTCCTCTCTTAAATCCTCCGAGCTTTTGTCGGCCAGTTGTGGCGCGGCTGCGTATGGGCTCCTGGTGGCCGGGCCTGCGCGTGGGGGCGGACTGGGTCTGTGGCGGAGGCGCGACAGCGGTGGCCGGCGGCTGCTTGACGGGGCCACGTGGATCTGCCGCCGGGGCTGCGGATCGGCGTGGTCGTCTGAGCCCCAAGTTTTCGACGCCGAGGTCAGCGCTCCTTGAGCATTCGCGCACATGCGTCCGCAGCCAGCGGATGAAATCGATCCAGCTGGTTCCCGTCGTAGCTAGCTTATAGTTATGTGTGAACCATTCAGGACTTGAGGGAAGGAGCCAAGCGAATGAGAGGAAGATGAGGAAGGGCTTGATCTCGAGGAACCAGCCTGCACTGAGCCCCGCCGCCTCATCAGGAGCTCGTCTCCCTGCCTGCCGGCGGCTAACCGGAGCCACCACCGCCGGTGACCGCATCCCTCACCTTGTGCCCCTCCTCCTTCTCCTTTCTTCCTCTCTTCCCCGAGGAGCGGGGAGCCGGCGGGTCCGTCGGTCAGGAGCTAGGCCGCGCTCTCCATCATCGCCGCCGTTTGGGGAGGGACGCGGTGCAGGTCGACGCGGCACGGGGCAGGAGGTGGCAGCAGGATGGACGTGGAGATGGGATCGAGGAGGCAGGGTCGTGCGGGGCGCTGTTTTTCTTTTTCTCTCCTGTGTGTCGGTTTGGGGCTGACTAATGATGGAAGTGTGGGTTCAATTTCCAAAAAAGAGAAGGGTCTTTTTGCAAAAGTGCGACGACGGGTGTGTGGGCATAAGCAGTAGATGCTTTATTATTAGGTAAAGATTAACTGGGTTTTCCAGCCATTTTATGCACATAATTTAAATTTGAACTACATGCACATTCTCCAGTGCAGATAAACTAGTTGAAAAATCAAATATGTGTCCTTAGTTGCATGCTTAGGTCCCATGCAAGAAATGAGAATGAATTTCAATCACCCTACCATTGTTACTCAGCCACAAAATTAAGATACATGGCTTTTTAATTCTAGTAAATCCAAAACTCGTCTAAAATTCATGAAATTTGGCATGTGACCATTGAGCAGCATCAACATGCCGTGGTAAAATTTTTGTTTCATTTGGGGCAGGTTTGGGTATAAGCTTCTCAGAAATCAGAGCTTGTCACAACATGCGTGATGGTTTCTGTAAGGAACGTGCCACCTTTGGGGAGGAAACGATATCTGTTGCCTTTTGTTGCTTTCAAAATTTTTCGAGTGTCAATATATAACAACAGGAGTGTTGTGTTCAATTTTCGAATTTTTGGGGTTCGTTTGCACATTTTTATACATTAACTGGGTTTCCCAGGCATTTTATGCGCATATTTCAAATTTGAACTACATGCACATTCTCCAGTGCATATAAACTGGTTGAAAAAATAAAATATGTGTCCTTGATTGCATGCTTAGGTCCCATGCAAGAAATGGGAATGAATTTCAAACACCCTGCTACCGTCACTCGGCCGCAAACATTGAGATACATGGCTTTTAAATTCTAGTAAATCCAAAACTCGTCTGAAATTCATGAAACTTGGCATGCTATCATGAAGTGGCACCAACATGCCGTGGTAAAACTTTTGTCCCATTTGGGGCAGGTTTGGGTATAAGCTTCTCACAAACCAGAGCTCTCACAACAAGCGTGATTGTTTCGGTAGGGAACGTGCCACCTTTGGGACGAAACGATATCAATTGCCTCTTATTGCTTTCAAAAAAAAATCGTGTGTCAACATAGAACAACAGGAGTGGTGTGTTCAATTTTGTAATTTTTCGGGGTTCGTTTGGACATTTTTATACATTAACTGGGTTTCCAAGGCATTTTATGCGCATAATTTAAATTTGAACTACATGCACATTCTCCAGTGCATATAAACTGGTTGAAAAATCAAATATGTGTCCTTGGTTGCATGCTTAGGACCCATGCAAGAAATGAGAATGAATTTCAAACACCCTGTGGCACCCCGGCTCAGAGCGACCGGTTTACCATGCATTGCCAGCACAGAGACCATGTCTTCTGGCAACACACAACATCTTGTACAGAAAACAACCGCTTTATTGATGCTAGCGGATCAGAGTTTATATTACAACAGATGTTGAGGCCAAGCAGCACGCCCGGTGCGGCTGAACAATATGTACATTATTTAGTGAACATAAAAGGGGCCTCGATCATAACAACTACGTGGCAGCGGAACAACGTCATAGCGGAAACTCCATATCACAGGGACACCGATGTGGACACGATCTAGACTCGAGAAGCACTCCTTTCCAACGAGACTTTCCTGAAATCTGGCATGACACGCCAGGTCAGTACATTGAATGTACTTGCAAGCTCACAACAGGCATAATCATAATGGCAAAACAATATCATGATAATTAACCAATTAATAATAATGCAACACTATATGTCCAACATGCTGTGATCATGCTCGAACGTCCCTCGGGATGGACTTACCAACCGTGATCATTCTTGGATCACAAACAAACCACCATCGTGGTCTTGACAAGAGTAACTCACGATCCTTACGGCGATCACAACCACGACCAATATTTGGTCCCGAACATCTCGATGGCCCTTCAGCCATCCTCAACAGTGCAAAGTTCACAACTTAGTGTGCAAATTTTATTAAACGTTGACTCATGGTGGGACCTACTACGATGCGTCCGTGACCGTGGACTCGGCTATCGATAGATTATACACTCTGCAGAGGTAGCACACTGTACCCACACCACGGAACCCATGGCCTCGCACTCCCATTCGGGTGGACCAATGGCATTCCGACGAAACCGTTCCATTGCCATGACACTCTCCCGGACAACCCGACCCAATCCCCAACGGGCTAGTCCTGGGTGGCCCCGTGTCTACCAAAGATACAACGACCACCGTCGTGGCCAAAACGATCCCACTCGGGGACCCGGTACCATAATCTCAACAACGGGCACACAAGGTTATGCCTGCTTACTGGGCCAGGGTAAGCATGCCATAACCTTCCCTAGTTGGAGGCACCGACCAGAGGCAATGTCAATGGACCGAATCAAGGCCTTCCCACAAAGGCAAATGTGGTTGCGCTGGGAAAATACTCGATTCAGCGACACCATGACCCAGTCAACGATATATTCAAGTTGATTTATATTCAGGTTCAACTTAAAACGAAAATGATCGGTGTCATATCATGCCATGAAACGCAAAACTACACATGCATCACATATTAACGAAAATGACTGATGTCAACCATATTCACACTAAGCATAAACATCAACACCTTATATTACTTTCCTGGTCGGGGTAACTCACACTTTAACCAAAATATTTTGCAGCAAGTTTTATTATTTTCTCATGCAAGAAAGTAACTTCGATTAATTTCTTACATGCATAGCAAAGATTATGCCACAAAAAATTCCTAATTTCTTTACCAACCAAGTTAGGTTCAAACATACTGTAAGTCAAGTAAAATGGCTAAACAAGTACTTAACAGAATATTTTCTAGCAAATTTTACTATTTTATTTATGCAAGAAAATAACTTTAAGTAATTACTAACATGCATAACAAAAATATTTTTATCATCACCACAAATAGATCTTAGCTTTGCTTTACCAATAAGCTAGTTTCAACATTCTGTAAATCAAGCATAATAACTAACAAACACTTAAAAGGATATAAATAACACAATAGTTATTTAAATGCATGGATTAATCATTTCATTCAAGTAAGAAAATCATAAATATTGAAATGACACCATGAAAATGTTGATGTGGCTTGCCTTAGTGCAGATGAGGTTCACAAGCCTTCTGGTGATCCTCAAGACAAGCCTCACCCTCTGAAAATAATTTTAAGCACAAAAAGAAAATATCAAGAACACTTCTGAAAATCACCAGAAATTGTAAACAGCTCAGAAAAATCTCAACTTTGGTGAGCTGCTAGATTTTTTTGCAAAGAACAAAATGCAAAAAGAATCAATTCATTTGGACTTATGGTTGAAGAGTTATGGCTGTTTGAAGCATTCTGTAAATTCAAATGAATTTGAATAAAAATAAACAAACTGGGGTGTGACGTCGAAGGCGTAAAGGCCAGGGGCTCCACCACTCGTACCGCTTCGCGCGCGTACAGAGTTGCTGACTAGCAGGCCCCGCTAGGCAGGTGAGGAGGAGGGGGAGAAGGAAACAGAGGGAGTCGCGGCTTCGTCGGAGCTCTCACTGGTGACGAGGGCTCCTTGGCCAAAACCAGAGGGAGGGATGGAGACAGGGGATGGAGGCGCACCTGCCCATACCCGTAGCGTAGCTAGGGGTGGTCGGACGGCGTCGGAATCGACCTCGCAAGCGGAGGCAGAACGCGGTGGTCGCCAGAGATGAGGAAGACGGCGAGCAGAGGAAACTCCAGGGGCTCCAGGGGGACGGGATGGCTTCACCGGAGAGAGGCGGAGGCCCTGGAAGGGTCGCCCTGGCCTGGGAGGGGCTGGAGCTACTGCGACGACCAGAGGGGATCGCCGGCGAGCTCGAGCTCGAGGACGGCGGCCCGCTGCCTGCCCGGCCGGGCTACGGCTTCCTACGCGCTAGTGGGGTTTGTGGGAGTGGTGGATGGTGCTCCAGGAGGCTAGGGGCGGCTCCATTTATAGGCGAGCGGAGAGGGGGGTTCGGGCTCCGCCGGTGGACACCTGTCCACGACGCCCGGCGACGAGGGGCGTCAGTGAGAGGGGGAGAAGGCGACGCAGCTCACGTGGTGACTGTTGGGAACAGGGACGAGCACAGGAACGAGGAGAAGGCGACGAGCACAGTGCACAACGCACTGTTGGGTTGGCCGGACCGTGCCCGTGCTCGCTGCGGCGAGCTCCGGCGTCGGCGAGCGCCAGGGGGAAGTTAATGGCGTAGAGACGAGGATGGTGGCGAAGTTTGGCACGCTCGGGCGGACGGGGGAAGCGAGCACGCGCGAACAGAGCGCTCGGCGGCACTCAGAGCGCGTCGACACGCAGGCATGGCATGGTGGACACGCGTGGTCACCACGCGAACTCTTCCCTCAGGCCAATCTACGTCCAAAAATCATGTCTGGCATGTTGTTCGTGGTGGTTTTGAAGTTTACCATGCTTTGGTTTGGATCCAGGTGCAGTAGAGGATTTTTTACATGTCAAGTAAGTTTCTGGTCAGTAACTTTGAGAGGTTACTGAGGTCAAATGGCTGGGAGTTGGGGGCTGTGCTTTGGAGGTTAGCCATGATCTACTAAGGTGAAGATGCACAAGAAAATCCAGGCACAATGGAGCAAGTAAAATGGTAGTTGATGTAGAAACCACCATTTCTGTCTAGAACAGAAATATTTTCTGTAGCAAAAATATTCCAAAAAGTGATGAAATATTTTTGCTCAGGAAGGTGCCCTAGGTTTCAAAGAATATTTGTGAATTATCTCAGATTTTTCTGGGCCATAAAAATTGGGGTTGCTTTGGAGCATATTGAACTAGCTAGGGTTTTTGAGAGAAAAATGAATATTTTTCATTTAAGAAATATATTCCAAAGATTATTTTGGGGTGGATCAGAAGGGGAATGATTATTAGGGAGGGAAATGAAGCACTTGGGTGAAAGTCAAGGGTACCCAAGTGTTTAAGTCCATATGAAAAGACTCAAAAACTCCAAATTTCAAATTGACTCCAAATGAAAATCAAGCAAATGAGAGAGGGAAAAAACCAGGCTGTCACACACCCTCCCACCGTCACTCGGCCGCAAACATTGAGATACATGGCTTTTAAATTCTAGTAAATCCAAAACTCGTTTGAAATTCATGAAACTTGGCAAGCTATGATGGAGCGGCATCAACATGCCATGGTAAAAAATTTGTCCCATTTGCGGCAGGTTTGGGTATAAGCTTCTCACAAACCAGAGCTTCTCACAACAACCGTGATGGTTTCGGTAGGGAACGTGCCACCTTTGGCAGCGAAACGATATTCGTTCCATCTTATTGCTTTCAAAAAAATTCGAGTGTCAACATAGAAGAACAGGAGTGTTGTGTTCAATTTTGGAATTTTTCGGGGTTCGTTTGGACATTTTTATACATTAACTGGGTTTCCCAGGCATTTTATGCACATAATTCAAATTTGAACTACAAGCACATTCTCCAGTGCATATAAGCTTGTTGAAAAATCAAATATGTGTCCTTGGTTGCATGCTTAGGTCCCATGCAAGAAATGTGAATGAATTTCAAACACCCTGCCACCGCCGCTCGGCCGCAAACATTGAGATACATGGCTTTTAAATTCTAGTAAATCCAAAATTCGTCTGAAATTCATGAAACTTGGCATGCTATCATAGAGCAGCATCAACATGTCATGGTAAAAATTTTGTGCCATTTGGGGCAGGTTTTGGTATAAGCTTCTCACAAACGTTAGCTTCTCACAACAAGCGTGATGGTTTTGGTAGGGAACGTGCCACCTTTGGGGACGAAACGATATTTGTTGCCTCATATTACTTTCAAAAAATTTCTAGTGTCAACATAGAACAACAAGAGTATTGTGTTTACTTTTGGAATTTTTCAGGGTTCGTTTGGACATTTATATACATTAACTGGGTTTTCTAGGCATTTCATGTGCATAATTCAAATTCAAACTACATGCACAAGCTCCAGTGCATATAAATTGGTTTAAAAATCAAATCTGTGTCCTCCGGGGCGTGGTTAGGTCCCATGCAAGAAATGGGAATGAATTTCAAAACCAGGGCACTTTTGATTGCCGGCAAAACATTGAGATACATTTTTTTTAAATTCTAGTAAATCCAAAAATCGTTTGAAATTCATGAAACTTGGCATGCTATAATGGAATGGCACCCGACATGCTGTGGTATTTTTCGTGTCCATTTTGAGAGAAGGCGCACTCGAATAACAGCCAACATAGGCATTTTGAAACAAATAGCTGCCAGTGTAACATCTCAAACGTTTTGTATAATTTAAATTGTGTGCGTCCATTTAACCATTCACGTGACACCACGCCTCACTATTTTAATGGCTAGGAGGTGCCGTGCGGACAGGTGCTTGAGTGCTTGACTAAACGGAAGGCGTGCGAGCTGTATGCCGTGCAGGCTCACTGGGAAGTGAGCCCTTTGACTTCCATGGCCGCCCGCCTTGCTCGCATCCTCTCCATTAATGGCGCCCAAGCCGCAGTTTAATTTGGTTTTTAAATATGAAACACCCATCGTAATCGTTTTAGTTAGAACACCCGTATGCAAATCGACAGCTTCCCTAGGAAGCCAAGGGAAAATGTGCCGAGTAGGATTTGTGCAGCTCTTGATCGCAAATGTTTTAGATAGAACACCCGTATGCAGAGTGAGAGCTATGGTCTTCCCCCTTAAGTCGAGGGAAAATCCGCAGCGTAGGATTTGTGCATCCCTTCAACGCAAACGGTTGTTTTGGATGACCCGTGTGCAACCACGTACAAACAATTTGGTAAAATTTGCATCTCTCATATTTGGTATGTTGCCATTTGTCAAACTGGAAAGATTTACATTTATTGGTCTAGTAACGTTGCCATTTTTCAATCCTTGTAACACTACGATTTGTCAAAAAATGCAGCTAGAAATCACTAGCACTATCTAATTTTTACAACTGAAATTCAGTAATTAAGAATAGATTTCATTCATAGATTAAGCAGTCGTTCTTAATTATACAAGCAGTTCAACTCGACAGCTGAACCGACCAAACTTTTCCCCAATTGTTGCCCACCATGTACTGAAATAGCTAGTTCAACTATATATACTAGCTAATTTTAAGTACGTTGTACAGTTCCACCACACATCTATAGTCAGATGAACTGAACAAAATACACCTAAATACTACTACTACCACGGAGGGGCTTTGTGCTACTTTCGGCAGCCTCTCCTCTGCCGAGCGCGCTCAGTAAGAGGCAGAGGACGAGGAGGAGGAGCCTACCGACGAGCTGGAGAAATGCAATACGGTGCCTGCCGCTGCTGCACGTTCAGCGACGCTCGCTAGCTCGAACGCCCACTGCTTTTCTACACGATCCCTCTCGAAGCGGCCGGACTGCTCGTAGATCTCCTGATTCCTCGGCTCTGCATCGGCGTGTGCTGTGGCCACGGCTGCGGTAAGGCTCTTTGCATGCTCGACGAGACGCTCCTCCTCCTCCCGCAGGAACTCGATGTAGCACGCAAGATCGCTGCCGCACGTGCGGGCCTCCACCTCCGCCTCCCTCCTTTGAGCGGCGGTGGCGGAGCGGGTGATGATCCCTGCGGTCGACGGTGGGCTGGCGGCCACGGCGGCCGACGATGGGGTGGCGGCCACGACCACCACCTCCCGCTTTCGGGCCGCAGTGGCGGAGCGGGTGATGGCCATGGTGGCCGGCAGTGGGGTGGCCGCCACGACGGCCACCTCCCGCCTTCGGGCCGCGGCGGCGGAGCGGGAGATGGCCATAGCTTTCGACGATGGTGTGGCGGCAACGGCGGCCGGCAACAGCTGCCGACGGGCAGCGGCGGCGGAGCGTGTGGTGGGTGTTCTGCGCACACCCAACAGGGACACCACGCGCACTACACTACGCTGGGGATTGCGCCGCCGCCTTGGTGTAGCCTCCCAGCTGGAGTTGTCCTCTGATGATGGCGGAGTGGCTGAGCGACGGCGACGGACCGGTGCCATTAGCGATTGTGGGAGAAGCAGACAAGATAAGCTACAGGGAGGGAGGGAGGGGAAAATGCGACGCAGGACTCGCCGACCGTGAGAGTTTTTATAGCAGGCCGGTAAGCATTGAGATTTTGGGGGAATTCACCGAGTCGGGTGGGAAGCTTGCGCGTGAACCTGCGAGGCTGCGCAGGAACGGGCTCACCGACGATTCATTGGCGCCACTGTTTGGCCAAAAGAATGCCCCCGCACTCTGCGCAAGCTTACGCTGTAAGCCGTCTGCGGCAGCGGGGTGACAAGACGTGGGAGAGGAGGACGAAAGGACACGTACAGATACGGTTAATAAAAAACGTTTGCGATTTAATTACCTACTATGCCCCTGTCCTGATTTATAAGTAGGATTTAACAAATAAAATACGAATGCATGTCGCCAAAGATTATATCTTTGGAGTCGTATTTTAACATAGTTTCCAGCTATAAAATTTTTGTAACATGCATTAACACTATTTTGGTTAAATCTAAGGTTATATACCAGCAAGCGTTTGCCCGCAACCCACACGGCTTATTCCATCACAAACAGCTCGGATGGATCAACTGTATGCCACGTATCGCACACGCAACTCTAATATGATTCGTGCTTGATGTCTCCGACATCGCTCGCACAGTTTGTCTTATTTGCCACGTATCACTGTGCCAGCCTCTTCTCGCATCCCTCAGCAAGCTCTGCTCGCCGTTAGCTGCCGCAGCGCGCTGTGCTCGCTGATACGTCTCCAACGTATCTATAATTTATGAAGTATTCATGCTATTATATTATCCATCTTGGATGTTTAATGGGCTTTACTATGCACTTTTATATTATTTTTGGGACTAACTTATTAACCCAGAGCCCAGTGCCAGTTCCTGTTTTTTCCCTTGTTTCGGTGTTTCGAAGAAAAGGAATATCAAACGGAGTCCAAATGGAATGAAACCTTTGGGAGAGTTATTTTTGGAACGAAAGCAATCCAGAAGACTTCGAGTGTACGTAAGGGAAGCAACGAGGAAGGCACGAGGCAGGGGGGGTGCGCCCACCCCCCTGGGTGCGCCCTCCACCCTCGTGGGCCTCTTGTGGCTCCCCTGATGTATTTCTTCCGCCTATATATACACATATACCCAAAAACCATCGGGGAACAGAATAGATCGGGAGTTCCGCCGCCGCAAGCCTCTGTAGCCACCAAAAACGAATGGGGACCCTGTTCCGGCACCCTGCCGGAGGGGGGATCCCTCACTGGTGGCCATCTTCATCATCCCGGCGCTCTCCATGACGAGGAGGGAGTAGTTCACCCTCGGGGCTGAGGGTATGTACCAGTAGCTATGTGTTTGATCTCTCTCTCTCGTGTTCTTGAGGTGATACAATCTTGATGTATCGCGAGCTTTGCTATTATAGTTGGATCTTATGATGTTTTCCCCCTCTACTCTCTTGTAATGGATTGAGTTTTTCCTTTGAAGTTATCTTATTGGATTGAGTCTTTAAGGATTTGAGAACACTTGATGTATGTCTTGCATGTGCATATCTGTGGTGACAATGGGATATCACGTGATCCACTTGATGTATGTTTTGGTGATCAACTTGCGGGTTCCGCCCATGAACCTATGCATAGGGGTTGGCACATGTTTTCATCTTGACTCTCCGGTAGAAACTTTGGGGCACTCTTGAAGTACTTTGTGTTGGTTGAATAGATGAATCTGAGATTGTGTGATGCATATCATATAATCATACCCACGGATACTCGAGGTGACATTGGAGTATCTAGGTGACATTAGGGTTTTGGTTCATTTGTGTCTTAAGGTGTTATTCTAGTACGAACTCTAGGATAGATTGAACGGAAAGAATAGCTTCATGTTATTTTACTACGGACTCTTGAATAGATCGATCAAAAGGATAACTTTGAGGTGGTTTTGTACCCTACCATAATCTCGTCGTTTGTTCTCCTCTATTAGTGACTTTGGAGTGACTCTTTGTTGCATGTTGAGGGATAGTTATATGATCCAATTATTATTGTTGAGAGAACTTGCACTAGTGAAAGTATGAACCCTAGGCCTTGTTTCCTAGCATTGCAATACCGTTTACGCTCACTTTTACCACTTGCTACCTTGCTATTTTTTATATTTTCAGATTACAAAAACCTTTATCTACCATCCATATTGCACTTGTATCACCATCTCTTCGCCGAACTAGTGCACCTATACAATTTACCATTGTATTGGGTGTGTTGGGGACACAAGAGACTCTTTGTTATTTGGTTGCAGGGTTGTTTGAGAGCGACCATCTTCATCCTACGCCTCCCACGGATTGATAAACCTTAGGTCATCCACTTGAGGGAAATTTGCTACTGTCCTACAAACCTCTGCACTTGGAGGCCCAACAACGTCTACAAGAAGAAGGTTGCGTAGTAGACATCAACCTCTTTTCTGGCGCCGTTGCCGGGGAGGCGAGGAAAGTGGCACTAACACCCCGTCAACGAAGCTCTGTTCTGGCGCCGTTGCCGGGGAGGCTAGGTAAGTGGCACTCACACCCCGTCAACTAAGCTCTTTTCTGGCGCCGTTGCCGGGGAGGTGAGTGCTTGAAGGTATATCTTTAGATCTTGCAATCGAATATTTTAGTTTCTTGTTTTATCACTAGTTTAGTCTATAAAAGAAAACTACAAAAAATGGAATTAAGGGTGCCTCATATGCTTCATCTTTTTAATGTCTTTCGTGAAAATGATGGGAAGGAAAATTGTGCTCAAGTACTAGAAGAAGAATTACATAGAATGCTTGGCATAAAATATGTGAATGATGAGCATGATTGCAATGTTGTTAGTATTAATTCTTTCAATACCCATGATGCTAACGATATGCAAAGCCACAAACTTGGGGATGCTATGTTTGATGAAGATGATATGTTTTGTCCCCCAAGTTTTGATGAGCAAATTTATTATGATGAAAGCATGCCTCCTATTTATGATGATTATTGTGATGACACGCATGCTATAAAGAATAAACATAACCATGAAACTTGTCATCATGATTTTAATTTTCAATTGGATTATGCTTCACATGATATTTATTTTGTTTAGTTTGCTCCCACTACTATTGATGAGAATAAATTTGCTTATGTGGAGAGTAGTAAAATTTCTATGCAAGTAGATCATGAAAAGAATGCTTTATGTGCTGGTTATATGGTTGAATTCATTCATGATGCTACTGAAAATTATTATGAGAGAGGATCATATGCTTCTACAAATTGCAATAATATCAAGTTTCCTCTCTATGTGTTGAAAATCTTGAAGATTTGCTTGTTTTACCTTCCTATGCTAGTTGTTTCATGTTCCCATAAGTTGTTTGCTCACAAAATCCCTATGCATAGGAAGTGGGTTAGACTTAAATGTGCTAGTCATATTCTTCATGATGCTCTCTTTACGTTTCAATTCTTATCTTTTATGTGAGCATCATTGAAATCATCATGCCTAGCTAGGGGCGTTAAGCGTTAGCGCTTGTTGGGAGGCAACCCAATTTTATTTTTGTTCCTTGCTTTTTGTTCCTGTTTAGTAATAAATAAATCCTCTAGCCTCTGGTTAGATGTGGTTTTATGTTTTAATTAGTGTTTGTGCCAAGTAAGACCTATAGGATCTTCTTGGATGATAATTATTTGATCTTGCTGAAAAGGACAGAAACTTTCTGCTCACGAAAACAATTGTTAAAAATCACTAGAAAGTGATAAAATACTGATTCCAATTGCAGTAGATCAATAATCAAATTATCTAGGTCGCCTATTTTCGCATAATTGTTGGAGTTCCATAAGTATACGTTTGATACAGATTACTACAGATTGTTCTGTTTTTGACAGATTCTGTTTTCTATGTGTTGTTTGCTTATTTTGATGAATCTATGATTAGTATCGGAGGGTATGAACCATAGAGAAGTTGGAATACACTAGATATTACACCAATATGAATTTATAATGAGTTCACAACAGTACCTAAGTGGTGATTTATTTTCTTATACTAACGGAGCTTACGAGTTTTCTGTTGAGTTTTGTGTTGTGAAGTTTTCAAGTTTTGGGTAAAGATTCGATGGACTATGGAATAAGGAGTGGCAAGAGCCTAATCTTGGGGATGCCCAAGGCACCCCAAGGTAATATTCAAGGAAAACCAAGAGCCTAAGCTTGGGGATGCCCCGGATGGCATCCCCTCTTTCGTCTTCGTTCATCGGTAACTTACTTGGAGCTATATTTTTATTCACCACATGAGATGTGTTTTGCTTGGAGCGTCATTTTATTTTGTTATTATTTGCTTGCTGTTATCTAGAATAATGTTTTCCATTTTTATTTTCAATAAAATGTCAAGGATAGCCTTTACCATGCTTATTTTGCAAGTATACATGTTGCTGTTTCAAAACAGAAAGTTTACCGCTATTGCAAAAATTCCCTAGAAAATTCAGAATATGATAAAATGTTGAAACTTTTTGCATAATAAGATATGATAAATTTACTACAGTGGGAATTTTCTTTAATAATTTTTGGAGCTAGGGAAGTATGGATCTTGCTGCATTCTTTACAAACTGTCCTGTTTAGGCAGATTGTTATTATGTTTGCATTGTTTGCATATGTTTGCTTCTTTAATGATTCTATTTGAGGATAGGAGTATTAAATATGTAGAGGCATTTAGTATGCAATGTTGAATAATAATTTTAGTGATTTTCTACAGTATAGTATGATAAGGTTTTTGCATTGGTTTATACTAACTTATCTCACGAGTTTTTGTGGAGTTTTGTGTGGATGAAGCTTTTGTGATTTAGGGAAATCGCGATATAAAAAGAATTAAGGAGACGCAAAAGTTCAAGCTTGGGGATGCCCAAGGCACCCCAAGATAATATTTCAATAAGTCTCAAGCATCTAAGCTTGGGGATGCCCCGGTAGGCATCCCACCTTTCTTCTTCAACAATTATCGGTTAGTATCGGTTGAGCCTAAGTTTTTGCTTCTTCACATGATGAGTGCTATCCTTGAAATGTCGTTTTATTTTGTTTTGCTTGCTGTTTGAATAATATCCCAAGATCTGAAATTCTTAAATGAGAGAGAGTCCTCACATAGCTACATAATTATTTAACTACTCATTGATCTTCACTTATATCTTTTTGGAGTAGTTTGTCATTTACTCGTGTGCCTCACTTATATCCTATGAGTAAATGGTTGAATGATTTGAATGTCATAAATCTGAAATTATATATGTTTCATATGCCTTTCCCATGGGGAGTAATGCCTTCACATATAAGAAGTAGAGGTGGTAAATTTATTGAAGGTTAGCAAACATTGTATTGGTCACTTGAACAATTCATGAAAGAATATTGAAGGAAGAGAGATTTCACATATAAATATTCTATCTTGGACATCTTCTATGATTGTGAGCCCCATTAATTATTTTCAAACCTGAGCAAATTATTTGAATTTGGACAAGGACGACAACATAATGAGTTATGCTTGAGTATATTTGTATATAAGTTATATTGTTATGGATCCTCTAACATGTGGTGCTTGCTATTTAGAATCCTTTGGTAGCCAAAATATCTGTAGTAAGCGGGAATACTGCTTGTGCATCCAAATTCCTTGAACCAATTTTCTTCCATGAGTGTCCACCATATCTACCTATATGCGGTATTTACCTGCCGTTCCAAGTAAATTTGCATGTGCCAAACTCTAAACCTTCAAATAATAATCTGTTTTGTATGCCCAAATTGCTCATGTAGCGACTAGGGGCTGTCAGTATCTTCCATGCTAGGTGGGTTATTCTCACGATGAGTGGACTCCGCTCATCATTCACGAGAAAATGGCTGGTAACTGGGATGCCTAGTCCTATGATCAAAAGATCAAAAACAAATTCGCAAATAATTTAAACAAAACTCCCCCAGGATTGTTGAAAGTTGGACGGCACCCGTTGTTTCGGACAAGCCGTGGAGTGTGATTGTTGGTGGAGGGGGAGTAAAATCTTTACCTTTCTGTTTGGGAACCACCTATAATGTATCTAGTATGGAAGATATTGGGAACTCCTGGTCGTTATGTTGACAATGAAAGCATACCTCTCAAAATTATTTTCATCTCTGTTTTAGCTTTGAGCTCTGGCACCTCTGCAAATCCCTGCTTCCCTCTGCGAAGGGCCTATCTTTTACTTTTATGCAAGAGTCAGTAGTATTCCTTCTCATTCCAACCTACTTTTTAGTTGGCAAGCATCATGTGATGGAAAGATCTAAGCATATATGGCCATTCAAATATATTTGAGCATGAATTATTACTGTTGACATTACCCTTGAGGTAAAAGGTTGGGAGGCGAAACATTAAGCCCCTATCTTTCTTTGTGTTCAATGAATACTATTTGTTCTAAAAATATGCTTTGAGTGGTAGCAATCATGGAAGACTAAATGATAGTTGAGTATGTGAAGTTTGCTGAATCAAAGCTCTGACATAGACTCTTCCTGAAAATAAGATGAATTGCAATTGTTTGATGACTGAGAACATAGTTTGTTAGTTTTCAAGAAAGTTTATGATCTATACTTTAACATGTGAATAGTTTGTTACTTGATCATGCAAAGTTTTATGATATGGGCCACTGTTATGACATATAATGATGCTAGAAAAGGTGATTGAAATTATCATTGATCAAAATTGTGAACCTGCTAGCATTCACACTTCATAAATTCTTTCTTTTATCATTTACCTACTCGAGGACGAGCAGGAATTAAGCTTGGGGATGCTGATACGTCTCCAACGTATCTATAATTTATGAAGTATTCATGCTATTATATTATCCATCTTGGATGTTTAATGGGATTTACTATGCACTTTTATATTATTTTTGGGACTAACTTATTAACCCAGAGCCCAGTGCCAGTTCCTGTTTTTTCCCTTGTTTCAGTGTTTCGAAGAAAAGGAATATCAAACGGAGTCCAAACGGAATGAAACCTTCGGGAGAGTTATTTTTGGAATGGAAGCAATCCAGAAGACTTGGAGTGTACGTAAGGGAAGAAACAAGGAAGGCACGAGGCAGGGGGGCGCGCTCACCCCCCTGGGCGTGCCCTCCACCCTCGTGGGCCCCTCGTGGCTCCCCTGATGTATTTCTTCCGCCTATATATACCCATATACCCAAAAACCATCGGGGAACAGAATAGATCGGGAGTTCCGCCGCCGCAAGCCTTTGTAGCCACCAAAAACCAATCGGGACCCTGTTCCGGCACCCTGCCGGAGGGGGGATCCCTCACTGGTGGCCATCTTCATCATCCCGGCGCTCTCCATGACGAGGAGGGAGTAGTTCACCCTCGGGGCTGAGGGTATGTACCAGTAGCTATGTGTTTGATCTCTCTCTCTCTCTCTCGTGTTCTTGAGGTGATACAATCTTGATGTATCGCGAGCTTTGCTGTTATAGTTGGATCTTATGATGTTTCTCCCCCTCTACTCTCTTGTAATGGATTGAGTTTTCCCTTTGAAGTTATCTTATCGGATTGAGTCTTTAAGGATTTGAGAACACTTGATGTATGTCTTGCATGTGCGTATCTGTGGTGACAATGGGATATCACGTGATCCACTTGATGTATGTTTTGGTGATCCACGTGCGGGTTCCGCCCATGAACCTTTGCATAGGGGTTGGCACATGTTTTCGTCTTGACTCTCCGGTAGAAACTTTGGGGCACTCTTGAAGTACTTTGTGTTTGTTGAATAGATGAATCTGAGATTGTGTGATGCATATCATATAATCATACCCACGGATACTCGAGGTGACATTGGAGTATCTAGGTGACATTACGGTTTTGGCTGATTTGTGTCTTAAGGTGTTATTCTAGTACAAACTCTAGGATAGATTTTACGGAAAAATAGCTTCGTGTTATTTTACTACGTGCTCTTGAATAGATCGATCAAAAAGGATAACTTTGAGGTGGTTTCGTACCCTACCATAATCTCTTTGTTTGTTCTCCTCTATTAGTGACTTTGGAGTGACTCTTTGTTGCATGTTGAGGGATAGTTATATGATCCAATTATGTTATTATTGTTGAGAGAACTTGCACTAGTGAAAGTATGAACCCTAGGCCTTGTTTCCTATCATTGCAATACCGTTTACGCTCACTTTTACCACTTGCTACCTTGCTGTTTTTATATTTTCAGATTACAAAAACCTTTATCTACCATCCATATTGCACTTGTATCGCCCTCTTCACCGAACTAGTGCACCTATACAATTTACCATTGTATTGGGTGTGTTGGGGACACAAGAGACTCTTTGTTATTTGGTTGCAGGGTTGTTTGAGAGAGACCATCTTCATCCTACGCCTCCCACGGATTGATAAACCTTAGGTCATTCACTTGAGGGAAATTTGCTACTGTCCTACAAACCTCTGCACTTGGAGGCCCAACAACGTCTACAAGAAGAAGGTTGCGTAGTAGACATCACTCTCCATTAGGCGTCGCGGCGGGCACTGCTCGCGTCCGTCGGCGGGCTCTGCTCGCATCCGTCGGCGCGCTCGGCTTGTGGATAGCTTTTTCTTGCGTGTTCAACTTACATATATATATATATATATGTATATATACATAAACACTATTCTGATCACGGGACCTGAACTGCCTGAGTAACGCGTCTGAACTTCCCTCTGTACGAACCCGACCTTCGGTCTATCTTCGCAACAGTGGCTTCCCCCGCGAATTATTCTTGTTAGTCGTGTTCTATATGATGTTAGTGTAATCTAGAAACGTTTTTAGCAACTAAATACCAGTTTTAAATAGGAATCTCGCTCGTTGGCGGATTTTGCTCTCGGGTCGTGATTAATTTGCGTTTTTTGCAATTTTACTGCCTGAGTTGTTCGACCTGAACTTCTCCCAGTGCGAGGTTGAACTTCTGCCAACATTGCCCAAATGGGGCTAGCGATATACCATTGGAAAGCTATGGACACCAGTATCATGGCCCAAGTTAAATTTTTGGCAAAATGTAAGCGGTTTAAGAGCAGTTTTGAAAACCATTTTTTCTTCATACAAAAAAGGTGAATCGTATTTTCAATCGCATTTCTAAACCGTTTATCGGAATGAGGCAAATAATATGGCGTTGGAAAACTGCTGCAAAACCGCTCCTTCCACATGTTGAAAGTTTTTTTAATTCCCTATGGTTAAAGAGTAATTTGGAAAATCGTTGAATTTCATAAACCGAACAGCCGAGTTCATATTTACGATGTCATTTCTCAGTGGCTAATCCAATTGAGGCAAGTGATATGGCATTGGAAAGATTATAAAAAATGCGCTACTTTCTCATGCTGAAAGTTTTTTCTAATTTTGAACGGGTTAAAAGTAATTTAGAAAACGGTACAAGTTCCACCGAGTTCGTATTTTTGAGCTAAATTTTTAACCGTACATCCGGATGCCACAAATGATATGGCGTTGGAAAGCTTGAGGAAATGTGAAACTTTTTGTTATATATTGTTTCTCCCAATTCATTACTGGTTTATGTCAATTTTGAAAATGGATTAAAACGTATTTTCTCCGTAATGTTTTCAAACTTTATTGGAATGGAGCAAATAATATACCATTGAAAAGCTGCGGAAAATGCGAAACTTTTTTGTATTGATGGTTTTCTCTGATTCCGAGCCTTTTTCAAGTAATTTCCAAAACGGCGGGATCATTCGTTCTGCCTTTATCGCGAAACAGATTCTTTCAAAATGCACCGCGTGAAGACTTGAACTTCTCGGCATGTCTACTTGAAGTTCACTCTGTTTTTCACGTGATTTTTTTGCTCGTAGCTCTCCATCCAATCACCGAAATTGAGCAAGTGATATACCGATGGAAAGCTGCTGCAAAGCAACTTTCCCGTGTTGATCATTTTTTCATACTCGCGACGATTTTAAAAGTTTTTCATCTGAATTCATTCAGCGTAGTAGTTGAACTTCCTGCTGTTTTCATGTTGAACTTATATGACGTATTTTCGTTTTTAATTTTCTCATCCATTCGTCAGTGTTACACCAATGATATTTCTTTTGTACAAACATCTCTCACAATAATTTTTTTTAACTTTCTCCAACCGAGGACTTGAACTTACACAAATGATATTCCTGCCGTTTTGAAGTAAATTATAAAATGACAAGATCATGATTTCTGCCTTCATCGCGAATTAAAATGCACTGTGTGAAATAGTTAACCTTCTCGGGCTTGTCAGTTTGAACTTCACTCTGTTTTTGATGTGCGGTTTTTTGCCTGTAACTCCCAAACCACTTACCGGAATTGAGCAAATGATATACCGATGGAAAGTTGTTGAAAATACGCAACTTTTTCATGTCGATCAATTTTCATGCGTAAAAAATGTGTTTTAACGGTATACATAAAACTTTTAAACCATTCATCGGAATATAGCATATAATATACCGTTGGGAAGCTTATGAATAGGAGCATCTTTTTCATGTAGACATACATTAAAAAGTTTTGTCGTTCGAGAGCAGTTTCAAAATGGCAAAAACAACGTTGTTTTTCGCCTGTTTTTCATGTACTTGAAGGTCGGATGTCTAGCACTAGAGATCTTGAACTTCACCGGTAGGAGCACATGAACTTCTTACAACAAACCTTTTAAGCTTTTTGTTTTCTATTCTTATATTCCTATCTAAAACGTATTTCGTGTAGTAGTTGAACTTCCCGCTGTTTTGATCTTAAACTTCTGTCACGTATTTTTGTTCAACCTCTCTAACAAGAATTTTTGAACTTCCCGAGCCAAGCACTTGAACTTCTAGCAACAAATATTTTAAACCTTGCCTTTTCATTCCTGTATTCTCATACGAAACGCACACGATGCAGTACATGAACTTCTAGCTATTAATAATTTGAACTTCTCTCTATTTCGTTTTACTAACGGAAAAAGACTGAGTTTTTTTATAGAAATCGAACCGCTCTAACTTTTTAATTTGAACTTCTTTGTGTATTTTTAGAAATGTTAAAATTGTAGTTTTGTTAGAAACATCGAACTTCTTCATTATTTTGAATTGAACTTATTGGTTTTATTCTTTAGTAATCGGAAAATTCCGAGTTTTTAAATAAATATCAAACTGCTATGCTTTTTCCAAATGAACTTCTTCGTTATTTTGAATTGATCTTATTGGTTTTATTCTTTAGTAACAGAAAAAAATCTGAGTTTCCAAATATAATATCAAACTGCTCCATTTTTTAAATGTGAACTTCTTGGTTTTATTTCTTTCGTTAACGGAAAAAAATTCTAGGTTTGTAATAAACATCAAACCGCACATCTATTTTTAATTTGCACTTCTGGTTTTCTTTATAAATTAGAAAAATCCATCGAAATCCATGGAATTGTTTGAGCTTTTTAATTTTTTCATTTTCTTTTAACCTCTCCATTTTATAAATTTTAAACTTTTAGAGTTAAGGCAAGTCCATGTATACATGAACTTCTGGACGATATATCCCCAACCGGCTCAAGTTTTATGCATTCTTATACATACAAACAAAAATGAAAGGGAAATAGAAAAGATATTGCGTTCATACGGACACCACCAACACTTTTTTCAATTATCATTATGTTTCGTGTGAGCTCTGCGTTTTTAGTCCTCGGGGATGACTATATAAGTATCAAGAATTAGAGAACATGTACTTTTCAGTACATCTTTTTTTAGAAATACACCTTTTTCTCTAAGCGAACTTCAACTTTTTTTATATTTGAACTTCATTGTGAATTTACATTTTATTTCTGGACAAGAATTTCGTACATGAACTTTTTATCATGTTACATATTTTGAACTTTTGCATTTCATATATTTGAACTTCTTTCTTTTTCTCTTATATACATAAGAAAATAGAACCACCCATTTTCTGCAACCACACACACACACAACGCACGCGCACACATAGTTCTCATAAGTATAACATCAAATAGGTAGATGTCATCAACTCGTACACAAGAACAAAGGAAATGTGAGATATCTACAATGGTCACACGTAAAGAGAGCGGAGGAGATATTCCACAAGCATTTTTTTTATACTTGACGCAAGCATTTTTTGTATCTGCCACAAGAATTTTTCTAGGCCTGCAATGAATGCTCTACAACTATGCGATGGTGAATAACAACAGAATTAGCGACGGTAGGATTCACAGGTTCACAAGCTTGTCGGAGTCGGCTGCCGCACACCACGGTTGCAGGGGCTACTGAGGGAGTCCTGGATTAGGGGGTCCTCGGATAGCCGGACTATATCCTTTGGGCGGACTGTTGGACTATGAAGATACAAGATTGAAGATTTCGACTCGTGTCCGGACGGGACTCTCCTTGGCGTGGAAGGCCAGCTTGGCAATACGGATATGTAGATCTCCTCCCTTGTAACCGACTCTGGGTAACCCTAGCCCCCTCCAGTGTCTGTATAAACCGAAGGGTTTAGTCCGTAGGACAACAACAATCATACCATAGGCTAGCTTCTAGGGTTTAGCCTCTACGATCTCGTGGTAGATCAACTCTTGTAATACTCATATCATCAAGATCAAATCAAGCAGGAAGTAGGGTATTACCTCCATCGAGAGGGCCCGAACCTGGATAAACATCGTGTCCCCCGCCTCCTGTTACCATCCGCCTTAGACGCACAGTTCGGGACTCCCTACCCGAGATCCGCCGGTTTTGACACCGACATTGGTGCTTTCATTGAGAGTTCCACTGTGCCGTCACCATAAGGCTTGATGGCTCCTTCGATCATCGGCAACGATGCGATCCAGGGTGAGCTTTTCCTCCCCGGACAAATCTTCGTATTCGGCGACTTCGTACTGCGGGCCAACTCGCTTGGCCATCTGGAGCAGATCGAGAGCTACGCCCCTGGCCATCAGGTCAGGTTTGGAAACTTGAACTATACTGCCGACATCCGCGGAGACTTGATCTTCGACGGATTCGAGCCCATGTCAGGTGCGCCGCACAATCGCGACAAGCATGATTTAGCTCTGCTGTCGAACAGTGTTCGGGAGATCACACCTGCAACTACTCCGGCCCTCAATCCGGAACAAATTGCGCCATCTGAGGATGGGTGGATGGACCCCGCCACGGAGGCCGCACACTCAGTTGCGATAGAGCCGAATACTGACTTAACCTCCTCCGAGACCCATGTTGCCGAACCGTTGGATTCGTCCCCGACCATGGACTCCGAGCCGCCTGCGTCCGTGCCTATCGAATCCGATTGGGCACCGATCATGGAGTTTACCTCCGCGGATATCTTTCAGTACTCGCCTTTTGACGACGTGCTAAACTTGTTGAGGTCACTCTCCCTGTCGGGAGACCCTTGGCCGAACTATGTCCGGCTAGAATGGGATGCAGACGACGAAGAAATTCGCTCCCCACCCACCACCCACTTAGTAGCCACTGTCGATGATTCAACCGACATGCTTGACTTCGGCTCCGAAGACATCAACGGTATGGACGACGATGCAGGAGACGAACAAGAACCATCGCCCACAGGGCGCTAGACTGCCACCTCATCATATGACATATACATGGTAGACACCCCCAAAGAAAACAATGACGAGGAATGGAAGGATGCAGCGAAGGATAGCTCCCTCGAGAAGAAACTAAAGCAACGGCGTAGGCGCCGCTCCAAATCCCGCCTCGGCAAAAACAGCGATAACAGCGCAAGAGAAAATAACACCCCAGTCGACTCTAGAGGAAATGTCGACCACATTGACCCAGCGATAGAGCAGGATGAACCAGCGAACGGCGAACATAGTACGGATCCGCTGTCCGAACACGGTGACACCAAGGATAAAGCTCATCAACCTCTCTCCGGAGAGGAAAACAGTCCGAACGGGGATGCACACATCATCCTGGAAAAGCACTTGGAACAAGAGAACCTCCGTAGAAGGCTTATTGCCACCGCGAGGATTCTGAAGAAGCAGAAGCAAAGGGTTAAAGCCGCGCAGAATACGCTCAACAGTAGATGGAACAAAGTGCTTGACACTGAAGAAAAGTATGGTGGCAGTCGCCACACAAAGAGCTATCCAAAGAGCAAGCTATTGCCTGAATTCGATGATGAGGCCTTAGAGCCCACACAGCCGAAAAATAAAACGGCCGACCGGTCGGATCGACTACCTCGTGGCCGCGATAGGGCGGCTAACGAGGCTGCACATAAGTCAGCACATGATCCAAGCAAGGACATGCATCAAAAGGCTGGCATGACTAGATCCATCTACGGATCTAGGAAGCGCGCTCCAGCGCATAATCAAAACCGAACTCTACAACCGTCAGAACGCCATGACACATCCAAATACAGGGGTGACGCGCACCCCCTATGTTTCACCGATGAGGTGCTGGATCACGAATTTCCAAAGGGATTCAAACCCGTGAACATAGAGGCGTACGATGGAACGACAGACCCTGGGGTCTGGATTGAGGACTTCATCCTCCATATTCATATGGCTCGCGGAGACGATCTCCACGCCATCAAATACTTGCACCTCAAGTTGAAAGGACCAGCTCGGCACTGGCTGAAGAGCCTCCCCAAAAATTCAATTGGAAGTTGGGAGGAGCTTGACGATGCTTTTAGGACTAACTTTCAAGGGACCTATGTCCGACCTCCGGATGCGGACGATTTAAGTCATATAATTCAACGGCCCGGAGAGTCAGCCCGAAAGCTTTGGAACAGATTTCTCACTAAGAAGAACCAAATCGTTGACTGCCCGGACGCCGAAGCCTTAGCACCTTTCAAACACAGCGTCCGAGACGAATGGCTCGCCAGACACCTCGGCCAAGAAAAACCAAGGACAATGGCAGCCCTACAAGCCTTATGACCCGCTTTTGCGTGGGCGAAGATAGCTGGCTGGCCCGTAGTAGCACCAGCGACCCAGGCACATCTGAAGTCAGGGATGATAATGGAAAACCACGACGTAATAAAAGCAATCGTCGGAATAACGAAGACATCCCAGACAACATAGCGGTAAACGCCGGATTTAGGGGCTCTCAACCCGGTCAGCGGAAAAAGCCTTTCAAAAGCAACAGAGATGGACCGTCTAGCCTAAACAAGATTCTAGACAAATTATGTCAGATTCATGGCACCCCCGATAAACCTGCAAATCACACCCACAGAGAATACTGGGTCTTCAAGCAGGCCGGCAAGTTAAACGCCGAACACAAGGGGAGGGATACACCAAGTGAAGATGAGGATGAGCCTCGCCAGCAAAGCACTGGGGACAAAAAAAATTCCCACCAGAGGTCAAAACAGTGAACATGATTCACGTGACGAAGAGGAGAAGCAAACATGCACTCCGAGACATACGTGCCGTAGAGCCCGTCACCCCTAAATTCAACCCTTGGTAGGCCTACCCGATCACTTTTGATCGCAGGGATCACGTGACAGGTATCTGTCACGAAGGATTGGCTGCCTTGGTGCTAGACCCAATTATTGAAGGATACCATCTCACCCAAGTCCTCATGGACGGCGGCAGTAGTCTTAATCTGATATATCAGGACACAGTCCGCAAAATGGGGATAGACTTGACAAGAATCAGCCACAGTAATACTACCTTTAAAGGAGTAATACCAGGCCCAGAGACCCACTGTTCGGGCTCTCTAGTACTAGAGGTTGTATTCGGTTCTCCCAAGAACTTCTGAAGTGAATAGTTAACCTTCGACATCGCTCCATTCGGAAGCGGCTATCAAGCACTACTCGGAAGAACAGCTTTCGCTCGTTTTAATGCAGTACCACATTATGCTTCTCTTAAGCTTAAGATGCCCGGTCCACGTGGCATCATCATAGTTAGCGGAAATATTGAGCGTTCCTTGCGCGCGGAAGAACGTGTGGCGGCTTTAGCAGCCGAACACTAAACGGCCTCTCCAACCAGAATAAATGATCGGTCGTCAAGACCGCGGACACGGCTAGACGAGTCCGGCGCATCACTAGCTGTAACAACTTAGTTAAACATGAGATCAGTTTGATGGATATACCCCCATAGGCGGTACCAGGGGCTTCCCGCATGTAAAAAAGACTACAGTTCGGCTCGACCTTACTTATCTTGAATTTTAATGGTTTATCGAGAATAACCAATTTTTCGCACGACAACTTTTACCTAAGTTCTTCTCTTTTACAGATGATAATCGTGCCGCACCCTTCCAGGATACGGCACAACGGAGACAGAGGCGCAGACGTGCAACAGGGCCCCGCTCAAAGGTTTCTTTTTTAGATTAAGACCCTGTGTAAACCTTTTTTACTGTCTCTTGTTGTTTCACATCCTCCGGATACTGAGTATAACCGAGAGAGATGCTGACGTTATTGGCATTTCGCCACGTCAGAATAATGCATGTACCTGGACACTCGGGGTTCATTATCAAGGGCGTTACTTACCCCGGTATATGTTGTAAATATCGAATACCTTAGGGAGTGTTCGGCGTCGCGAGTTTGGCCTTATATGCATCAGCTCCGAATCATGTCTTTCCTATTCTACGGTTACGACTACAATAATAATTATTTACTTTGCAAGGACGTAAGTGTGTCAGACTGCTAAATTGTTTTATTATTCCTACAATATAAACTAGGGGATATAGGGGGTAACACTGTCCCTATAAATTCCTTTTTCCTTTTCTTTTTTGTCCAGAATTGAACAAAAAAGAAATTATGGAAGATGTTTTCTTCCCCCATTAAGTCCGAGCCATAGAGTAAGAGTGAGATGAGTTTTCCAAATTCATCATAGACTTTCCCTACGGCTTGATAGATGGTCAAATGTTGGGTTTGCCCGGCTCCCGCATTTTGCTACCTTACGTTCCGCTCTATCGGCTAAGGTGGCACCGGAAGAACTACTGCGATTGTGCCCTGGTTCATCCGGACGAGCACCTCAGTAGAGAAAGCCGAAAACTAACTGTCATGATAAAGCATGAGACTGGTCAACCACTCGAGGACTCATCAGAATCTTCAGGATTCCTCCGCATTAACGAAGGACCAGTTTCCCCGGTCATGTATGTACGCGCACCGTACTTGGATAGCCGCGGAAATACCAGGGGCTATATAGTAGCCCCACTGTCAAACTCCTATGGTTAAGTGAAAGTGTTAAAGCAATATAGTCCGATTGCCTCGTTCGCCGCGCTACCACCTCCTTAATGGACCAAGACGTCGGATCAAGTGTGAAGACGCGCTTTGGCGAACACCCCCGCATTATATGCGTGGGGGCTGAAGCCTATACATAAACGACCGCACATGAGGCACAATAATGCTTTCAGTCAAAAGTATGAACACAGCCTTTATAATTCAAATAATATTGTTCTTAAAATTGGGATACATGTCACTAGAACATGATACTCTTCGAGCAGTGAGCCTCTATTAAACGAGCGCCTTCTAACACTTCTTCAAAATAGTGCTCAGCCAGTACCCGGCTTACCGCCGAACTCTGGGATGGAATAGCGGTGGCCTCCATCTCTGCCCAGTATGTCTTGACACGGGCAAGAGCCATCCGCGCACCCTCTATGCACGCGGACCTCTTCACAGCGTCGATATGCGACACGGCACCAAGGAATTGTTGCACTAAGCCAAAATAACTATTTGGCTTTGGTCCTTCCGGCCAAAGATGATCCACAACAGACCTCATGGCAAGCCCGGACAACCTATGGAGCTCGGCCCACTCGGCCATTTGCTCATTTAACAGCAGCGGACGCGCCGGAGCATTGAACTGCGACCAGAACAACTTTTCCACTTCGTGATCTTTTTGATCTTTGAAAACTTGGTCGCATCAGCAGCACTTGCTGCCAAATCCAGGTACACATCCGCAGAACTCCATAATTGCTCCAGAAGGGCATACTTAGGATCTCCGAACTTTGTCCAGAACAAAAAGGGCTTCCCAGCCGTGATATTTCCGGCTTGACGAAGCTCCTCCTTCGCCGCTCTGATTTTAGAGCGGGCTTCCTTGGCTGCTACCGTGGCTTTCTCCAGGTCCGCCGTCTTCGTTCGGTTTTCCTTTTCAAGAAGCTCATAACGGTCGGCGGAATCTTTCAGCTCAACAACCATCTTGGATATTTTCTCTTTGCTCTGGTAATGGGTGGCCTGTTCGGCTCTTAGCTCTTCAACCGCCTTTAGGGCGGCCGCATCACTCCTCCTGGCTTGTTCCTTGGCTCGGGCAAGTTCCGCCCGAAGGTTCTCCACGGCGGCAGCTCCATCTGTAGTCACAGCATATTACAGATACTAGCATCATGCTCCTCTTAATATGTGTTGATCATAGGCGAATACATACCCTGTGCCTCGTCAAACCGCTTGTTTACAAGCATGATGTCAGCATCCGCCGCATCAAGTTGCCGCTTCAGTTTGGCAAACTCACTAGTCCGGCTAGCCACCGGACCCTGGGCCGCCTGCACAAGAAAGCAGCACGGTCATTACCTGGGACTATGATCCTCTATTTGCTGTCTTTTTTGACAGCAACCAGAGTCTCAGGGGCTACTATCTGCATAGGGCACACCTAGCGTCTGCGGTACCGTCAAAAATACATATTACTTTGCGTACCTCGAAGCCTCTCAGCAGGCTCATAAAAGCTTCATGCAGCCCGCTTTCGGCGGAAGAAATCCTCTCAACCACCGTACCCATTAGCGTACGATGCGCTTCTGAGATAGCCGCTTGCTCCAGAAGATTCATCAGTGCGTCTGGTCGCGCACTGGGCAGTCCTGGACTCTTTCTGTTGCTCTCCTTAGGACCCGAATACTCCGGACTCCGGGTGGCCTAAGGGTTACCCTCTGGCCTGGGCGGATCAGGAGAAATCCTCCGTGACGACACCTCAGGGTCGTCTGCCTCACGAGGCGGGGAGGCACGGGGAGGCGTTTCGCTCTCCATCATCTCCGAAAGAAGATCCCCCGAAGACGAACTCTGTCGAGAAGGGCTCGATCTGGACTACAAGACAAACGTCTCGGTTATTGTTCTCGGAAATAAAGCAGGGTATATTTACTATGAAGTACTTTTGTTTACTTACAGCTCGGTGGAGGGTTGGTCCCCTTGCGGGTACTGTGCGGTAAGGACGCCCTTCGGGGTAGGGCCCCCTGACGAAGGTTTCTTCCCTCGTTTGGAAACCATTGTTTCCAAGTCTTCAGAGGCGGCCCTCTTCCTTCCTTGGGGAGAAGGAATTTTAAATTCTTCTCCCTGGTTATCCTCCTTCACGGAGGCACTAATTCCCCCGGTTTGGATGAATAATGAGTGAGGCTCGCTTTCGGCTTCTTTAATCCCCCCTTTGTCCTCCCCTGATGGCGCTTGATAAGGCGCGAGCTCAAGCATTCTGGCCAGTACTGGATCTGTTGGGCCTTCGGGAAGGGGGGCCGAACACCTGATCATCTTCGCCTTTCTTACCCAGTCCTGGTCAAAGAGTGACTTCTCAGAATGATGTTGTGATAAATAAAAAGACATCATGTTCGGCTGAAGAGTTACTTACTTGGGTATCTAGACGATTACAGCTCAGACCCGCATCCTCGGTGGTGTCCGGACACTTTATTTGTGATCCGAAGAACAATCCGTACATCTCTTCGTGCATCATGCCGAAGAAGTGCTGAATAGTTCACGGTCCTTCCGGGTTGAACTCCCACATGCGGAGAGGTCGACGTTCGTAAGGCAGGACTCGACGAACTAGCATGACTTGCATTACCTTGATAAGCCTGACATCTCTCTCGAGGAGATCTCGGATGCGGCTCTGCAACGTCGGCACATCATTTACTGCCCCCCAGTCCAGCCCCTTGTTGACCCATGACGCCAGTTGTGGCGGAGGGCCCGAGCGGAAAGTAGGAGCGGCAACCCACTTAGTACCACAGGGAGCTGTGATGTAAAACCACTCCCGTTGCCATAATATGGACACCTCCGGGAAGGAACCCTTTGGCCATGGAGCATCAGCGCCTTTGCTTATTATGGCACCTCCGCATTCTGCGTGTCACCCATTAATCATCTTCGGCTTCACATTAAAGGTCTTGAGCCACAAGCCGAAGTGTGGGGTGACGTGGAGGAAGGCCTCACACACGACGATGAACGACGAGATGTGAAGGATGGAATCCGGGGCCAGATCATGGAAATCAAGCCCGTAATAGAACGTGAGCCCTCTAACGAAGGGATCTAGACTAAAACCTAGCCCTCGGAGGAAGTGGGAAACGAATACGACGCTCTCGTTGGGCTCGGGAGTAGGAACGACCTGCCCTCGAGCAGGCAGCCTGTGCGAGATCTCGGCGGTCAGATACCTGGCTTCTCTTAGCTTCTTGATGTCCTCCTCTGTGACAGAGGAGGGCACCCACCGACCTTGAAGGTTGGATCCGGACATGGTTGAAGGTCCGACACGCCTAGCCTGAGCCTTGGTTGTTGGAGCTCGAGGTGGGGGAAGGATTCGATTGAGTGTGAGAAGACAAGGACAGGCCTTGGCCCCTTTATAAAGAGGGTGAATATCAAGCATCCTCCGCGTGACCGTTTGAACTTTCCTAAAATCGAGGAGTCATACCAGCAGGCACGATGGGGTTACCCACGCCCGTATTGATGAGAATCCCGTGAAAAAGGGACACGATCTCTGCTTCGACAGGACGTGCCAATAAAACCGCCTCGCGACACGTGCAGTGGCAGGCTCGGAAAAACTGTTCGTCATGACCAGACCACGGCAGTACGTCACGTTATGAAAAGCTGTCAGCAGATTAGATTTGTGGAAATATTATTCTCTCTATGGTGGTATGTGGAATTTGTTTTGCAGAGCCGGACACTATCCTTGTGTTCAAAAGCTTCTGTGGAGTATTCGGAGAAGGAACCCGCCTTGCAATGCCGAAGACAATCTACGCGCCAGACTCCTCGTCATTGAAGCCTGGTTCAGGGGCTACTGAGGGAGTCCTGGATTAGGGGGTCCTTGGATAGCCGGACTATATCCTTTGGGCGGACTGTTGGACTATGAAGATACAAGATTGAAGACTTCGACCCATGTCCGGACGGGACTCTCCTTGGCGTGGAAGGCAAGCTTGGCAATACGGATATGTAGATCTCCTCCCTTGTAACCGACTCTGGGTAACCCTAGCCCCCTCCAGTGTCTATATAAACCGGAGGGTTTAGTCCGTAGGACAACAACAATCATACCATAGGCTAGCTTCTAGGGTTTAGCCTCTACGATCTCGTGGTAGATCAACTCTTGTAATACTCATATTCATCAAGATCAATCAAGCAGGAAGTAGGGTATTACCTCCATCAAGAGGGCCCGAACCTGGGTAAACATCGTGTCCCCCGCCTCCTGTTACCATCTGCCTTAGACGCACAGTTCGGGACCCCCTACCCGAGATCCGCCGGTTTTGACACCGACAGCGGTGACAGACGCGCAGATGCGCGGGAGGTGAAGACGTGTTGCGGTAGGCAGCAGTCGGCATGGGTGGCGCGCACGGCGTGGACCAATAGCGGTCGATCTATGCTTTGCTTCTTCTCCATTTCTTCCTTGTGTGTAGCAAGAACCAGGCAAGATCCGGCTGGATTTTTTATTTCAACAAGTGAGTGGAGTAGATAACAACGTATACTGCTCTCTTTTTTGTAGCTGAACTAGCGCATCAGGTGATGCCGACCTGCGACAATGGCCGTTTTTCAGAGGACAGACACAAACAGATGAGATGCACTGGAGTTTCGCTGCATACAAAGAAGTAAACTTCAGTAATTCGAAAATAAAAAATAGCACAAAAGTGCGAAGCAAGTGATCACACATTTTTGCACAGGCAACAATGTGCAGATTTTAAATTATTCGGCGGCCACGGTTGATTGATTTTTGGTGACTCATTCCTTGTTGTTGGACCTAATATATCTTCAAAGAAAGCACACAATCAAAAATATATAAAAAGAAACCCGGGATGTTTACTGGCATAGTAAAAATCTTGAAGTTCATAGGTGGAATGTTTGAACTACTACTGTTGGACAAATTAGATAGAGGTAAGTCCATGGAAAAAAATTAGATAGAGGTAAACACATACATGGTTCGGTAACAATTTTGTTCCTAGCCTGATCTATCTTGAACAGTAACAATAGAAACTAGCTATCCAGTGCATTGAGGCAAACTAACAAACATATGGTGTGCAGTTCACTCACAGATGGCCATGGAATCTTGCTCGTCGTTGCCTACAACTGGCTAATGCCCAGCAACGACCACGAGGAACTCGCAGCTGTCTTCCATTGCCCATACTCCTGGCTGCCTAGTCTAAATTGGTGACAGAAGAGAGGAGCCGCCGGAGCGAGCCAGATCAAGTCGCAAACAGGATAAGAAATTGTTCAAGAACTGTAGAACATCTAAAAAACTAAATACTTTGAAAATAAAAATCAAACTATATGTAGTGAGAGTTTAACTTGAACTGCTCATCCAGCCAAACTCTCCCTTCTTTCTTTCATACATTTCCACATGGAAAAATTATGAAGAAGACGCCATGAGCTTTGCTCGAGGTGGATTATTGGAGGAAATTCCTTTCATCATATATGAAAAATTCATAGGTGAACAGCCTTCTACCGCATACGATGCTCACCCGCACGTGTATGACGACGACGGCAACCTGTGTCAGCCATGACACTCCGGTGGTGGCAGCATAAGTTGCTACTAGTGGTCGAGGTGGCCACGATCTCCTCCTCTCTTGCTGCTCATAGCCTCCAACAAGCACACCTGTGACGATAGCTGGGGTGGTTGTGGAGGTGGGGCTGCCGGCTACGGCGGCGAGGCCCATGGCAGTAGGGTCATCCCCACACTACCCGACCACCCACACACAATGCTGCCTGCCTATAGCACCCCGCTGTTGGCTTGGGTGGTGCGCACGGCGGTAGCTGGTGGTGCTGGATCAGGCGGGGCTGCGGGAGTAGGCCAGCGGCCGGGCCGCACGAGGATGGCGGTGGTGAGGCCGCGGGAGGAGGCCAACGGGGCAGCACCGGGAAGTCGGGAGGAAGATGCACGGGAGGCGGATGATCCTAGTGGTGGGGATGCGAGCAGCCAACGACGACGAGCGCGGGGCGGCGGTGCCGGTTGGAGACAGGGCGGGGGCGGGGGCGGCAGCCGGATCCTGGCCGGCGGAGCGGTGCACGGGGTTACAGCGGGCGGCGGCGGTGTGCTGGTGGGGGAAGGCGCCGATGTGTCGGGGTGGAGTGGATCGAGGGACTACGGGAGGTGGGGATCGAGGGACTGCGGCCTGCGGGAGGTGGGTCGTGGGGATTTTTTTTCTTCCTTCCAGCGTGTTCGGAAACTCGGGAACATCTGATCCGCGCTATATATATATGGTTGCTCGTCATTGAGGCGACCCTGGAGCGCTCTGCTCGCGTCTCTCCGCACGCGCTCTGCCAGCGGTTGGGCGTGCACACGATCACGTCGGGGGGCCCATATGCATGCGGTTGCGCTGCGCGCGTTGCCACGCGATGCAATTACGTGCGGCACGATGGAGTACTGATAACCCACAAGTATAGGGGATCGCAACAGTTTTCGAGGGTAGAGTATTCAACCAAAATTTATTGATTCGACACAAGGGGAGCCAAAGAATATTCTCAAGTATTAGCAGTTGAGTTATCAATTCAACCACACCTGGATAACTTAGTATCTGCAGCAAAGTATTTAGTAGCAAAGTAGTATGGAAGTAACGGTAACGGTAGCAAAAGTAATATTTTTGGGTTTTGTAGTGATTGTAACAATAGCAACGGGAAAGTAAATAAGCGAAGACCAATATGTGAAAAGCTCGTAGGCATTGGATCGGTGATGGAGAATTATGCCGGATGCGATTATTCATGCAACAGTTATAACATAGGGTGACACAGAACTAGCTCCAATTCATCAATGTAATGTAGGCATGTATTCCGAATATAGTCATACGTGCTTATGGAAAAGAACTTGCATGACATCTTTTGTCCTACCCTCCCGTGGCAGCGGGGTCCTAATGGAAACTAAGAGATATTAAGGCCTCCTTTTAATAGAGTACCGGACCAAAGTATTAACACATAGTGAATACATGAACTCCTCAAACTACGATCATCACCGGGATTGGTCCCGATTATTGTCACTTCGGGGTTGCCGGATCATAACACATAGTAGGTGACTATAGACTTGCAAGATAGGATCAAGAACACACATATATTCATGAAAACATAATAGGTTCAGATCTGAAATCATGGCACTCGGGCCCTAGTGACAAGCATTAAGCATAGCAAAGTCATAGCAACATCAATCTCAGAACATAGTGGATACTAGGGATCAAACCCTAACAAAACTAACTCGATTACATGATAAATCTCATCCAACCCATCACCTTCCAGCAAGCCTACGATGGAATTACTCACGCACGGCGGTGAGCATCATGAAATTGGTGATGGAGGATGGTTGATGATGACGACGGCGACGGATTCACCTCTCCGGAGCCCCGAACGGACTCCAGATCAACCGTCCCGAGAGAGTTTAGGGCTTGGCGGTGGCTCGGTATCGTAAAACGTGATGAATCTTTCTCTCTGATATTTTCCTCCCCGAACACGAATATATGGAGTTGGAGTTGAGGTCGGTGGAGCTCCAGGGGGCCCACAAGGCAGGGGGCACGCCCAGGGGGGCAGGCGTGCCCCCCACCCTCATGGACAGGTGGTGGGCCCCTGGCCTTGATTCTTTCGCCAATATTTATAATATTTTCCAAAAATAAGCTCCGTGGAGTTTCTGGTCATTCTGAGAACTTTTGTTTCTGCACATAAATAACACCATGGAAATTCTGCTGAAAACAGCGTTAGTCCGGGTTAGTTCCATTCAAATCATGCAAGTTAGAGTCCAAAACAAGGGCAAAAGTGTTTGGAAAAGTAGATACGACGGAGACGTATCATGTACGCGCTGCAAATTAGAACTGCCATCAGGGCCTGCCGATATTCCTGCCGTCTGACTTCCCCTTTAATTCTCGCGGCCATTATAACCTTAGTCTCTTCAACCTTTTGATCGTGGCCCACAACACAACAAGCACACCCACGACGACACATAGAGAAGGGATGTCCAGCGGCGCTCCAATGGAGTTCGGCGAGCATACATTGGAGACCCACGCGAGGGAGACAGATCTCTCGGTGGTGTACACCATCGACCCGGCTGTGGTGGACGACTACATCAACAACGTTGAGCAGTTGCTTGCTCGAGACAAGTACAAGGTGGTCGGCATCGACCTCCAGTACACCGCCAGTCGTCCCGGCATAGATCAGAAGGTTGCCGTCGCCCAGTTGTGCGTGCGCCATCATGTCCTCATCTACCACTATTGCATGGCCACAGAGCCTTGCGACCGTGTCAACAAGTTTGTCAACAGCACCGACTACAAGTTTGCCACAGTGGAAACCAAAGACGATGTAAATGCACTCTGTGTTACGGGCTTGGCCTGCAAGAACCTTGTCGAAATCTGTGACCACTACAGGGTCTGGGGCAGCACGAAGAAGGACTCCCTGGTCGAACTCACCTCGGCCATCATCGACCCCTACTAGGAAAAGATGAAGCAGGATGCCCAGAGAACAAGTCCCCTATCCTGGCACAGGGCCTGGATGTGGCAACTGGATGAACCTCAGCTGAGGTTCTTGGCCAAGAGCGTGTACACATGCTACGAGATGCACATGCATATTGTTGACATGAGGAAGTTCCTCGTTACCCAAATCGATGAGCCTGGATCGAGCCACAAGCAGAGCAAGTGTCACAAGAAGTAGTAGATGATCAGATGATCGTTTATGCTAGTTAATCATGCATGTAATATATAGTTTACTTTCTTGGTGTGTGGAAATGTCATGTGTGTAGTAGCCACCTATGTAATTATGCATGTAATAGTTTACTTTGGTGTGTGCAAATGCCATGGTTGTAGTAGCCACCTATGTAAGTGGATGTTTAATTTGGTTATGCAAGCATGTCCTTATAAGTGTGTGTGTGTGTGTGTGTGTGTGTGTGTGTGTGTATATATGTTGTTGTTCTGTATGCAATCCCATCACACTTCACACATGTCTTATTAGCCGCAACCGTCTGTGTTATTATCGGTCTTCACACACATTTCTGATTACAGACCTGGTTGCCGCGTATCACACACACCTTGTTAAGTTGAACTGTTTCCGTTCTCATGTCTCAACGCAAACAGTTCATTCGAGTGAACCGCATGCCGTATATCGCACACACCTTCATCTGGCTGACCGTTTCTTTTGTGTTGCCTAATCACAAACTGTTCATCCGATGAATCGTATGTTGTATATCGCACAGACCACCATCTGGCTGCTAGTTTCTTTTGTTCCTCCTCATCGCAAACAGTTAATTGAACTGAAACGGATGCCCTGCATCGCACACGCAACTAAAATATAAACCGTGTTTGATGGCTCCGCCATCACAAACGTTTTGCACCTTTTTGGTGGTTTTTTTCACCACCATTTGCGAATATGGCATCACACACAATTTCATCGAAGGGTCTCTGATTGTAGTGTCGCGTTAGCAGCATCCTGCAGTAGTGAGTCCTATCTCTAAGGAAGATCACAGAGAACACCATTGAGAACCTCATTGCTAAACAGCTACACCTGGAAGCTATGACCGACATGCTAGGCTGATACGTCTCCAACGTATCTAAATTTTTGATTGTTCCATGCTATTATATTATCTGTTTTGGATGTTTTATTTTCATTAATATGTTATTTTATATTTTTTTGGGACTAACCTATTAACCTAGAGCCTAGTGCCAGTTCCTGTTTTTTCCCTGTTTTTTGATTTTCATAGAAAAGGAATACCAAACGGAGTCCAAACGGAATAAAACCTTCACGATGTTTTTTGTTGGACCAGAAGACACACCAGAGACTTGGAGATCAAGTCGGAGGAGCCATGAGGCGGCCACAAGGACGGAGGGTGCGCCCCCACCCTTGTGGGCCCATCATGCACTTCCTGACCTAGTTTCTTTGCCTATATATTGCCATATATCCCCAAACCAACAGAGGCATCCACGAAAACACTTTTCCACCGCCGCAACCTTCTTTACCCATGAAATCCCATCCAGGGACCTCTTCCGGCACCCTGCCGGAGGGGATTCAATCACGGAGGGCTTCTACATCAACCCTAATGCCCTTCCGATGAAGCATGAGTAGTTTACCTCATACCTACGGGTCCATAGCTAGTAGCTAGATGGCTTCTTCTCTCTCTTTGATTCTCAATACCATGTTCTCCTCGATGTTCTTGGAGATCTATTCGATGTAATACTCTTTTGCATTGTGTTCGGCGAGATCCGATGAATTGTGGATTTATGATCAGCTTGTCTATGAATATTATTTTAATCTACTCTGAATTCTTTCATGCATGATTTGATATCTTTGTAATTATCTTTGAACTATCGGTTTGGTTTGGCCAACTAGATTGGTTTTTCTTGCAATGGGAGAAGTGCTTAGCTTTGGGTTCAATCTTGCAGTGTCCTTTCCTAGTGACAGTAGGGGTAGCAATGCACGTATTATATTATTGCCATCGAGGATAAAAAGATGGGGTTTTCATCATTTTGCTTGCGTTACTCCATTCTTTATGAACTTAATACTCTAGATGCATACTGGATAGCGGTCGATGTGTGGAGTAATAGTAGTAGATTCAGGCGGGAGTCGGTCTACTTGACACGGACGTGATGCCAATATTCATGATCATTGCCTTAGATATCGTCATAACTTTGCGCTTTTCTATCAATTGCTCCGCAGTAATTTGTTCATCCAACATATTATTTTCTATCTTGAGAGAAGCCTCTAGTGAAACCTATGGCCCCCGGGTCTATTTTCCATCATATAAGTTTTTGATCTACTATTTTGCAATCTTTTACTTTTCGATCTATAAACGAAAAATACCAAAAATATTTACTTTACTGTTTATCTATCTCTGTCAGATCTCACTTTTGCGAGTAACCTTGAATGGATTGACAACCCCTTAATCGCGTTGGCTACAAATTGTTTGGTTGTTTGTGCAGGTATTCGGTGACTTGTGCGTTGTCTCCTACTGGATTGATACCTTGGTTCTCAAAACCTAGGGAAATACTTACTCTAATTTGCTGCATCATGCTTTCCTCTTCAAGCGAAAAACCAACGCAAGCTCAAGAAGTAGCACAAAGAATTTCTGGCGCCGTTGCCGGGGAGATCTATGCCAAGTCAAGACATACCAGGACCCATCATAAACTCTCATCTCTTGCATTACATTATTCACCATTCGCCTCTCGTTTTCCTCTCCCCCACTTCTAACTCGATTTTCGAAAAAGATTTGCCTTTTCTGCGGCCCTCTTCCGTTCGTCTTCCTCGCTTTCTTCTTGTGTGATCGTGTGTTGGATTGCTTGCTTTGTCACGATGACTCAAGAGAATAACAAATTGTGTGGCTTTTCCAACACCAATAATAATGATTTTATTAGTACTCTGATTTATCCCGCAACTAATGCGGAATCTTGTGAAATTAATGCCGCTTTGCTGAATCTTGTTATGAAAGATCAATTGTCTGGCCTTCCTAGTGAAGATGCCACTTCCCATCTAAACAATTTCATTGATTTGTGTGATATGCAAAAGGAAAAAAGGCGTGGATAATGAGATTTTTAAATTGAAGCTATTTCCGTTCTCGCTTAGATATCTTGCTAAAACTTGGTTTTCATCTTTGCCTAAAAATAGTATTGATTCATGGAATAAGTGTAAAGATGCTTTTATTTCCAAGTATTTTCCTCCCGCTAAGATCATCTCCCCTAGGAACGATATTATGAATTTTAAGCAACTTGATCATGAACATGTTGCACAATCTTGGGAGAGGATGAAATTGATGATACGAAATTGCCCTACTCATGGTTTGAATCTGTGGATAGTTATACAAATTTTTTATGCCGGATTGAATTTTGCTTCTAGAAATCTTTTAGATTCCGCCGTGGGAGGTACTTTTATGGAAATTACTTTAGGAGAAGCTACTAAAGTCCTAGATAATATTATGTTTAATTATTCTCAATGGCATACCGAAAGATCTTCCACTAGTAAAAAGGTGCATGCGATTGAAGAGATTAATGTTTTGAGTGGAAAGATGGATGAACTGAAATTATTTACTAGCAAGAGTGCTCCTATTGATCCTAATGATATGCCTTTGTCGACTTTGATTGAAAATAATAATGAATCTATGGATGTGAATTTTGTTGGTAGGAACAATTTTGGTAATAACGCGTATAGAAGTAATTTTAATCCTAGGCCGTTTCCTAGTAATTTCTCTAATAATTATGGTAATTCCTACAAAAATTCTTATGGAAATTATAATAAGATGCCCCCTGATTTTGAGCATATTGTTAAAGGATTTATGAGTTCGCAAAAGAATTTCAATGCTTTGATTGAAGAAGAATTGCTTAAGATTGATGATTTGGTTATGAACATGGATACAATTTCTCTTCATGTTGATTCTTTGAAACTTAGATCTATTCCACCCAAGCATGATATCAATGAGTCTCTTAAAGCTAAGAGAATTTCCATTGATGAGTGCAAATAAAGAACCGCTATGATGCGTGCTAAAATAGATAGGTTCACAAAAGCATGTTCTTCTAGTTTCCGTGAAAATAATGATGAAGATCTTAAAGTGATTGATGTGACTCCTATTGAATCATTTTTTCCAATATAAATCTTGATAAATATGGGACTGGAGATGAGTCAACTTTAGTTAAAAGGCGCCTCAATGATTCGGAGTTTTTAGATCTTGATGCAAAAATTGATAAAGTGGCATCAGATAGGTCAAAACATTAAGTAGCAATGAACCCACTCTTTCGGATTTCAAGGAATTTAATTATGATAATTGTTCTTTAAAATATTGTATTTCCTTGTTGCAATCCATGTTGAATTCTCCTCATGCTTATAATCAAAACAAAGCTTTTACTAAACATATCGTTGATGCTATGATGCAATCTTTTGAAGAAAAGCTTGAATTGGAAGTTTCTATCCGTAGAAAACTTTATGATGAGTGGGAACCTACTATTAAAATTAAGATTAAAGATTATGAGTGCCATGCTTTGTGTGATTTTGGTGCTAGTGTTTACATGATTCCGAAAACTTTATGTGATGTGCTAGGTTTCTGTGAATTTGATGATTGTTCTTTAAATTTGCATCTTGCAGGTTCCACTATTAAGAAACCTATTGGAAGGAATAACGATATTCTTATTGTTGCAAATAGGAATTATGTGCCCGTCGATTTCATTGTTCCTGAAAAAATTGCAATCCTACATGTCCTATTATTCTTGGTAGACCTTTCCTTAGAACGATTTGTGAAATTATTGATATGAACGAAGGAAACATTAGATTTCAATTTCTGTTAAGGAAGGGCATGTAACATTTTCCAAGAAAGAAAATTAAATTTCCATATGAATATATTATTAGAGCTACTTATGGATTGCATACCAAAGATGAGAATACCTAGATCTATTCGTGTTTTTATGCCTAGCTAAGGGCGTTAAACAATAGCGCTTGTTGGGGGGAAACCCAATTTCATTTTTGTTTTTGCTTTTTAGGTTCTGTTTTGTATTAAATAATTCATCTAGCCTCTGGTTATATGTGGTTTTGTGTTTTAATTAGTGTTTGTGCCAAGTAAGACCTTTGGGATAGCTTACGGTGATAGTTGATTTGATCTTGCTGAAAAACAGAAACTTTGGCACCCAGGAAAATAATTCTGATTTTTAACATAAGTGTGATTTTGAGTTGATTCTTTTATCAGAAGACTAATGAACAAATTTCTTAGGTTATCCTAATTTTTCAGATTTTTTGGAGTTACAGAAGTATTCTAAATATCCAGAATTCTACAGACTGTTCTGTTTTTGACAGATTCTGTTTTCTACGTGTTGTTTGCTTATTTTGATGAAACTATGGGTAGTATTGGGGGGTATGAACCATGGAAAAGTTGGAATACAGTAGATATTACACCAATATAAATAAAGAATGAGTTCACAACAATACCAAAAGTGGTGATTTATTTTCTTATACTAACGGATCGTATGAGATTTTCTGTTGAGTTTTGTGTTGTGAAGTTTTCATGTTTTGGGTATGGATTTGATGGACTATGGAATAAGGAATGGAAAGAGCCTAAGCTTGGGGATGCCCAAGGCACCCCAAGGTAATATTCAAGGACAACGAATATCCTAAGCTTGGGGATGCTCCGGAAGGCATCCCCTCTTTCGTCTTCGTCTATCGGTAACTTTACTTGAGGCTATATTTTTACTCACCACATGATATGTGTTTTGCTTGGAGCGTCTTGTATGATTTGAGTCTGTTCTTTTTAGTTTGCCACAATCATCCTTGCTGTACACACTTTTTGGGAGAGACATGCATGAATCGTGACTTATTAGAATACTCTACGTGCTTCACTTATACCTTTTGAGCTAGGCTATTTTGCTCTAGTGGTTCACTTATATCTTTTTAGAGCACGGTGGTAGTTTTATTTTATAGAAATTGTTGAACTCTCATGATTCACTTATATTATTTTGAGAGTCTTTGAACAACACGGTAACTTGCTTTGGTTATAATTTTAGTACTAATATGATAGGCATCCAAGAGGGATATAATAAAACCTTTCACATAAAGTGCATTGAATACTATGAGCAGTTTGATTCCTTATGATTGTTTTGAGATATGAACATGGTGATATTAGAGTCATGCTAGTGATTAGTTGTGAATTTGAGAAATACTTGTGTTGAGGTTTGTGAGTCCCGTAGGATGCACGTACGGTGAACCGTTATGTAACGAAGTTGGAGCATGAGATATTTTTTGATTGTCTTCCTTATGAGTGGCGGTCGGGGACAAGCGATGGTCTTTTCCTACCAATCTATCCCCCATTAGCATGCGCGTAGTACTTTGTTTCGATGACTAATAGATTTTTGCAATAAGGATGTGAGTTCTTTATGACTAATGTTGAGTCCATGGATTATACGAACTCTTACCCTTCCATCATTGCTAGCCTCTCTTGTGCCGTGCAACTTTCGCCGGTACCATAAACCCTCCATATCCCTTCCTCAAAACGGCCACCATACCTACCTATTATGGCATTTCCATAGCCACTCCGAGATATATTGCCATGCAACTTTCCACCGTTCCATTTATTATGACATACATCATCATTGTCATATTGATTTGCATGATCACGTAGTTGACATCGTATTTGTGGCAAAGCCACTGTTCATCATTTTTTATACATGTCCCTCTTGAGTCATTGCACATCCCGGTACACCGCCGGAGGCATTCGTATAGAGTCATATTTTGTTCTAGTATCGAGTTGTAAGTAAATAAAAGTGTGATGATCTTCATTATTGGAGCATTGTCTCATCTGAGGAAAAAAAGAGAGAAGGCCAAATAAAAAAAGAGAAGGCCCAAACAAAAGGAGAAAAGAAAAAAAATGAGAGAAAAAGAGAGAAGGGGCAATGTTACTATCCTTTTACCGCACTTGTGCTTCAAAGTAGCAGCATGATCTTCATGATAGAGAGTGTAACGCCCATGATGCGGCTAGATCTCCCACGTGTCGAGGCATGACTTAGAGGCATAACCGCATTGTGGTTTTGTCGCAAGAAGGGTCATCTTCACACAATCCCATGTAATGCACAAGAATGGGATAAAGAGTTGGCTTACAATCGCTACTTCACACAATACATAAATATAAATCATACATCATCCAAAATACACACATAGACCGTCTACGGTCAAGATCCAAATGAAAATAAGATAACCCCAAATGCTAGATCCCCGATCGTCCCAACTGGGCTCCATATTGATCATCAGGAAAAGACACATAGTAACGACCACGTTCCTCATCGAACTCCCACTTGAGGTCGATCCCATCATCTGCACTGGCATCATCGGCACCTGCAACTGTTTTGGTAGAATCTGTGAGTCACGAGGACTCAGCAATCTCACACCCGCGAGAACAAGAGTATTTAAGCTTATAGGAAAGGATGGTGTAATGAGGTGAAACTGCAGCAGGCACTAAGCAGATATGGTGGCTAACATACGCAAATGAGAGCGAGAACAGAAGCAACAGGACGGTCGCCATCTAGTAATGACCAAGAAGTGATCCTGAACTCCTACTTACGTCATCCATAACTCAAACCGTGTTCACTTCCCGGACTCCGCCGAGAAGAGACCATCACGGCTACACACACAGTTGATGTATTTTAACTGGGTCAAGTGACAAGTTCTCTACAACCGGACATTAACAAATTCCCATATGCCTCATAACCGCGGGCACGGCTTTCGAAAGATAATACCCTGCAGGGGTGTCCCAACTTAGCCCATCATAAGCTCTCACGGTCAACGAAGGATAAACCTTCTCCCGGAAAGACCCGATCAGTCTCGGAATCCCGGTTTACAAGACATTTCGACAATGGTAAAACAAGACCAGCAAAGCCGCCTGAATGTGCCGACAAATCCCGATAGGAGCTGCACATATCTCGTTCTCAGGGCACACCGGATGGGCAAGACGTTGGGTTGGCATAGACCCTGGTTGCTCAGGGGGCGCCGGACATCGCCCAATTTGGGCCAGCACTCGAGGGATCACTGGTCCGGGGGTTTAAAATAAAGATGACCCTCGGGCTCGCGAAAACCCGGGGGAAAGGCTTAGGTGGCAAATGGTAAAACCAAAGTTGGGCCTTGCTGGAGGAGTTTTATTCAAGGCGAACTATCAAGGGGGTCCCATAAATCACCCGACCGCGTAAGGAACGCAAACTCAAGGAACATAATACCGGTATGACAGAAACTAGGGCGGCAAAAGTGGAACAAAACACCAGGCATAAGGCCGAGCCTTCCACCCTTTACCAAAATATATAGATGCATTAATTAAATAAGAGATATTGTGATATCCCAACATATCCATGTTCCGACATGGAACAAACTTCAACTTCACCTGCAACTAGCAACGCTATAAGAGGGGCTGAGCAAAAGCGGTAACTTAGCCAAACAACGGTTTGCTAGGAAAGGATGGTTAGAGGCTGACATGGCAATATGGGAGGCAAGATATAGCAAATGGTAGGTAGCGTAGCATGGCAATAGAGCGAACAACTAGCAAAGCAAAGATAGAAGTGATTTCGAGCGGTGGTCATCTTGCCTGCAAGGTTCTCAGAGTTGTCGAAAGCTTGATCCTCGTAAGCGTACTCGACAGGTTCCTCGTTCACGAACTCGTCTCCCGGCTCTACCCAAGACAAGAACACAAGCAACGGAACCACAATCAATCACGAGAAATGCACAAGCAACATGATGCAATACATGAATGATATGCAAGATATGAGATGCGGTGCGTATGCGTGCTCTGGAAGGAAAATGATGAACAAGGCAGTAACTTGGCAACCAAGCATGCCACTGGAAAGATGAGATGATTTCGGTCGAAATCGATATAAAGATCACCGGAAACGGATGCACGGTTTGCAAATGGCAAGCAAAACAAGAATGACACGGAATCTGTGATTATCAGCATGATAGCACTTAAAATGCAACAAGTAACAATGCTACTGCACTCCAACGTAGCAACAAAGCATATGGCAGTAATCTACAGGTGTTGCTTGACAAAAGATGAACACTGAGCTACGGCTAGATCACAACATAACAAGCTCAAACAAGCATGGCAAAAGTGCAAAAGATAACAGGTTCACAGACTTGGTGAAATTACTGGACATGGCAGAAAACAGCATCAGGTAGCAATGTTCAGAGCACGCAAACAGCATGCTACAGGAACTTAACATGGCAAAACAAGGCACAGAAGTGTTCTACTAAATGCATATGACAAAAGTCCCTTACTGACCATAAGCCAAAAAGGACCAGAAGATATGATGGCGACCATGTAAACATAGCAAGTTTCGTTAACAGGTTCCAGACTTTGCAGAAAACAGAGCATGGCAGAAACAATAATATGAGGGCATCTTGGTGAGCTTGATGCACTCACCACAAAGCAATGCATGACAAAACAAGCATACCTACAGTAAGATGGCATGTTTATGAAGCTATGCATGGTAAGAACAAAAGCATAGCATTTATGGATCAACTACAACAAGCTTGGCAAATATTTTATAGCAAAAGTAGAGCAAGATTGAGTCATGTTATGGCACTCCATAATTGCAAACAAGGGCAGGAATGGATCAACTACAACAATATCTACAAAACATCCTTACTGAACATCACCAAAATATGCATGGATCTCTCTGTATCATCAAGTTTACAAGGCAACAAAATAACAGCAGACAAAGACTTATCTTTCCAGCGTTCAAAGCTCCAAGTGCTAGAATCAATGGATGCATGCCCAGCTCCAAATACAGATGCAAAGCCTCCAGACGGAGAGAAAATACCAAGTCCCTGAAATCAGAAACATTACGGAGCCTAGTTTGCATGCTTGTGCTAGTCACCACAGAGACCACAAAAATACATGGCATACACCACTGGAAAGATAGTAGGGCATACAACAAAACACATGTAGAGATCATGCCCAAAAGATGCACAGATTAAATGATACAAAAATAACAAATCTCCAGGTTCTGCTAAGTAACAGCAGATAACAGCAACTAGCACTCTTGCACCAGAGATTTGGGCATCAAGATGGACTCAAATGAACATGGTGCAATTTAACAAAATGTAGAGCATCACGAGACAAACAATTTGACATATTACACGTGCCAAACGGAGCTATATGCAGAGAGTTATGATGCTATGAACATGAGCACATACTGAAGAATTCTCAGGACACTGGGATTTTTGGGGAGATGAAAAGTCAACCTTCGGCAGTTTTCCAGATCCGATCGGGATGGGGCTCGAGGGAGGACGCCGGAGGAGAGGGACGGCGAGGGGAGGACGGTGGCCGGAGGGGGGGCGGCGTCGGCGTGGCGGCGGCGGCGAGGCGCAGGGCGCTGGAGGCCGCGGCTCGCGGGCGGCGGGGCCGGCGGTGGCGGCGGCGGCGCAGCGGCGGTGCGGCGGCGGCGAGGCACGGCAGCGGCGCGGCGAGGCGGCGGGGCAGGCGCGGCACGGGCGCGAGGAGGCACGGCGAGGGCGCCGTGGGCCGCGGGGGCCGGCCTCGGGCTTCGGCGGGCCGCGGCGGCGCGGGCGTACGGGCGGCGGCCCGGGACACGTGGCGCTGCGCGATTGGCCGGGTGGCGGAGGCGACTTCGTCCGGCGCCGGGCGGACGTGTCCGGCGGCGGCGGGCGGAAAAATGCTAGGGTTGGTCTGCGAATGTTTTCGGGAGGGGATGCAATTATATAGGTAGAGGGAGCTAGGAGAGTCCAAATGAGGTGCGGTTTTCGCCCACACGATCGTGATCGAACGACCTACAGCATGGAAGAGAGTTTGGTGGGTTTTGGGCTGGTTTTAAGGGGGGTTTTGCTGCAACACACAAACGGATTTTGCGGTTACCCGGTTAACCGTTGGAGTACCAAACGACCTCCAAATGGAACGAAACTTGACCGGTGGTATACCAAGGCCACTTGACAAGCCTCGGTCCATTCCGAGAACGTTTGACACCCACACACGAAAGAAAATAAGAGGGGTGCGCCGGAGGAGGTGGGAGCGCCGGATTGCAAAACGGACAACGGGGAAAATGCTCGGATGCCTGAGACGAACACGCATGCAAATGCAATGCACATGATGACATGATATGAAATGCATGACATGAACAAAATGCAAAACGAAAGACAAAACCCGACCACGGAGGGAATATCATAACACATAGCCGGAAATGGCAAGAGTTGGAGTTACAAATATGGAAAGTTACATCCGGGGTGTTACAACACTCCACCACTACGAGAGGATCTCGTCCCGAGATCTAGGACTGAAAGAAATCCGGATATTCGGAACGGAGGTGGTCCTCGCGTTCCCAGGTGGCTTCCCGGTCGGAATGGTGCGACCACTTCACTTTCAGGAATTTGATTGACTTGTTGCGAGTCTTGCGCTCAGTTTCTTCAAGAGTAGCAACGGGGTGCTCATGATAAGACAGATCTTCTTGGAGGTCAATCTCTTCGAAGTTGATAGTGCGCTCAGGCGTCTTGAAGCACTTGCGGAGCTGTGACACGTGGAACACATCGTGCACGTTCGCGAAGTTGGAAGGAAGCTCAAGTTGATAGGCGAGGTCGCCTCTTTTGCCAATGATCTTTAAAGGACCCACGTATCTAGGGGCAAGCTTCCCTTTGATACCGAAGCGACGAGTGCCTTTCATTGGAGAGACGCGGAGGTAGACATGGTCTCCGATCTCGAAAGCCAAATCACGGTGCTTACTATCATAGTAACTCTTCTGGCGCGATTGCTCGGCTTTGAGATTATCATGGATGACTTTACACATTTCTTCAGCTTCTGTGATTAAGTCATTGCCAAGAAGTTGGCGTTCACCAGTCTCTGACCAATTGAGAGGAGTACGACACTTTCTGCCATAGAGAATCTCGAATGGGGCTTTGCCCGAACTTGCTTGGAAGCTGTTGTTGTAGGAGAATTCGGCATATGGAAGACAATCTTCCCATTTCATGCCAAAGGAAATGACACAAGCCCTGAGCATATCTTCAAGAATTTGATTGACTCGCTCGACTTGGCCACTAGTTTGAGGATGGAAAGCTGTGCTGAAGCGAATGTTTGTGCCCATGGCCTTCTGGAAGGAGTCCCAGAACTTCGAGGTGAAAATGCTTCCACGATCTGAAGAAATCAATTGTGGAATGCCGTGCAAGGAGACAATTCTGGAGGTGTATAGCTCTGCCAACTGAGCTGCTGTGATGGATTCTTTGATTGGAAGGAAATGAGCCACTTTAGAAAGCTTGTCGATGACAACGAAGATAGCATCATTTCGGCGCTTGGACTTTGGAAATCCAGTCACGAAGTCCATTTCGATATGATCAAACTTCCACTCTGGGATGCAAGAGGTTGGAGGAGACCAGCTGGTCGTTGGTGTTCTGCTTTCACTCTTCGACAGACATCACATTCATTCACGAATTGAGCGATTTCTCGCTTCATTCGAGTCCACCAATACGACTGCTTGAGGTCAAGATACATCTTCGTACTTCCAGGATGAATGGAAAGGAGAGAATTGTGCGCCTCGTTCATAATGACTTTCCTTAGATCACCTTTAGGAACCACAATCCGGTCCTCGAAGAATAGAGTGTCTCTGTCATCAATGCGATAGCACTTGTATTTGGAAAGACCCTTGTCGATACCACGTTTCACCTTCTTCACCATGGCATGAAGGAGTTGTGCCTCACGAATTTGATCTTCCAAAGTAGGAGAGACTATGAGGTTGGCAAAGAAAGCCTTGAGGAACAACTTGGAGATTCAGCTTGCGGAAAACTTCACAAAGATCCGGTTGGAATGGCTTGAGAATTAAGCTGTTGCAATAAGCCTTCCTGCTCAAAGCATCTGCAATGATATTGGCTTTGCCTGGAGTATATTGAATACTCGGATTGTACTCTTGAATCATCTCGACCCATCGAGTCTGCCTGAGGTTGGGTTTGGGCTGAGTGAAGATATACTTGAGACTCTTGTGATCGGTGAAAATGTCCACTTGTCTTCCCAACAAGAGATGTCTCCACGTTATTAATGCATGGACAACTGCCGCCAACTCAAGATCGTGAGTGGGGTAGTTCTTCTCATTGGGCTTCAACTGACGAGAGGTATAGGCCACAACTTTCTTCTCTTGCATTAACACAGCACCGAGACCTTGGAGAGAAGCATCACAGAAAACTTCAAATGGCTTGGCTTCATCAGGAGGAGTCAAGACATGAGCGGTGACGAGTTTCTCTTTGAGAGTGTTGAAAGCAACGTCACACTCAGGAGACCAGACATACTTCACATGCTTCTGGAGGAGGTTGGAAAGAGGCTTTGCAATCTTAGAGAAATTCTCAACGAATCTTCGACAATAGCTTGCAAGACCAAGAAAACTGCGGAGCTGCTTGACATTCTGAGGAGGTTCCCAATTCACAATTGCGGACACCTTCTCGGGGTTAACAGTGATGCCCTTGGCAGAGATGATGTGACCAAGGTAAAGAACTTCATCCAGCCAAAACTCACATTTGGAGAACTTCACATAGAATTTATACTCTCTGAGCTTGTCGAGCACCAATCGCAAATGTTTGGCATGGTCCTTCTTATTCTTGGAGAAGACCAATATATCATCGAGATACACCAGGACGAATTCATTGGTATAAGGGTTGAAAATGAAATTCATCATCCGAGAGAATGTTGGAGGAGCATTGACAAGGCCGAAAGACACGACAGTATATTCATAAGAACCAAAGCTTGTTCTGAATGCTGTCTTGGGAATATCTTCTTCACGAATGCGAATCTGATGATAACCCATACGAAGATCAAGCTTCGAGAAAACTTTGGCACCTTTGAGTTGCTCGAATAGCTCATTGATGTTGGGAAGTGGATACTTGTTCTTGATTGTCTTCTTGTTCAATGGACGGTAGTCGACACAAAGTCGGTCCGTGCCATCCTTCTTCTTTACAAAAAGAACACCACAACCCCATGGAGATGAACTCGGTCTGATCAAACCCAGACGCTCTTGTTCATCGAGCTGTTTCTTCAATTCCTTCAGCTCATTGGGTCCAAGCTTGTATGGACGCTTGCAAACGGGTTCAGTGCCCGGCTCAAGATCGATAACGAACTCAACTGGCCGGTGAGGAGGCATACCCGGAAGCTCTTCTGGAAAGACATCTTGGTACTCGCAAACGACTGGAATCTGAGATATGGCATTCAATTCGCCCTTCTCATTGAGAGAAAATAACCGAATGGTTTCATCACGAGCGGCATAAATGATCACATCCTCAGAAGAGTGTGTCAATTGAATTTCCCTGGCAGCACAATCAAGTTGAGCCTTGTGCTTAGAAAGCCAGTCCATCCCGAGAATTAGATCAATATCCGAGTCACCAAGAACCATTGGAGAAGACAGAAATTTATAATTGCCCATCTTGATAGAAACATCCGGAGCCATCATTTTGGTATTCATGAATAATCCCGGAGAGGAAACCGCTATCGGCTTAGGCAAATCAACAGTATGCAAATTGTTCATGGATGCAAAAGGTCTTGATATGAAAGAAATAGATGCACTAGTATCAAACAAGACTTTTGCAGGAATATCATTAACAGGAAGATTACCCATTATCACATCAGTAGATTCCTCCGCTTGAGCTGCATTCATCATGTTCACCTTTGCAGACTTTGGATTATGCTTGACCACTGCATTGCTGGAAGATCTGACAGGAGGAGGAGGCGGAAGGCGCCTTTGGTTTGAAGCATTTGTTAGCATAGTGACCTTTCTGCTGACACTTGTTGCAAGTCACCTCTGAGAGTGGACGATGATAAGGAGCATTGGACTTTGGAGCTTGATTCTGAGACTTGTTCTGATAGCCAGAGTTGGAAGAGTTGGAAGAACCATGGCCACCTTTGTTCTTCTGCTGGTAAGGCTGACGAAACAGAGGAGGAGGAGGCAACCAGAACTTCTGTTGCTTAGCAGCCACAAGTGAGGAAGAAGAAGACTGAACTGCGTCCCTGACTCTCTTCTTAGAAGCCTCACACTTGGGCTGAGCAGCCTCTTGCTTCAGTGCCATATTATAGAATTGATCAAACTGAGTAGGCTCAACAAGAACGAGAGCTAACTGCAGATCCTCTCTAAGGCCACCTCTGAAATGATAGATCATGCTCTTTTCATCAGGAACGTCTTGTTTAGCGAAGCGAGCAAGTTTCTGAAACTGGATGTTGAATTGATACACCGACATGTTGCCTTGCTTGAGATTGCGGAACTCCTCACACTTGCTCTCAACAACACTTTGTGGAATGTGGTGCGCTTTGAAGTCCCGACAGAAGTCAGTCCAAGTGATCACACGACCTCCTCTGGAATCTTTATATTGTTGATACCAATCAGCAGCTTGGTCCTTGAGCTGAAAAGAAGCGAACTTGACATAGTCCTCAGGCCTGACATTGCTACATTCAAAATGCTTGTTGATGTCCATGAGCCAATCATCGGCATCCGTGGCCTCGGCACAGTAGCTGAAAGACTTGGGCTGATTTGCGAGAAACTGGTTGAGTGTAGCGAAGTGAGGCTGATTGTTGCCTTGACCTTGATTTCCTTGATTGCCTTTCCCTTGGGTGTGTTCTTGCAAGAGTTGCAGAATCATCTGAGCATTGGCGTTGGTGGCTGCCATGATAGCTTGCCATGCCTCCGGAGGCGGAGGTGGTGGCGGAGGGTTCGCCTGACTCCCATCATTGCGTTCTGGATTCTGACGCGTTGGCGGAGCCATCCTGAAGAGGGTGACATCTGTTAGCATCTTGATAGACAAATAGACAAGTAGAATCAACGGATAGAAATTGCAACATATAGTCTTCACAATAAACATTCGAACGAGGATGAACGAATGAATTCCATAGTTAATCATCACACTTCCATAAGTTGAGAAGCCACTTGAAAAAGATATGGAATCAACATTTGACTTCGAAGCAACTCGAATACCACAAATCAAAACAAACAAAGTATTGGCTTGCAGAATAAGCCGGAACAAACATATGATAGATATTTCGTCCGAAGTTTTCGTGGTGGGGCCCACGCGGGCTCGATCATACAGCACAATCATGTACAAGGCTGTGCACATGACATACGAAGCGTCCCCGAGTCGGCATACCCAAGGACTCTTTAAGACACTACGAGACTACTGTAAAACCAACCATGTACAGGCGGACCACTAGACGTCGAACCCCAATCTCATATCATGCGTCTGTCGGAAAGATATCCTAAGAGCTACTTGAATTCCCACTTATAAACTCCCGAAACTTTCTGGTTATGCAATCTGGTGTTGGGGATACAGGGGACACAAAATATATCACCCAAACTAGCAATCCCTAGATCCAGCTGTATCCATCCGTCAACACATAACCAAGAAACCTTCGGAAATCGTTTACCTCAACCTTCGAAAAGCATCCGTTATACGAGTTATGGCAATACTCCCGAACTCCCGCCCCATTACTGGGTGGCATCGAGGTGATCTCACCAACAACTGCATAAAAGAGATTTCGATGTCGACGAAACTCAGGTATTCCAGAACTGCAACGATAAAATTGTGGCGACAACACCTCGGAGCTCAACTCCCCGGGACACTGCCACAACCCCTAAATGTCAGGAGGCACCAAGAACAATGTTCTCGTCACAAAACCATCGGAACGATTCCAAGATACCCGCGTGATCCTAAATTTTTTTAGTGAAAATTGAGGAGAGAATAGTCAAAACTTCTACGTCAGGAGACCTCACCAGAGCGACGAAGGGACTGAGGAGTAAAAAGAATCCTACTCTCCGATATATATAATCCTAAGACTCAAAACATTTTTGTTCTAGACTCAACAACGCCAGCGATTCGATCAAGTAGGGGACTCCTAAGTCGGGGATGGCTCTGATTACCAACTTGTAACGCCCACGATGCGGCTATATCTCCCACGTGTCGAGGCACGACTTAGAGGCATAACCACATTGTGGTTTTGTCGCAAGAAGTGTCATCTTCACACAATCCCATGTAATGCACAAGAATGGCATAAAGAGTTGGCTTACAATCGCCACTTCACACAATACATAAATATAAATCACACATGATCCAAAATACACACATAGACCGTCTACGGTCAAGATCCAAATGAAAATAAGACACATAGTAACGACCACGTTCCTCATCGAACTCCCACTTGAGGTCGATCCCATCATCTGCACTGGCATCGTCAGCACCTGCAACTGTTTTGGTAGAATCTGTGAGTCACGAGGACTCAGCAATCTCACACCCACGAGATCAAGACTATTTAAGCTTATAGGAAAGGATGGTGTAATGAGGTGAAACTGCAGCATACGCAAATGACCAAGAAGCTTATAGGAAAGGATGGCACTAAGCAGATATGGTGGCTAACATACGCAAATGAGAGCGAGAAGAGAAGCAATGGAACGGTCGCCATCTAGTAATGACCAAGAAGTGATCCTGAACTCCTACTTACGTCATCCATAACTCAAACCGTGTTCACTTCCCGGACTCCGCTGAGAAGAGACCATCACGGCTACACACACAGTTGATGTATTTTAACTGGGTCAAGTGACAAGTTCTCTACAATCGGACATTAACAGATTCCCATCTGCCTCATAACCGCGGGCACGGCTTTCGAAAGATAATACCCTGCAGGGGTGTCCCAACTTAGCCCATCATAAGGTCTCACGGTCAACGAAGGATAAACCTTCTCCCGGAAAGACCCGATCAGTCTCGGAATCCCGGTTTACAAGACATTTCGACAATGGTAAAACAAGACCAGCAAAGCCACCCGAATGTGCCGACAAATCCTGATAGGAGCTGCACATATCTCGTTCTCAGGGCACACCGCATGGGCAAGACGTTGGGTTGGCATAGACCCTGGTTGCCCAGGGGGCGCCGGACATCGCCCAGTTTGGGCCAGCACTCGAAGGAGCACTGGTCCGGGGGTTTAAAATAAAGATGACCCTCGGGCTCGCGAAAACCCGGGGGAAAGGCTTAGGTGGCAAATGGTAAAACCAAAGTTGGGCCTTGCTGGAGGAGTTTTATTCAGGGCGAACTTTCAAGGGGGTCCCATAAATCACCCGACCGCGTAAGGAACACAAACTCAAGGAACATAATACCGGTATGACAGAAACTAGGGTGGCAAGAGTGGAACAAAACACCAGGCATAAGGCCGAGCCTTCCACCCTTTACCAAAATATATAGATGCATTAATTAAATAAGAGATATTGTGATATCCCAACATATCCATGTTCCGACATGGAACAAACTTCAACTTCACCTACAACTAGCAACGCTATAAGAGGGGCTGAGCAAAAGCGGTAACTTAGCCGGTTTGCTAGGACAGGATGGTTAGAGGCTGACATGGCAATATGGGAGGCATGATATAGCAAATGGTAGGTAGCGCAGCATGGCAATAGAGCGAACAACTAGCAAAGCAAAGATAGAAGTGATTTCGAGGGGTGGTCATCTTGCCTGCAAGGTACTCAGAGTTGTCGAAAACTTGATCCTCGTAAGCGTACTCGACAGGTTTCTCGTTCACGAACTCGTCTCCTGGCTCTACCCAAGACAAGAACACAAGCAACGGAACCACAGTCAATCACGAGAAATGCACAAGCAACATGATGCAATACATGAATGATATGCAAGATATGATATGCGGTGCGTATGCGTGCTCCGAGAGGAAAATGATGAACAAGGCAGTAACTTGGCAACCAAGCATGCCACTGGAAAGATGAGATGATTTCGGTCGAAATCGATATAAAGATCACCGGAAACGGATGCACGGTTTGCAAATGGCAAGCAAAACAAGAATGACACGGAATCTGTGATTATCAGCATGATAGCACTTAAAATGCAACAAGTAACAATGCTACTGCACTCCAACGTAGCAACAAAGCATATGGCAGTAATCTACAGGAGATGCTTGACAAAAGATGAACACTGAGCTACGGCTAGATCACAACATAACAAGCTCAAACAAGCATGGCAAAAGTGCAAAAGATAACAGGTTCACAGACTTGGTGAAATTACTGGACATGGCAGAAAACAGCATCAGGTAGCAATGTTCAGAGCACGCAAACAGCATGCTACAGGAACTTAACATGGCAAAACAAGGCATAGAAGTGTTCTACTAAGTGCATATGACAAACGTTCCTTATTGACCATAAGCCAAAAAAGGACCAGAAGATATGATGGCAACCATGTAAACATAGCAAGTTTCGTTAACAGGTTTCAGACTTTGCAGAAAACAGAGCATGGCAGAAACAATAATATGAGGGCATCTTGGTGAGCTTGATGCACTCACCACAAAGCAATTCATGACAAAACAAGCATACCTACAGCAATATGGCATGTTTATGAAGCTATGCATGGCAAGAACAAAAGCATAGCATATATGGATCAACTACAAAAAGCTTGGCAAAAATGAATATCATGTTAAGAATCTGCCAGAAATATTTTATAGCAAAAGTAGAGCAAGATTGAGTCATGCTATGGCACTCCATAATTGCAAACAAGGGCAGGAATGGATAAAGTACAACAATATCTACACAACATCCTTACTGAACATCACCAAAATATGCATGGATCTCTCTGTATCATCAAGTTTACAAGGCAACAAAATAACAGCAGACAAAGACTTAGAGAAAATACCAAGTCCCTGAAATCAGAAACATTACGGAGTCTAGTTTGCATGCTTGTGCTAGTCACCACAGATACCAAATAAATACATGGCATACACCACTGGAAAGATAGTATGGCATACAACAAAACACATGTAAAGCTCATGCCCAAAAGATGCACAGATTAAATGATACAAAAATAAAAAATCTCCAAGTTCTGCTAAGTAACAGCAGATAACAGCAACTAGCACTCTTGCACCAGAGATTTGGGAATCAAGATGGACTCAAATTAACATGGTGCAATTTAACAAAATGTAGAGCATCCCGAGACGAACAATTCGACATATTACACGCGCCAAACGGAGCTATATGCAGAGAGTTATGATGCTATGAACATGGGCACATACTGAAGAATTCTCAGGACTTTGGGATTTTTGGGGAGAGATGAAAAGTCAACCTTCGGCAGTTTTCCAGATCCGATCGGGATGGGCTCGAGGGAGCTCGCCGGTGGCGAGGGAGGACGCCGGAGGAGAGGGACGGCGAGGGGAGGACGGCGGCCGGAGGGGGGCGGCGTCGGCGTGGCGGCGGAGCCCGGCGATGGCGGCGGCGGCGAGGCGCGGGGCGCTGGTGGCGGTGGCTCGCGGGCGGCGGCGGCGGTGCGGCAGCGGTGAGGTGACGGCGGCGAGGCACGGCGGCGGCGCGGCGAGGCGGCGGGGCAGGCGCGGCGCGGGCGCGAGGAGGCGCGACGAGGGCGCCGTGGGCCGCGGGGGCCGGCCCCGTGCTTCGGCGGGCCGCGGCGGCGCGGGCGTACGGGCGAAGGCCCAGGACACGTGGTGCTGCGCGATTGGCCGGGCGGCGGCGGCGACTTCGTCCGGCGCCGGGCGGACCTGTCCGGCGGCGGCGGGGGGGAAATGCTAGGGTTGGTCTGCGAATGTTTTAGGGAGGGGATGCAATTATATAGGTATAGGGAGCTAGGAGAGTCCAAATGAGGTGCAGTTTTCGCCCACACGATCGTGATCGAATGACCTACAGCATGGAAGAGAGTTTGGTGGGTTTTGGGCTGGTTTTAAGGGGGGTTTTGATGCAACACACAAACGGACTTTGCGGTTACCCGGTTAACCGTTGGAGTACCAAACGACCTCCAAATGGAACGAAACTTGACCGGTGGTCTACCGGTCGTATACCAAGGCCACTTGACAAGCCTCGGTCCATTCCGAGAACGTTTGACACCCACACACGAAAGAAAACTAGAGGGGTGCGCCGGACTGCAAAATGGACAACCGGGAAAATGCTCGGATGCCTGAGACGAACATGCATGCAAATGCAATGCACATGATGACATGATATGAAATGCATGACATGAACAAAATGCAAAACGAAAGACAAAACCCGACCACGGAGGAAATATCATAACACATAGCCGGAAATGGCAAGAGTTGGAGTTACAAATATGGAAAGTTACATCCGGGGTGTTATAGAGAGTCTCCTATTTTGTCACTTTCATATGCTTGTGGGATTTTTCATCATAGAACTTGGCTTGTATATTCCATCAATGGGCTTCCTCAAATTGCCCTAGGTCTTCATGAGCAAGCAAGTTGGATGCACACCCACTTAGTTTTCCTTTTGAGATTTCATAAACTTATAGCTCTAGTGCATTCGTTGCATGGCAATCCCTACTCACTCACATTGATATCTATTGATGGGCATCTCCATAGCCCACTGATAAGCCTAGTTGATGTGTGACTATCTCCCTCTTTTTGTCTTCTCCACAACCACCATCTATTCCACCTATAGTGCTATGTCCATGTCTCACGCTCATGTATTGCGTGAAAGTTGAAAAAGTTTGAGAACATCAAAAGTATGAAACAATTGCTTGGCTTGTCATCGGGGTTGTGCATGATTCGAATATTTTGTGTGATGAAGATGGAGCATAGCCAGACTATATGATTTTGTAGGGATAAGCTTTCTTTGGCCATGTTATTTTGAGAAGACATAATTGCCTTGTTAGCATGCTTGAAGTATTATTGTTCTTATGTCAATATTAAACTTTTGTTTTGAATCATACGGATCTGAACATTCATGCCACAATAAAGAGAATTACATGGATAAATATGTTAGGTAGCATTCCACATCAAAATTTCTGTTTTTATCATTTACCTACTCGAGGATGAGCTGGAATTAAGCTTGGGGATGCTTGATACGTCTCCAACGTATCTATAATTTTTTATTGTTCCATGCGATTATATTATCTGTTTTGGATGTTTTATATGAATTATGATATTTTATATTATTTTGTGACTAACCTATTAACCTAGAGCCCAGTGCCAGTTCCTGTTTTTTTCCCCGTTTTTGAGTTTCGCAGGAAAGGAATACCAAACGGAATAAAACCTTCGCAATGATTTTTGTTGGACCAGAAGACACACCAGAGACTTGGAGATCCAATCGGAGGAGCCACGAGGTGGCCACAAGGACGGAGGGCGCGCCCTGGGGGTAGGGCGCGCTCCCACCCTTGTGGGCCCCTCGTGCACTTCCTGACCTAGTTTCTTCACCTATATATTCCCATATATCCCCAAACCAACAGAGGCATCCACGAAAACACTTTTCCACCGCAGGAACCTTCTGTACCCGTGAGATCCCATCTTGAGATCTTTTCCGGCACCCTCCCGGAACGGGAGTCGATCACGGAGGGCTTCTACATCAACCCTAATGCCCTTCCGATGAAGCGTGAGTAGTTTACCTCAGACCTACGGGTCCATAGCTAGTAGCTAGATGGCTTCTTCTCCATCTTTGAATCTCAATACCATGTTCTCCTTGTTGTTCTTGGAGATCTATTCGATGTAAAACTCTTTTGCAGTGTGTTTGCTGAGATCCGATGAATTGTGGATTTATGATCAGCTTATCTATGAATATTATTTGAATCTTCTCTGAATTCCTTTATGCATCATTTGATATCTTTGTAATTCTCTTCGAACTATCGGTTTGGTTTGGCCCACTAGATTGGTTTTTCTTTCAATAGGAGAAGTTCTTAGCTTTGGGTTCAATCTTGCGGTGTCCTTTCCAAGTGACAGTAGGGGTAGCAAGGCACATATTGTATTGTTGCCATCGAGGATAAAAAGATGGGGTTTTCATCATATTGCTTGAGTTAATTCCTCTACATCATGTCATCTTGCTTAATGCGTTAGTCTGTTCTTTATGAACTTAATACTCTAGATGCCTGCTGGATAGCGGTCGATGTGTGGAGTAATAGTAGTACATGCAGGCAGGAGTCGGTCTACTTGACGCGGACGTGATGCCTATATTCATGATCATTGCCTCAGATATCGTCATAACTTTGTTCTTTTCTATCAATTGGTCGGCAGTAATTTGTTCACCCACCATATTATTTTCTATCTTGAGAGAAGCCTCTAGTGAAACATATGGCCCCCGGATCTATTTTCGATCATATAAGTTTTTGATCTACTATTCTGCAATATTTTACTTTCCGATCTATAAACCAAAAATAGCAAAAGTATTTACTTTACCGTTTATCTATCTCTATCAGATCTCACTTTTGCGAGTAACAGTGAAGGGATTGACAACCCCTTTATCGCACTGGGTGCAAGTTGTTTGATTGTTTGTGCAGGTATTCAGTGACTTGTGCATTGTCTCCTACTGGATTGATACCTTGGTTCTCAAAACTGAGGGAAATACTTATTGTACTTTGCTGCATCACCCTTTCCTCTTCAAGGGAAAAACCAACGCAAGATCAACAAGTAGCATAGGCCGGTCTCACAGCCTTGCTTAACAACTTGCGCAGCAGCCCCCATGGAAGGCTAGCCTTTCTTGAACTGTCTTGGAAGTGGTCTTGCTTCAGTATTATTTCGTTACGCTACAGTGGCGCCCAGTTTTTGTAATCTGCTTCTTCGTTGCGCTTTATGATCACTGGTGGTGAACTTCGATGCCAAGTGGATGTAATATACCATATATCCTTTATTGTATAGTGCAGTTTATTCTAAGTTACTATGTCATAATTTCTTTATTGTATAGAGTAGGTTTGTTCTTAATTCCTACTAGTTACCGTATATGCCATCATTCGCTATCTAAAAAAACAACAAAAATCTATTGTAGTCGACTGGGCCGAAACATTCTCCTCTATCGGGCCTGCATTTTATTGGGCCACAATTGGGATGGCCTGCTACTTTCTCGGGCCTGAAAGGCCATTGGGGCGTGTAATAAGGATGCACTTCCTTGCGTGCGACGATGTAGCTGGTGGGTCCATCTGTTAGCCTCACCGCATACACTACTCTTCCGATGGCTATTGTTCATTGACCATGTTGACCATGCCGCGCGGACAACACCCAGGCGGTGGACGATGGCTGGGCCTAGGAAGGGAATGACGCTGAGCCAGGGAAGAAGAGGCAGGTGGATGCCCACGCGGAAGGGAGTACGAGGGTTCACTGGTTCAACTACTGTGTAAGGTTGCCGTCGTCGGAGAATAACATGGGGTGTGGGTGAGTAGAGGTAAGTCCTGGCTAGTGGTAGTATGGTTGGGCAGTGAGGCCTGCGCGGTAGCACAGCCAGCCACGTGAGGCTGGAGCAGGCGGTACGTGATAATCCACAAGTATAGGGGATCGCAATAGTTTTCGAGGGTAGAGTATTCAACCCAAATTTATTGATTCGACACAAGGGGACCCAAAGAATATTCTCAAGTATTAGCAGTTGAGTTGTCAATTCAACCACACCTAGATAACTTAATATCTGCAGCAAAGTATTTAATAGCAAAGTAGTATGGAAGTAACGGTAACAATGGCAAAAGTAACAGTGATAGTTTTGTAGTGATTGTAACAGTGGCAACGGTAAAGTAAATAAGCGAAGAACAATATGTGAAAAGCTCGTAGGAATTGGATCGGTGATGGAGAATTATGCCGGATGCAATTATTCATGCAACAGTTATAACATAGGGTGACACAGAACTAGCTCCAATTCATCAATGTAATGTAGGCATGTATTCCAAATATAGTCATACATGCTTATGGAAAAGAACTTGCATGACATCTTTTATCCTACCCTCCCGTGGCAGCGGGGTCCTAATGGAAACTAAGGGATATTAAGGCCTCCTTTTAATAGAGTACCAGACCAAAGCATTAACACATAGTGAATACATGAACTCCTCAAACTATGGTCATCACCAGGAGTGGTCCCGATTATTGTCACTTCGGGGTTGCCGGATCATAACACATAGTAGGTGACTAATAACTTGCAAGATAGGATCAAGAACTCACATATATTCATGAAAACATAATAGGTTCATATCTGAAATCATGGCACTCCGGCCCTAGTGACAAGCATTAAGCATAGCAAAGTCATAGCAACATCAATCTCAGAACATAGTGGATACTAGGGATCAAACCCTAACAAAACTAACTCGATTACATGATAAATCTCATCCAACCCATCACCGTCCAGCAAGCCTATGATGGAATTACACATGCACGGCGGTGAGCATCATGAAATTGGTGATGGAGGATGGTTGATGATGACGATGGCGACGGATTACCCTCTCCGGAGCCCCGAACGGACTCCAGATCAGCCCTCTCGAGAGAGATTAGGGCTTGGCGGCGGCTCCGTATTGTAAAACGCGATAAATCCTTCTCTCTGATTTTTTCTCCCCGAACACGAATATATAGAGTTGGAGTTGAGGTCGGTGGAGCACCAGGGGGGCCACGAGGCAGGGGGCGCGCCCTGGGGGACAGGCGCGCCTCCCACCCTTGTGGACAGGGTGTGGGCCCCCTGGCCTTGATTCTTTCGCCAATATTTTTTACTATTTCCAAAAATAATCTCCGTGAAGTTTCAGGTCATTCCGAGAACTTTTTTTCTGCACAAAGATAACACCATGGCAATTTTGCTGAAAACAGCGTCAGTCCGGGTTAGTTCCATTCAAATCACGCAAGTTAGAGTCCAAACACAAGGGCAAAAGTGTTTGGAAAAGTAGATACGACGGAGACGTATCAACTCCCCCAAGCTTAAACCTTTGCTTGTCCTCAAGCAATTCAGTTGATAAACTGAAAGTGATAAAGAAAAACTTTTACAAACTCTATTTGCTCTTGTTGTTGTAAATATGTAAAGCCAGCATTCAAGTTTTCAGCAAAGATTATGACTAACCACATTCACAATAACATTTAGGTCTCTTGTTTACTCATATCAATGGCATAATCAACTAGCGAGCAATAATAGCAAATCTCAGATGACAACACTTTCTCAAAACAACCATGATATGATATAATAAGATGGTATCTCGCTAGCCCTTTCTGAGACCGCAAAACATAAATGCAGAGCATCTTTAAAGATCAAGGACTGACTAAATATTGTAATTCATGGTAAAAGAGATCCAGTCATAGTCATAACCAATATAAATTAATAGTAATGGATGCAAATGACAGTGGTGCTCTCCAGCTGGTGCTTTTTAATAAGAGGGTGATGACTCAACATAAAAGTAAATATATAGGCCCTTCGCAGAGGGAAGCAGGGATTTGTAGAGGTGCCAGAGCTCGATTTTTGAAATAGAGATAAATAATATTTTGAGCGGCATACTTTCATTGTCAACATGACAACCAAGAGATGGTGATATCTTCCATGCTACACACATTATAGGCGGTTCCCAAATAGAATGGTGAAGTTTATACTCCCCCTCCACCAACAAGCATCAATCCATGGCTTGCTCGAAACAACGAGTGCCTCCAACTAACAAGAGTCCCAGGGGAGTTTTGTTTGCAATTATTTTGATTGTATTTTGCTTAGAGCATGGGACTGGGCATCCCGGTGACCAGCCATTTTCTCGTGAGTGAGGAGCGGATTCCACTCCTCTTGAGAATAACCCGCCTAGCATGGAAGATACAGACAACCCTAGTTCATAAATGAGCTATTCGAGCATGCAAAACAGAATTTCATTTGAAGGTTTGTAGTTTGGCACATACAAATTTACTTGGAACGACAGGTAGATACCGCATATAGGAAGGTATAGTGGACTCATATGGAATAACTTTGGGGTTTAAGGGATTGGATACACAAGCTGTATTCCCGCTTAGTACAAGTGAAGGCTAGAAAAAGACTGGGAAGCGACCAACTAGAGAGCGACAACAGTCATGAACATGCATTAAAATTAATAAACATTGAGTGCAAGCATGAGTAGGATATAATCCACCATGAACATAAATATCATGAAGGCTATGTTGATTTTGTTTCAACTACATGCGTGAACATGTGCCAAGTCAAGTCACTCGAATCATTTAAAGGAGGATACTACCCTATCATACCACATCACAACCATTTTAATAGCATGTTGGCACGCAAGATAAACCATTATAAACTCCTAGCTAATTAAGCTTGGCAAAAGCAACTATAATCTCTAATTTTCATTGAAAACATGTCTATTCATAATAGGCTGAATCAGGAGCGATGAACTAATCATATTTACAAAACAAGAGAGGTCGAGTTCATACCAGCTTTTCTTATCTCAATCAGTCCATTATATATCGTCATTATTGCCTTTCACTTGCACGACCGAACGGTGTGTATAATAATAGTAGTGCACGTGCATTGGACTAAGCTGGAATCTACAAGCATTCAATACAAAGGAGAAGACAAGGCAATATGGGCTCTTGGTTAAATCAACAATAATGCATATAAGAGCCACTTTAACATTTTCATTATGGTCTTATCCTCTCGACCCCCAAAGAAAAGAAAAGAAATAAAACTATTTACATGGGAAAGCTCCCAACAAGCAAAAGAAGAACGGGAAATCTTTTTAATTATTACTACTACAGCGTGGAAGTAAACTAGCTAAAAGCTACTACTAAATTTTTTTGGTTTTTCTTAAAGTTTTTCAAGCACACAAGAAGAAAGCATAAAAAGGAAATAAACTAGCATGGATATTACAGTGAAAAAGTATGAGCACCGACATCTAGCAATGAGTGTGTAAACATGAATGTAATGTCGGTGAGAGATACGTAGTCCCCCAAGCTTAGGCTTTTGGCCGAAGTTGGTCTATTGCCACTGCTGGCCTGGCGGATATACGAAGTTGTAACTGGGGTTGTACTGAGATGCAGCGGCTATTGCATCATGGGCTGCAGCTTCGAGGCGAGCTGCCCTTGTCCTCCTCTCGTACTCATTTGCCTCCTCCCTGGTTATGACATATCTCCCCTTTGCCTGAAAGTCAAAGAGATTAGGAGCAGGGAGGATAATATTAACGGCGTGACGCCTGTCAAAGATTAGCCGGTACTGGAGAGGCGGTTCATTCCTCTCAACAAACTGATGGTGAACCATAGCATTAAAATCTAGAAAAGTAGGAGGCAATTCCATATCATAATCACGAATAGGTATTCCAAGAAAATTAGCTAGACGGGTTGCATAAATTCCGCCAAAGAAATCTCCATTAATTCTATTGTTATGCAACCTACGTGCAACAATGGCTCCCAAATTATAATGTTTATCTCCTAATACAGCCCTCCTGAGAACACTGAGGTCAGGGACACACATGTGGCATGCTTCATCCTTACCATTTATGCACCTACCTATGAAGAGAGCAAAATAATGTATAGCAGGAAAATGAATGCTCCCTATGGTAGCTTCTGTTATATCTCTAGACACCCCCACAGTTATACTAGCAAGAAAATCTCTAAATTCAGATTTGCGAGGCTCACTAGTGCTACCCCATTGTGGAAGTTTGCAGGCAGTATTAAAATCCTCTAAGTCCATTGTATAAGAATTTTCATAAAGATCAAACAGGACAGTTTGAGAATTGCGTGATGATGAAAATTCAAACCTTCTCACAAAGGAATCAGTGAGATAGTGGTACTAGCAGCACTTATCTGCCTCGAAGCTCACAAGATCAGCGTTACGCACATACGCGTTAAATTCTTCCTTGATTCCTGCTCGATCCATGAAGTCCTCTGAAGGCCATTCACAAGCCCGCACTTGAGCTTCCCTCGGTGGTACATCGTCCGCATCGCGTATTGCGGGCCTGGGCCCTTGCTTCCTTGAAGGACCACCTTGGTACATTTTCCTAAACATATTTCTTCCTTTGAAAAATTTCTGAAATTTTTAGTAACTTCAAATAAAAGTGAACCAAACTCAAAAAAATTGATAGCAACTACTCCTACAAGTGCCTAGAGACTATGTCATGCATTAGAATTACTTGGGACCATATAAATTTGACATGCAAGCTCAAGAACAGGGTCACCTAGGCAGCAAAAATTTGCAATGAATAAAGCACTAGAACAAAAACTAATTGGACCATTGGAGGAGTCACATACCGAAGAACAATCCCCCAAAGCAGTTTCATGAGTGGAGCTTCGAGCAAGGAGATCGAAAATCGCAGCAAAATGAGCTAGAACTCGTGCTTGAGCTGGTTGGTGATTTTTTGGGGAGGAAGAAGGAGTGTGTGGGTGCAGGAATAAGTGGAGGGGAGCCACCATGGGCCCACGAGGCAGGGGGCGCGCCCTGGACCCTCGTGGCCAGGTGCTTGCTCCCCCTGCTGTGTTCTCAGTGCCACATATTCTCAAATATTCCATAAAAAATCATATTTCAATTCCGGGGCATTTGGAGAACTTTTATTTTTGGGGTATTTTTTATTGCACGGATAATTCAGAAAACTGACAGAAAATACTATTTTTTTTCTTTATTTATTCTAAATAACAGAAAGTAGAAGGAGGGTAGAGAAGGTTGTGCTTTCTAACTTCATCCATCTCATGCTCATCAAAAGGAATCCACTAACAAGGTTGATCAAGTCTTGTTAACAAACTCATTCCGAATCACATGAAACCGGAGAATTTTCGAATAGCACTAAGTTACCTCAACGGGGATTTGCACATCGCCAATAATAAGAATATCATATTTCTTCTTGACAGTAGGTAGAGGAAATTCAAAACCTCCAAAAATAATCGATGGAATTTTTCCAATAGAGTTTATACTATGAACTTGAGGTTGTTTCCTCGGAAAGTGTACCGTATGCTCGTTACCATTGACATAAAAAGTGACATTGCCTTTGTTGCAATCAATAACAGCCCCTACAGTATTCAAAAAGGGTCTTCCAAAAATAATAGACATACTATCGTCCTCGGGAATATCAAGAATAACAAAGTCCGTTAAAATAGTAACGTTTGCAACCACAACAGGCACATCCTCACAAATACCGACAGGTATAGCAGTTGATTTCTCAGCCATTTGCAAAGATATTTCAGTAGGTGTCAACTTATTCAAATCAAGTCTACGATATAAAGAGAGAGGCATAACACTAACACCGGCTCCAAGATCACATAAAGCAGTTTTAACATAGTTTCTTTTAATGGAGCATGGTATAGTGGGTACTCCTGGATCTCCAAGTTTCTTTGGTATTCCACCCTTAAAAGTATAATTAGCAAGCATGGTGGAAATCTTAGCTTCCGGTATCTTTCTTTTATTTATAACAATTTCTTTCATATATTTAGCGTAAAGATTCATTTTGAGCATATCAGTCAAACGCATACGCAAGAAGATAGGTCTAATCATTTTAGCAAAGCGCTCAAAATCCTCATCATCCTTTTTCTTGGATGGTTTGGGAGCAAAAGGCATGGGTTTCTGAACCCAAGGTTCTCTTTCTTTACCATGCCTCCTAGCAACAAAGTCTCTCTTATCATAACGTTGACTCTTTGATTGTGGGTTATCAAGATCAATAGCAAGTTCAATTTCTACATCATTGTTACTGCTATGTTGAGCATCAACATGAACATCATCATTAACATTATCACTAGGTTCATGTTCATTACTAGATTGTGTTTCAGCATCAGAAATATCATTGGGATTCTCAGGTGTGTCTACAACAGGTTCACTAGAAGCATGCAAAGTCCTATCATTTTTCTTTTTCTTCTTCTTGGAAGAACTAGGTGCATCTACATTTGTTCTCTGAGAATCCTGCTCAATTCTATTAGGGTGGCCCTCAGGATACAAAGGTTCTTGAGTCACCTTACCTCCTCTAGTTGCAATTCTAGCCGCAAAGTCATTATTCTTACTATTCAATTCATTGAGCAAATCATTCTGAGCTTTAAGTACTTGTTCTACTCGAGTGGTAACCATATAAGCATGTTTACTAATGAGTTTAAGTTCACCTTTAACTCTAGACATATAATCACTCAAGTGTTCAATCATATAAGCATTGCGTTTTAATTCTCTACCAAAATAAGCATTGAAGTTTTCTTGCTTAACCATAAAGTTATCAAACTCATCCAAGCATTGGCTAGCAAACTTAGTAGGAGGGATTTCAGCTTTATCATATCTATAGAGAGAATTTACCTTTACTACCTGTGTCGGGTTATCAAGACCGTGTGTTTCTTCAGTAGGTGATGAATTAAGACCATGTATTTCTTCAACAGGTGGCAAATTAAGACCATGTATTTCTTCAATAGGAGGTAAATTCTTAACATCTTCAGCTTTAATACCTTTTTCTTTCACAGATTTCTTTGCCTCTTGCATATCTTCAGGACTGAGAAATAGAATACCCCTTTTCTTCGGAGTTGGCTTAGGAGTTGGTTCAGGAAGTGTCCAATTATTTTCATTAGTCAACATATTATTCAATAGAATTTCAGCTTGATCAGGAGTTCTTTCCCTGAAAACACAACCAGCGCAACTATCCAGGTGGTCTTTGGAAGCTTCGGTTAGTCCATTATAAAAGATATCAAGTATTTCATTTTTCTTAAGTGGATGATCAGGCAAAGCATTAAGTAATTGGAGAAGCCTCCCCCAAGCTTGTGGGAGACTCTCTTCTTCAATTTGCACAAAATTATATATTTCCCTCAAAGCAGCTTGTTTCTTATGAGCAGGGAAATATTTAGCAGAGAAGTAATAAATCATATCCTAGGGACTACGCACACAACCAGGATCAAGAGAATTAAACCATATCTTAGCATCACCATTTAATGAGAACAGAAATAATTTAAGGATATAATAGTAGCGAGTTTTCTCATCATTAGTGAACAGGGTAGCTATATCATTTAATTTAGTAAGATGTGCCACAACAGTTTCAGATTCATAGCCATAAAAAGGATCAGATTCAACCAAAGTAATTATATCAGGATCAATAGAGAATTCATAATCCTTATCAGTGACAAAGATAGGTGAAGTAGCATAAGCAGGATCATATTTCATTCTAGCATTCAGAGTTTTTTTTTTCTTTCAGCTTAGCTAATAATTTCTTAAGATCACTCCTATCATTGCAAGTAAGAAAGTCTCTAGCAGTTTCTTCATCCATAACGTAACCCTCATGCACAACAGGCAATTCATATTTAGGGGGAGAATCTTCATCATCACTTTCATCAATATTATCAGTCTCAATAATTTACTTCTCTCTAGCCATAGCAAGTTGTTCATCAAGAAATTCACCAAGTGGCACAGTAGTATCAAGCATAGAAGTAGTTTCATCATAAGTATCATGCATAGCAGAAGTGGCATCATCAATAACATGTGACATATCAGAATTAATAGCAGAAGCAGGTTTAGGTGTCGCAAGCTTAATCAAAACAGAAGGTGAAACAAGTGCAGAGCTAGATGGCAGTTCCTTACCTCCCCTCGTAGTTGAGGGATAAATTTTAGTGTTCTCGTCTTTCAAGTTCTTCATAGTGACCAGCAGATATAAATCCCGAGTGACTCAAAGAATAGAGCTATGCTCCCCGGCAACGGCGCCAGAAAATAGTCTTGATAACTCACAAGTATAGGGGATCGCAACCGTTTTCGAGGGTAGAGTATTCAACCCAAATTTATTGATTCGACACAAGGGGAGCCAAAGAATATTCTCAAGTATTAGCAGTTGAGTTGTCAATTCAACCACACCTGGATAACTTAATATCTGCAGCAAAGTATTTAGTAGCAAAGTAGTATGGAAGTAACGGTAACAGTGGCAAAAGTAACAGTGATAGTTTTGTAGTGATTGTAACAGTGGCAACGGTAAAGTAAATAAGCGAAGAACAATATGTGAAAAGCTCGTAGGCATTGGATCGGTGATGGAGAATTATGCCGGATGTGATTATTCATGCAACAGTTATAACATAGGGTGACATAGAACTAGCTCCAATTCATCAATGTAATGTAGGCATGTATTCCGAATATAGTCATACGTGCTTATGGAAAAGAACTTGCATGACATCTTTGGTCCTACCCACCCGTAGCAGCGGGGTCCTAGAGGAAACTAAGGGATATTAAGGCCTCCTTTTAATAGAGTACCGGACCAAAGCATTAACACATAGTGAATACATGAATTCCTCAAACTATGGTCATCACCGGGAGTGGTCCCGATTATTGTCACTTCGGGGTTGTCGGATCATAACACATAGTAGGTTACTAATAACTTGCAAGATAGGATCAAGAACTCACATATATTCATGAAAGCATAATAGGTTCAGATCTGAAATCATGGCACTCGGGCCCTAGTGACAAGCATTAAGCATAGAAAAGTCATAGCAACATCAATCTCAGAACATAGTGGATACTAGGGATCAAACCCTAACAAAACTAACTCAATTACATGATAAATCTCATCTAACCCATCACCGTCCAGCAAGCCGACGATGGAATTACTCACGCACGGCAGTGAGCATCATGAAATTGGTGATGGAGGATGGTTGATGATGACGATGGCGACGGATTCCCCTCTTCGGAGCCCTGAACGGACTCCAGATCAGCCCTCTCGAGAGAGATTAGGGCTTGGCGGCGGCTTCGGATTGTAAAACGTGATGAATCCTTCTCTCTGATTATTTCTCCCCGAACACGAATATATAGAGTTGGAGTTGAGGTCGGTGGAGCACCAGGGGGGCCCACGAGGCAGGGGGCGCGCCCTGGGGGGCAGGCACGCCTCCCACCCTCGTGGACAGGGTGTGGGCCCCATGGCCTTGATTCTTTCGCCAATATTTTTTATTATTTGCAAAAATAATCTCCGTGAAGTTTCAGGTCATTCCGAGAACTTTTGTTTCTGCACAAAGATAATACAATGGCAATTCTGCTGAAAACAGTGTCAGTCCGGGTTAGTTCCATTCAAATCATGCAAGTTAGAGTCCAAAACAAGGGCAAAAGTGTTTGGAAAAGTAGATACGACGGTGACGTATCAGTACGGCGGGCTCAAGTTTGGGCGGCTTGAGCAAGAAGACCAGAGGTTGAAGATGCAGCTCGGCTGTTGGATTAACATCCAACGGTCACTGCAACTAGAATCGTTTATTGACTAAGTTGCCAATGCCCTGCTTATGCGTTAACTTCCACTACAAAAAATACACTTCCGTGATGATACGTGTTTGTCACAGTAGGTAACGTTTTCTGTCATGCATGTACATCCATGACGATTTTATGACAGAATCAAGATAGTCATACCTATGCTGTCATAGGAGTGTTCCATGAAATTACTAAAATTATCATCACGGAAGTGTCCACTTCCATGACGATAAATCACGCGTCATAGAAGTGCTTTCGTCAAGGGTGACCGACACGTAGCATCCACCGTAACGGGTCGCTGTTAAGCTACTTGGATCCGATAACCCGTTAATAGTCCGGACCAATGGCAATTTTTCACTTGTAAAATTCTCATTCACCGACGAACCACGTGTTGGCTCAGTGTTGGGACAGATGTCAACCGTCCATTTGACAAGAATCGCCAATGGAACATTGACACATGGGACGGCCCAATGCAGGCCCATATAGGTCTAAGGGTGTGTTTGGTTTACAGCCAACGATGACCACACCAAAAAAATTGGCGTGCCCGTGAGATTTGGCTGTTGTTTGGATCGCGACCAAACTTTGGGCTCGCCCTGCATGCGCGGGAGTCCTCCATGTTATTTTCGCCAACCTGCGGGCGCGCGGAGGGCGAGAAAAATGCTCGCAACAAAATTGGCAGCCAGACTCTCTCCAAACATGGCTACTATTTCCTGCTATTATTTATGTAGGTAGCCAGATTAACCGCTAATTAATCACTAACGGGAGCACAACGACTCCCACGTACTTAGCGGCTGTTTGGATATTCTTAGAGGTGGTTGTTTGGACTTTTTTCTTCTGAATTTGGGTTGTTCAGATCTACTAATACATTGCAAGCGGTCAAGAAATTACTCCATTTTATTAGGCAGAGCTGCCTACTACCAAAAAAACATTTTTTTTCTCTCAAAAAAGGGGGTTTCCTGAGGGAAAGGAAATAATTATTTGTGACAGATGTAATGTGCATGCGAGTCTGGTTTCTTTTAATCTTATTGTAGCTAATAACAAAAAATACATGACTTTTTATTGACTCAAGAAAAATGAAGCACCAACAAATACTAAATTTCCAAAGTTTGCCACCATGGTTGGCAGCAAACCAAATGGTAGCTCAGGGATTTTGCCACAAAATTGGCATGTACAATGGTTGTAAACCAAACAAGAACAACTTACCAATTTTTTGGTCACGCCCTAGCTTTGGTCATGCCAAAATTTTAGTGGGGCTGATTGCGGCACAAACCAAACACATCCTAAAAGCCGGCCCAGGAATAGGCCCACAAGATTTCGTCAGATCTAATGGGCCAGCCCGTTAACAGCCTAGCATTTCCTGGACCAAATTATAGCCCACATCAGATACGGGCCATTAAATGACTGCAATATTCCGGTCCAGTTTATGGCCCATATCAGATCCAGCCCGTTAACAGCCTGCAATAGTTTGGGCCAAATTACGGTCCACACCTGATCCGACCCGTTAACTGACTTTTATTTCTTGGGCCAAATTATGGCCCATAACAGATACGACCCTTTTAACAGCTACTATGCCATTGGGCCCATTGGCGGCCTGATTTTGCTCTTCGGCCTCTTAATGGCTTGTTTAACAGTTCGGCACGATATTAGTTTCGGCCTGTCAGCGGCGCTGTCTACATATGGGCCTCTTTCGGCCATTTAATGGCCCGAGTTGCACCTGGGCCTAATTATGGTCCGTAGTTACTTTCGGCCTCTTAACGACCCATAGTCTTCAAGGATACATTCTAGCCCAAACTGCCTATCGGCCCGTTAAAGGCCCTTGAGAGTGTTGGGCCTAATTTAGGCCTGTTATACATCCGGCCTACTTCCTGCCCGTCATGTAATTGGGTCAGCCAAGGCCCAAAAACATTTCACCCAAGTAATGGCCCGCCACCCGAATGGGCCAATAATGGGCCGATTTATATTACAGCACGCTGTCGGCCCATGATTTGTTCGCCACAACTAGGGCTGAATCTAGTTCTCAATCTGCTAAAAGCCTATTTAATTTTCAGGCCCAATTAAGGCAAGTGGTTTACTCGGCCTTTTAAAGGCTCGAAACTAATAGTGGGCCAGATTAAGACTAGACCTAACTAATGGCCTAAGATGATTGTAGGCCCACGGTTCGGCCCGTACTAGCGATTGGTGACCGGCCGGTTTTAGTACAGAAATTATTATTTTGTAAACCAAACCTATTGGCTCCTCGCGCATCGATCTACGATTATGACCTTTTCTCAGAGCGACGACAGCAAAAATAGCAAATAAATTACAACATCGTGACAAAGAATAAACCTAGACTATACAACAAAGAAATTACAGCATATTACATCCCCTGGGCATCAAAGTTCACCGCAAGTGATAATAAAGGGCAACCAGACTGCAGATTACATAAACTGGGCAGGTGGCCACCAGTGGAAGTTAACAGGCCAAGAAAATAATAGACAGAACCGACAACACTTGAACACAGTTTAAGAAAGGTTAGCCCGGCCCAGGAGCTGCAGCGCAAGCAGTTTAGCAACCTGATGAGACTGCTCTTCTTTGGCGCTCATATCCACCAACTTAAGCTTCATAGCATCAACAAACGTCATGTACTTACGGTTAATCTTGCATAGAGATTGGAGTTCCAGTCGGATTTGAGCGGAAGCATGTATTTCTTCTTGAATTTCAGACTGAAGATGTAGAACAGATTCTGGCGGCGACTTCATCGAGCTTGTGTCACTGAGTAAGTTTGAAAATACATCAAGATGTGACTTTGTGGTTGTGTCCCTACCCTCAAGATGTGTTGCCTTCTTCTCTGAAATAAGTGTTAGAGGGACAAACAATGGGTTCGTCTCACTATCATTGTGGCAGTTCTTCCTAGCAGCAGTGCTGTCACCCTGAAAGAGGAACAAGTAGGTAGATAACAGGTTTTGCATGTATAAGCATCAGCGTTGTCAATTCATCTCATTTCTTTGTCAGAAATAAAGAGACACAGTTTAAAATAGCATTAACATGATAGGCATTGTTCATAGTTAAGACGGCAGGAAATGGCATTGTGGAGGAGCGGCCAGCTTCACCAGACCACTGGATTACAAATTATGAACACAACCATAGATGTAGTTCTAAACAACGTATAAGCATGAATGGTGAGTGTACTATCGATTTATACCATTTCAGATTGGTAAATAAAGAGACACGATTTAAATAACATTAATGTAATATGGCATTGTTCATAGTTGAGACATAGCAGGATTTGACATTGTGCTGTTGTTGGTAGTTTCACCATACCACTGGATTACAGATCAAGAACACAAGCATACAGATAGTGCTAAAGAAAATAACTTGCTATGTTTAGTTTAATTTACATGGTACGAATAAGGATCTAGGTCGTACAACTAAAGACTGAAAATGAGAAGGACAAACTTATGTTTATGTACTTCTACTTTATAAACTTTGAACAAGCAATTTGATGCAGACGACAAAAAATAAATAGCATTTGTGCTCATAGATATCCAAATATACACAACAAAGTTTGAAGGCTCGAGGAGGACAAACTTACAGTAGTAGTGAAGACAGGCTCTATAAAGGCCTTGTCCATATTAATGGGGGGCAATTTAAGAAGTTTACCGTACACTCTTCTTCAAGAGTATTGCCTTTATTCTACATTTCGTTAAGAGTAAATGTAGATGTGAAAATATAGGAACAAATGGCGATTATTTAACTTAAGATGCAGAGTGCAAATGTAAATACAGCATACAGGCAGAAGTCACTAACAAGACCAATACAGAGCTAAAAAGTTCTTCAATAACATTGGTTTTATTCAATATTTTGGCAAGAGTAAATGTAGATCTGATGTGTTGAAAAATGGAGGACAAGGGAAAATAAGCTGCAAAGTGTACATGAACAACTAGCTAACAAATATAAGTATAGTGATGAAGGACAACAGATACTTACAAGAACAATGCAGAACTAAATTTCTTCATAAGCATTGAGTTTATTCTACATTAATTTAAGCATTAATGTAGATCTGATAATTTGGAACGAACAGTGGATAAGCAAGCTATAATTTACAATGATGTCACATAATCCACCAAGTATGAATGTAACGACAACGATAGGACAATAGGTTCTCACAAGAGCAAAGCAGCAACCAGCATAGTTGTGATATCCAAGGTTTTGCGGCGCTGGTGCTATCGCCAATATACGTCAGGTGCTATGTGATTTCTCTGGTAGCACCACCTTTTTCAAGGATTTTGCTTGTACTCCTTCAGGTTCTGCATTGACCCTCTTCCGTTTGGATGTCTGAAACACAAGAATAAACATTTGAATGGAAAACACATGGTATGACGACAAATGGAATAGGTGTTGATAATGGATGGGCATGGCATCTTCACATATATCAAGAGTAAACTAAGGAGATGGCGGTGCAACGAAGCAAAAGAAATGCAAGATACCATACGCAAGATATGTGCAACCAATAAAACATTGCCAAATTAGAACAGGCAGCTTATTGGGTGAACATGATAGGCCACCTACCTTTGACTCCTTGAGCTCACAATAGTCATTAGGATCATATTCTAAATTCGAATATATAGGTCGGGAGCATGTGGGTTTCATTGCATCCACAATGGACCTCAATCCCTTGATGCCAAGTTTGTTACCCATTGAACTGTTCCGCAATATTCTTCTTGTGATTATGTACAATATCTGTAAAGCATGAACACAAATAGTAGTGAGATTATCTTTGTAATGCAGAGGATACTGTAATATAATAGAGGCTACCTGTAAACCCTTGTGTGCTATCACTAGATTCTGATGAGAGAGCCCATGTGTGTTGTAATATTGTGACTAGATTAATATAATCTGGCACAACTACACAAAAAATAGGCTCCCTGTTGGGAGCCCCAGATGTAAGGATAGTTGGCAGATGATAGGTTCACAATATACTGTATAGAAATTTTATTGCCAAACCATGATAACAAGAGTGCAGAGCCAGTAGGCAGATTGTAGTGTAGATAATAGTACACCATAATAACGGGAAAATGGAACTGGCTGGAAAACACAAGGTTTTGCCGCTACTAATATGCAGCCTATCGATCACCTACAGGTCAGCTCTATTCATCTAAAGGCGCACAGCTCTTACTATCAGTTTAGTCTATCAAAGACCGCGCGGCTCCCACCATTTCCGGGGTATTATGGCAGACCAACTCGAAGTGCGAAATCATTTAGCAAAACCGGCCCAATAGAGCCGTCGACTGCAGATGTCCCTGCTCCCCTTCCTGACAAGGAACATACCGTGCTTACTAAAGAAGAACAGAAGAGGAACATGTTAAAGAATTGAAGGGGAAGCATATTATTGAGATTCCCCTTCTTTCTATACAATGTTGGTTGCCCACGCATGATGAATTAGAGCGCCCAATGAAATGCAATTCCATGATGTCTCTCTATATGTGGCCACATGCATTTGGAAACTCAATTGGGAGCATTAGCTAACCAATTAAATGTGTGTCTCTTAGCTAATGTCAGTATCATATCACATTCATATTCAAAGAACCTTAGGACGTATGATTGGTGTGTTATTTAGATTTAAAGGGTGGACAGCTGCTAGTAGGACACAAAGCACCTATGCAGATCGTAGTGTAGATATAATGGGAAAACCCTAAGCATCAGGAGTAAAATCAGGAAAGTGGAACTTGCTGGAATATATGTGCTAGTATTGCCGGTACGGCTAGAAAGGCTTCGCATACCAGCTCCCTACAATTGAAGGCGCAGTACAATTACTATCAGTCTAACTCTCAAAGGCGACACATACGATCGAATACGAAGATTTGAAAGCGTCCATGACAATCGATATGAAGACCAACACGAAGAGTTGAAAGCGTCCATGACAAGCGACCGAATAGACCTATACACTGCAAATGTCCCTGCTCCTCTTCACTACAAAGAACATATTGTACAACTATTATACTCCCTATGTTCCTAAATACAAATCTTTGTAGAGATTCCACTATGGATCACATATGGATGTATATAGATACATTTTAGAGTGTAGATTCACTCATTTTGCTCCGTATGTAGTCCATGGAGGAATCCCTACAAAAACTTATATTTAGGTACGGAGAGAGTACTTACAAAGGAAGAACAGAAGAGGAGCATGCTAAAGAAGAGCAAGCAGATTTTGGATAATAAAATGTTGGTTGGCCACACATGGTGAACCAGAGCACATAAAGAACGGAACTCCATGTTGTCCCTCGATATGTGGCGCATGTGCTTTTCGAAAGTAAAGTAGGAACATTAACTGACCAATTAAACATTCTCAGTTTTAGTACATCTTAGCATCAAGATTCGTATTTGAGCATCTAAGTTTGGAATTATGAGTGGCATATTGTTTAACTTGATGGGTTGAGGAGCACTTCTTTCACGTACGTCTCGAAGCACTTATGATAATAGTACTGAATATATGGGAATGTCTACATGCAACTCGCCTGACTTTCGTCATTTGGGTCAGTCGACCATTTCAGGCAGTTGGATGAAGATCCTACGTCTCCTAACCCTTCTTCTTCCTCGCCTCTTATTCTTCCCCTAAAGACCACCGCACGGGTCGCCGGCCGAACCACCGGCCCTTGCCCTCCCCTGAACCGCCCACCGCCTCTGATCTTCTGCCGCCCCGGGCCATCCCTCTAGCTAACCCTACCCCCCACCGGCGTCGAGTTTTGCCTCCAGCAAGGCCCCACCATAAACCTGACGACAACCCCCCACAACCACTATCCCCACCCGAAACCCTAAGATAGATAATGGGGCAGCCCTCCGGCGAGCCCCTTCCTTCGCACCGGCGAACTCCGGCGAGCTCTCAAAAATCGACTGACCCAATTTTGAAATTTAGTTTACTGTCATTTAACTAGTGTGGAATATAAAAGGGGAAAATCATAAGCATTGCGAGTATAGTGTTGAGCGTGCCATGGCGGATCTGAAGGTGCAAACCGGACAAAGGCAACTTTGCAACTAATGTTTGCTTTCAACTAACAAGTAAGTGATGGACAAGAAATCAAAGTAAAGCAGTGGCGATCTATTTTCTTACTGCGATAAATATGTGGAGTAGATACGAAAGAGTACGACCTCTGGTGCGGCGCCGTGTATGCGTCTACAAAGAATTTGACTTTGCTGCAGTAGCGATGGCTGTCGGCGGCATGGAAGCAGATCTTGGAGTCTAGACGGTGGCGGCGGGGGAAATATCCCGACGCGGTGGATGAGACGGTCATAGGAGTGGCACCGGCAAGGTGGACGATAGCGGGGATGAAGCGAGAGGACAGGATGCAGGGATCCCGGTCCGATGCCGTGGATGAGAAATGTCAATCTCTTGTAATGTACGACGGCATTGGGGTATCAGCTCCGGCATGGTGGAGGACGACGGCGGTGGATGGGGTGGTGGACGGAGGAGGCTGGGGTGGAGAGGGAGTTTGGGTGCCCACGGAGTACGAATGGGGAAATGGAAGGAGAGAGGAAGGGGGAACCATGTCTTTAGGGTGCTCTTGTCTCAAATGCGACGAAATTTACAAACTTAGCCCCCGTTTAAAATTTCCTACATCATAGCAATATTAGTCGGTTGGGGATAGGACGGTAATCTCGCATACACCGAATATTTGCCGACGAGAGTTTGTTTTGGCGCCCTTCGTGTATGAATCAGGGAGGAAGTCGACTTCGGCCGAGGAGACACTGTGTTTTTGCGCCCACCGTGTATGAATCCGGCTGAGAGGCGGTTATGTCACGTTTGAGTGAAATTACAAACCTACCCCTATCGAAACCTATAGAAACCGAGCCGATAGGCTTTGCGTGTCAGGGATAGGCAATAATTTCCATCTCGCGGGTTTTGGTTTCGGGCGGTTACTGCGACTTCCCCCGCTTCGTTCAAATTCTTGAAGAGCAAGAGTGCACGTTGACCGTGCCAACTCAATTCGAGTCCAGTTTGTATTCTATTTTTGTTCAGGAAGGATTCACTTTTTATTGGAATAAAATTCTATATACATCATTTTTATATATACTTGCGAAAGCACAACACCCACTACTGCAGGATACTGCTAACGCGACACTACGATCAGAGACCCTTTCACGAAACAGTGTGTGATGTATTAATTGCAAATGGGGACGTAAAAAAACCATGAAAAAAGGTGCAAAACGTTTGCGATGGCGGAGCCATAAAACACGGTTCAGATCTTAGTTGCGTGTGCGATGCAGGGCACGCAGTTAATCCATTCGAACTGTTTGCGATGAGACAGAACAACAGAAACGGGCAGCCATATCAATGTGTGTGTGATATATGGCATACAGTTCGCTCCGATGAACTGTTTGCTTTTAGGGAGTGTGACGGAAATGGTTAGCCAGATCAAGGTGTGTGTGATATACGGCATATAGTTCACTCGGATGAACTGTTTTCGATTAGGGAACACAACAGAAACGGTTCAACTTAACAAGATGTGTGTGATACGTGGCATATAGCTGACTCGGATGAACGGAGCGCGCCGCGGCCACCTCAATGGCGAGCAAAACGCTCAGACGAATGCGAGCAAAGCGCGCCGCGGCCGCCTCAACAGCGAGCAACCATGTGGTCAACCTTCTGCATCAATAAACTTTGACCTTGTTTCTCGTCACATTGCAGAATACAACGCAATAAGTAATTGCAAATCTATTCACACCTATCAAACTAATATGTGTTCACACTTAGCACTGGGCTATAAAAACTACCCACGCGAAAATTACTTCACAATTACCCTCCTCATCACCCATAAAACTGGTCTTTCATGTCAAGTCGTTCCGCCATGACCGGCAGCAGGAGTTTAGGGTGGACATATAACCAGGCAGCAAAGACCAAGGCCGCGGAAGGACTAGAGAGGTCCAGCCGCGAAGCCGCAGATGCAGCAGAGATGTCCCAGCGCGCCGTGGAGCCCTCGAACGAGCTCTCACGGGCACGCGAGGGCTCTCACAAGCACACTCGCGGCGTCGGCCATCGCGACGAGCTGGTGTTCCTGAAGTCCTTGGCCGGCGACGACGACATTCTCACTGGCGTCACTAAGCAGCAGGAGCTGGTCGACGGCTTGATGAAGCTGCTCAAGATCGGCGATGCCTCAGTTGACAAGGTGACCGGCCTCGTCGAGCCAATCATGGGTGGCACTGCGAAGCTCCTCAAGGCGCTCGCCGAGAAGGAGGAGGAGGCCGTCGGCTAGAAGATGCTGCATGAGCAGAGCAGTGCCTCGAGGATGACGCTGACAACGGTCGTCGAGGAACTGATGGGTGACTTGAGGAAGCTCTAGATCGAGCACGAGCAGGAGGTGGAGGAATCCGTGGCTTCTTTCAAGCAAAGTCGTGAGGAATGGAAGAAGGAGCTGGAGGATGTCGTCGCCCGATGATCCATCGACGAGTAGAGACAGTAGTGACCTAGATCATTGTCTGCAATTTCCTTCTTCTCTTGCCCCCATGTCTTTCAGGCTTTGCCACATGCAGCATTTTAAATTATCCGGAATATGTAAGACAATTATTATTTGCACCATTGTAAATTTGTTGTTGTATTATCCGTTGCCATTTTATTTGTGGTCATATTATCCGTTGCCCTATGTGGCAATTTAAATTAGGCCGGAATACAAGTTGAAAACACGAACAAAGCAAATGCTGCCATGGGATCACAAGAAAACACCCTCCGTCCAGGTGCTTTAATTAACCCATTAATGGAGAAGTTGTGAGCAAGGCGGGCGGAGGCTGGTGCATGAAGGTCAAAGAGCTCACTTCCCGGTGAGCATGGGCGGCCTTGCTGCTCGCACGTGTCCCATCGAGCCTGCGAGGTGGACATGATGCATGCGTCCCGTCGAGCCTGCACGGCATACTTCTCGCACGCGTCCCGTCAAGCCTGCACGGCGGACTTCTCGCGCTCGTCCCGTCTAATCAAACAACTGGATGCACGCCACCGAGTATGGTTAAATTTCGACACGGTTAATATAATACAACCATTTGCGATATTAAGGTGTCACCTTTTTATTTCAAAAAGGACTTCGTTGGCTACTAATGCGTTCGCCTCTTCTCAAAGTGGACAATTTTTTTACCACAACATATATGTGCCATGTCATGAAACCATGCCAACTATCATGTTTTTTTGGGTGAGTTTTTGATTTACTGGGATTTAAAAACTGAGATTCTCAATGTTTCAGGACGACGACAAGTTTGTAATTCATTCCCATTCCTTAAATGAGACATAAACATGCACCCAATGACACATGTACGATTTCCCACCCATTTGGCTTCACTTGAGCATGTGCTTGTAGTTCAAATTTGAATTATGGACCTCATTAAATGCGTAGAAAGCTTAATTAGTAATATATACAATGGCCAAACGAACCCTGAACAGTTTCAAACTTCAGCACGACACTCCTGTTATTCTATGTTGCCTTTAGAAAACAAAGTTCAAGGCGAGAAGAGGCAGCGATTATCATTTCACCCACAAGAGGGGCATGTTTCCCTACCGGAACCACTAGGGTTGCGGCAGGCTCCTGTTTGTAAGAGGCTTGTAATATGGCTTCGCCCAAATTGGACAATTATATGTACCATGTAGTGACACCATGCCATGTTTCATGATTTCCTGATGAGTTTTGGATTTACAGAGATTTAAAAACCGAGATTCGCAATGTTTGTGGCCAAGCTAGGATGGCGAGACGGTTGAATTCGTTACAATTCGTTCCATGGGACCTAAACATGCACCCCAAGGAAATATGTATAGTTTTTCTAGCCATTTTGGTGCACTCGAGCATGTATTTGTAGTTCGGATTTGAATTATGGACATTAAATGCCTAGAAAACTCAATTAATGAATAAAAAAGGTCAAACGAATCCTCAATAATTTCAAAGTTCAGTGCGAATCTCCCGTTGTTCCGTGTTGCGTGTAGAAGAAAATACGAGGCTAGAAGAGGGAGTGATTATTGTTTGGCCCACAAGGGGACATGTTTCCCTATCGAAACTACGAGGGTTCTTGCGACAGGCTCCGGTTTGTAAAAGGTTCATAATAAAGCTTGGCCCAAATTGGCAATGTTTTTACCATGACATATATGCGCCATGACGTGACACCATGCCACCTTTGATGACTTTCTGGTGAGTTTTGGATTTACGGGGATTTAAAACCGATATTCGAAATGTTTGAGGACGAGCCAGGACACCAGTACGGTTGTAATTCGTTCCCATTCCTGGCATGGGACCTAAACATGTATCCAAGGACACATGTATAATTTTTCTAGCCATTTTGGTGAACTGGAGCATGTATTTGTAGTTCAGATTTGAATTATGGACATTAAATGCCTAGGAAACTCAATTAGTGTATAAAAAGGCCAAACAAACCCTGAATAAGTTTAAATTTCAGCATGGATATCCTGTCGTTCCATGTTACCCGTGGAAGAAAATACAAGGCGAAAAGAGGCAGTGATTATGTTTCGCCCACAGGGGGAACACGTTTGCCTATCGGAACCACGAGGCTTCTTTGAGAGAAGCTCCGGTTTGTAAGAGGTTTGTAATAATGTTTGGCCCAAATTGGACAATGTTTTTACCACGACATATATGTGCCATGACGTGACACCATGCCACCTTTGATGAATTTCTCGTGAGTTTAGGATTTACAGGGATTTAAAAATTGATATTCTAAATGTTTGAGGACGAGCCCGGACACAGGTACAGTTGTAATTCGTTCCCATTCCTGGCATGGGACCTAAACATGCACCCAAGGACACATGTATAAATTTTCTAGACATTTTGGTGAAATGGAGCATGTATTTGAAGTTCAGATTTGAATTATGGACATTAAATGCCTAGGAAACTCCATTACTGTATAAAAAGGGCAAACAAACCCTGAATAAGTTTAAATTTCAGCACGGATATCCTGTCGTTCCATGTTGCCCGTAGAAGAAAATACTAGGCGAAAAGAGGCAGTGATTATGTTTCGCCCACTAGGGGGACACGTTTCCCTATCGGAACCACGAGGCTTTGTTGAGAGAAGCTCCGGTTTGTAAGAGGCTTGTAATAAAACTTGCGCCAAAATGGACGAAAAAGTTCCTTCACATATATGTGCCATGTCATGATACTATGCCAGGTTTCACGATTTTCGGGTGAGTTTCGGATTTACGGGGATTTAAAAACCGAGATACTTCTCACGAAATGTTTTCAAATAGCACACGGTTCACTCACGAAAGCCGTGTGCCTACCAAACCGTGGCCGATGCCCCCTCCCCCGCCCCCTTGCTGTGCGCGTGATCTGAGTCATGCGTTCCTATTGGCCAAAACCCAAACCCCACGGATCATACGTGTGCATCGTTGGATGCTCCCAGATTGAACGGCAACCCTGAGCCCTTTCGACAGCACATGCAATACATGGGTAAGCACTGTGTGCATGCGTCGTGCTAGCTCACGCTTCCTTCTCTACTAGGTTTTATAAACAGGCTACCGTTTCTCGCCACTCCTCTCATCGGTTTCCCACCTCTTCTCCCATCGTTTTCCCGCTACCAGTGTCAATGCTCATTGAATGCTAGCAGCAACACACCGGCCATGTAAATATCCCACACAGTTTCTAAAAGCTCAAATGTGTGTGATAGGAGGGAGTAGGTCCCATAAGGTGACCAGCGTGAAACACCTTAATGACAAGGAGGCAATTATTATCAGCAAGGGCGGCTTCCCATCCGCTAGCCTAGTCGAATAGCACACGGAAGTTAAGCATGCTTGGGCTGGAGTAGTCCAAGGATGGGTGACCCGGTGGGAAGTTGCATATCTCAAGCTTCATTTAAATGCCATGACACGGTCATTATAGATATATATTATATCTCTATAGTGACCTATCATGGCAATTATATAAACCTTGGGATCCTTGTTTTGATAATTTGTAGACTATGTTTTTATGGGTTATTTTTTGCTCTAAAAAAGTAAGGAATGATTGACTTGACCTATCATGGCATTTATATAAACCTACTATGTTTTTTGTGGGTTATTTTTTGCTCTAAAAAATTAAAGAATGATTGACTTGATCTGTCATGGCGATTATATAAACCTTTTTCAGGTTGCACGCAGGGGATAGGGGGCAGGGTGTTCTTCTCGAGCATGTCTCCCTTGTGCGGCTTATAGATGCGACACTTATCTGTGGGCTCCCCGAGGTATATATACCATCCTTTACCGACAATTAGGGGGCCCACACAATCTATCCCTTTGACCCAACAACGAGAAGGTTTTGACCATGATGGTTTCCTATTGATACTAATAAGGTACACGTGCATTGCACACATGAGATTTGGTAACAAATTATGAATAAATACCACACTATCGCATGTAAGCTTTGAGTCATATATGCATGATGTAGATGTTTGTTTAATTCTTATAGTTCATCTCATCCAAAATCAATTAGTTTTATTAAAAAAATCTATTTTAAGATTCATGAAATTCTGCATTGTAAAGCATAAAGTAAAAAAACAAAAAGTGACAATTCGTCTTAAAAAAATTGGGCAATTAAGATATGGAAGATTCTAGAACAAAGGAGAAGTGCTTGTGTTTTGATGTTTGTGCATTATGCTTAAGTTCAACCATGGCGTCTTCTAGACTGTACATGTGGTAGAATCTGGTGGAATGTAGATGATATCCAATGGCTAGTAGTGCTCGAATTTGCCACCTCTGTACCGTCGGTTTGGCTTCCTCCAACGACCAACTTTCAAAGTTATTCACACACTATATAGGGGTATAGATATAGATGTATCCCATGCTAGACCAAATAAAGTTTGAGCACATGCGTGGGATGACCCCCCCCCCCCACCCGCCGCCACCTCAAAGTTGGGAAACCGACATCGTACGTATTGAACCAGGCTTGGAGTCGGGTATGGTGTTCGGTTTGTAATGCAGTTGGTGGCCCGTCGAAGTTGTGCATTCGGGATTTAAACACATCACACGCAACCGTACCCATACATATTTTCGGGCCGCATGCAGTGTATACGGGGTCTTGTGATGACACCATATTTGTGGGCTCCCGGGTGTATATATATCATCCCTTTGACCGATAATGAGGGGTATGTGTTGGCCATGAATGGATTCATCCTAGTTCGTGTTAGGGCCGGTCACCTTCACATGTCGCTCAACCAAAGCTCGAGGTCATGCACTGTCAGGATTCCCTCCCAGATGCTTGGATTGTTGGGTTCGACCTACATCATACCCTGCGTATCTCGTCCTTAACTACCTTGCCTTCATGGTTGTTGTCTGTATCGAGAGGTAGGCACCATATCTAAATTGTACATTATTCTATATTGAAAACACACATCACCCCTTCCCAACGTACATCATTTTGGGCCGCATGCAAGAGGTGCTGATTTTGTGGTCCCTCTCGTGCAATTTTTATGATGGTTCAATCTATTGGCCCAAGCAGTTAATCGATAACAATAGCTCTCATTTGACCAAACGATAGATTCATTGGTCCATCTTATTGTAGGTCATGGCGGCATGCATGTATGACCAAAGTATCGATCATTACGTGCATCCGCCCCGCTGACACGAAGTGGGAGGTGGTGGGCCAAGCATCCTAGATAGGTTCTTTCGGGTTTGCGAGGCAGGTGCCACCAAAGTTATGCATTGTGTATTTAAAGTCTTAAACATACCCAATATTACTACATATATTTGGCCACTTCCAGGTGATTATTGACTTTTGTCCCCTCTCATCGATCTTCGACGACACGCCCAACCGTGGGCCCGCGCGGTCAAAGTTGTGCATTGGAATTTTGAACATCACAGACCACCCTTTTCACTCATATATACTTGGGCCACATGCTGGTGTGGCTATCTTCTGACCCTCTCTAACGTTATTTTTCTGCAAAGACTCTGATGACACTCAACGGACACGGGTATAATATCTTAACCGTGTGCGATACAAGTGCACTATGAATCACCATGCCTGTGCAAGCGTGAGCAAAGGTGGAGGTACTGGCTCAACCATGTGCGATGCAAGTACGCTATAACATCACCACGACCACGCAAGCACGAGCAAAGGGTGGAGGTACTGGCTTAACTGTGTGCGATGCAAGTGCACTGTAAAATCACCACCTGTGCAAGCTAAAGGTAGGTAAGTTTATTTGGAAATTAGGACGAACCGTGTGCGATAGACCAGCTAGCTACAAATATAAAAACAAACTACCCGCCTTGAGCGTTGCAAAAATCGGTGGTTCCGCCACTTTTCCTTATTATCATACCTGCATATTGTTATTGGACCGTGCGCGACCTTGGGCACTCCTACCCCGCATCAATTCCTTTAACCAACATTTAGTAGCCGCCGTACTTCAACCGTCGCCCACACTCCTCCAGCACTGACCTTATAGTAAAATTGCAGTAGCCGAGGCATTTGAACCGTCGCGCTCCCTCGTCCACCACCATCTCCATCCACCATTACTAAAATTTTCAGTAGCCGCGGCGTATCCTCAAACACCTCCCCCCTCCACAGTCCCCCACCCGCCCCCTTGAACCCTAGCTCGCGACCGCCGCCTGCGCCGCCGCCAACCCCTGCATGTCTGCCTGTTCCTCCTAGCTTAGATAATAAAGTTCAGGTTACCCAGCGATTCCCATACCATCGCCCCACTCCCCTGAATTTTTAGATGAGGCCTGCGGTGTCCCTCCCTGCCAGATCCACATCCCCTATTCCAGAATGTCGCAGCCTAAGCTCGACCACGTATTCCGGGGAGCCCGACGAGCGTTCGGCCAAGAAGAGGTTTATCATGGCCTCTCCGGCGGACGTTGGCGAGGTGGCCACCGTTCGCCCCGACCTCTCGATCCCGGAGCAATGTCTCGTGGCGGAAGCCGGAGAAGACGTTGACTATGTTGCCATGCTGAAGGCTTCATGTCAGCGGGCTAGCATATTACTGTATCTCGGGAAAGCTAGCTACGACATCAAGCTCGTCCACAGCGACGGCTTCACGCAGGCCATGTCACAGGTAAGTGGTCCATCCCCAACCCCTCTGGTTCAACCGCCGTTGATCTCTTTGAAGGCCCTGCCGCTGATCTCCTCCACCAAGCGGTCAAGGATTTGCGATCTTTATACGCCATCGAGACCATTTTGTCATTTCTGAAGGAGACATTCTACGGCGGCGGCTTGGGATCCTCAATTGCCAAGTCAGATCTCATCGACCACGAGGAGGGCACCCACGAAGGTTCTTCCAAGGTGAAACAACCCATCTGTGACATCAGAGAGCACACCATGGGTCTGTGCTCTTCCAACTGGAAGGATCCCGTCCATGAAATGTGAGGCAACATCCTATCAGCAAATCTTACCTTTTCTAGCTTGCCAACCCATACCCTTTGTTGTAGTAGCATTTTCCGTGCAGTGCTTGAACTGTGTCGTGTTTAATTATTTCAGTTATGCAAAAATGTATTGTTCAATAGGGCTATGTGATGTTTAAGTATGAATTGTCCACTTTAGTTTCACGAATGGCTATACTTGGTTGTTTATAGTGAGTAGATGCCTTGTTTATCTGTATTTGGTTGTTAGGCTAGTTGGAGTGAGCATTTTTCCAGTTATCGAACAGATTCCTTGTTTAAGGCCACGATGATGCGATCGCAGTGGTGGTTACAGGAGGCAAGAAGAAAGATGCATCCATCAACGTACGACCTCCTCCTCCTCAACTCAGTGCGCCGGGCCACCATCTGGAGGCTAAGGAGCGGCGGCTTTTGTGCCGAGGTCAAGGTGCTTCTCAGCTAAGGCATCCAAGGCTTCCAGCCGGTCGAAGAAGGCCAACATTGTAGCGTCCTCACTGGCCTTGTAGATACCTATGTGCATGATTTGCTCGTACACATGGATGTGTAGGTCTATGGTTTCTTGCAGGGCGAGGCGCCTCGCGGCGAGCGCGACCTCCATGTGGACATTCTTCGTGGCATCGGCGCGCAGTCGCAGGGACACCAGTGCTTGAAAGAGGTTCCGACCATGGAGGCCGATTAGGGTGGTAGGCAATGAGGAGCCCGGGCGCGCGGGCTGGAGGAGTACGGCGATGTCGTCCGCAAGCTTCTTGACGACGGTGAACCTGTTGGTGGTGCGAACGATCATCTGGTCGTACTGAGAGTCGTAGCTGGCGTCCACGGCGGCCATCCACCAACCGGTCGCCAACACCATGTGGAGACAATCCACGGCGCCATGCCGCAGGCCGGCGTCGTGGACCATCTGGCACAGCCGCTGCCGCTCGCGCGCATCACCACTATGGATCTGGAGTGAGCACTTTTGTGCTTATTAGTGTAGGTGCTTAGGCAAATGCTTAGGTGCGTATGATGGGGTAGATGCATTGGAATGGAGGGGCGCCTTTATATGAGTGCAAACTGCGTTGCATTCACATCGTGCTGCCTCTTTTCCCGGTCCTCCTCCCTACTTCCCTCATGCATTCACACGATGCTAATTGAAGGAGGATGCATCATTGGCCGTTCAACATTTCGGGAACCGATACCCTCTCCCTCGTCTGCATTAAAGCCGTATCGGGAACTGCGCTGCCGGCTGTCAAATCAAATAGTACTGCACCGCCCGCCGCACGCCCGGCTGAACACGCCTCCTCGCCTCCATCTATGCTTAATTACTGAATTTTAATTGAAAAAATTAGACACTACTAGTGATTTTTAGCTTCATATTTTGACAAATCACAGTGTTACAAGGTTGGCAAATGGCAATGTTACTAGATCAACAAATGTCAATCTTTCTAGTTTGACAAATAGCGACATACCCAATATGAAAGATGCAAATCGCACCAAATTTTTTGTAAGTGGTTCACATGGGTCATCCAAAAGAACCGTTTGTGTTGAAGAGATGCACAAATCCTGCTCTCACTTTGCATACAGGTGTTCTATCTAAAACGTTTGCGATAAAGAGCCATTAATACCTATAGCCATTAAAACCAAGACACGTGGCATCATGTGAATGGTTAACATAACGCGCATGATTTGAATTAAACAAACGTTTGAGATATTAAAGTGGCAGCTATTTTTTCAAAATGCCTTTGTTGGCTGTTATTCGAGTGCGACTTCTCTCAAAATGGACACGAAAAATACCACAGCATGTCGGGTGCCATTCCATTATAGCATGCCAAGTTTCATGAATTTCAGACGAGTTTTGGATTTACTAGAATTTAAAAACAAAGTATCTCAATGTTTAGCCGGCAATCAACGGTGACCTGGTGTTTGAAATTCATTCCCATTTCTTGCATTGGACCTAAGCATGCACCCAAGGACAAAGATTTGATTTTCAACCAATTTATATGCACTGGAGCATGTGCATGTAGTTCAAATTTGAATTATGCACATAAATGCATTGAGAACTCAGTTAATGCAGAAAAATGTCCAAACGAACCCCAAAAAATCACAAAAAATAACACAACACTCCTGTTGTTCTATGTTAACACGAGAATTTTTTTGAAAGCAATAAGAGGCAATGGATATCGCTTCGTCCCCAAAGGTGGGGGCGTTCCCTACCGAAACCACCCGAACCTGCCCCAAACGGGACAAAAAATTACCACGGCATGTTGATGCCGCTCCATGATAGCATGGAAAGTTTCAAGAATTTGAGATGAGTTGTGGATTTACTAGAATTTAAAAACCAGGTCTCAATGTTTGCGGCCGAGTGACGGTGGCAGGGTGTTTGACATTCATTCCCATTTCTTGCATGGGACCTAAGCATTGACCCAAGGACAAAGATTTGATTTTTCAACCAATTCATATGCACTGGAGCATGTGCATGTAGTTCAAATTTGAATTATGCACATAAATGCATTGGAAACTCACTTAATGCATAAAAATATCCAAACGAACCCCGAAAAATCATAAAAAATAACACAACACTCCTGTTGTTCTATGTTGACACGAGAAATTTTTGGAAAGCAATAAGAGGCAATGGATATCGGTTCATCCCCAAAGGTGGGGCGTTCCCTACCGAAACTATCATGCTTGTTGTGAGAAGCTCTGGTTTGTGAGAAGCATATACCCAAACCTGCCCCAAATGGGACAAAAAATTTACCACAGCATGTTGATGCCATTCCATGAAAGCATGCCAAGTTTCATGAATTTCAGACGAGTTTTGGATTTACTCGAATTTAAAAACAAAGTATCTCAACATTTTGCGGGCAATCAACGTTGCCCTGGTATTTGAAATTCATTCCAATTTCTTGCATGGGACCTAAGCATGCACCCAAGGACACAGATTTGAATTTTCAACCAATTTATATGCAATAGAGCATGTGCATGTAGTTCAAATTTGAATTATGCACATAAATGCATTGAAACCTCAATTAATGCATAAAAATATCCAAATGAACCCCGAAAAATCCCAAAAATCGACACAACACTCCTGTTGTTCTATGTTGACACGAGAAAAACTTTGAAAGTAATAAGAGGCAATGGATATCATCTCATCCCCAAAGGTGGGACTAAGGGAGTCCTGGATTATGGGGTCCTCGGATGTCGTGGCTACTGTCACAGCCCTAGAATACCTGAGTGAAATAGTTGCATATGCACTCATGCATCATGTCTAAAATTTCTGAAAGTTGAATTGAGGTTTGTTGAAACCCTCAAAATTAGTTCAAAAATAATCAACATTTAATCCTCATGAAATGAGTCCAAGGAAATGTTCCTCTTACTCTGTGAAAATATTGGTAAAAGGTAAAATTCAAACCAATATTTTTGGAATCACAGAAATATTTATTTTGGGCCTTTGAATTAAATCAATGACATATTTGAGTTGGATTTCTTTCTGTTATATAAGAAATAAAGTTCAAATATTTTTGTAAGTTGCCTGTGACCTTGGACTAGTTTCTGAGCTCACATAACAATTTAGAGAAAGTTTAAAAAATGATTTGATGTTTTAAATCAAATCAAAACAAAATACAGAGAAATAGGAAAGAGAAATAAAAGACAGAAAGAAGAGAGAGAGAGAGAGAGAGAGAGAGAGAGAGAGAGAAACCCACCTGGACCTTACCTGGCGGCCCAGCTCGCTGGCCCAGCCCACCTCCACCTTGCCAGTCACCCTCAACCTCCCGCCAGGAGGATGAGAGGCGCGTGGCCACCGCACGCAAGCACGCGCCCCGGCCACCTCTTGCTTGCCGCCTTCCTCTGGACCTCCCGGACGACGCCACGCAAGCCCCGTGCACAACTCTCTCACTCTCACCCGCTTTTCCCTCTTTCCCACAAGAACACGAGCTCAACCGAGCGAGCTCGCCGACGTTGATCGCTGTACGCGTGGCCACCGGCCACCCTTCGCCCTGCCGCTGAATCCAGAAGCTCCGTCGCGTCTTCCTTGCCTCTCCACCGAGCTATGCGGCGCCCGGAGGCCCTGCTTCATAGCCACCATCGTCGTCTTCGCCCTCGGACACTGTGAATCGATGCCATTGATTCGCGGCCACCAACGCTTCCCCGACCCTGCTGTCTGCACCATCCACCTCCTCGTGAGCCCTGCTCTTTCTCCCCCCTATCCCCTACTCAAACTCATGTCGTAGCCGCCGTCCCACCGCAACCGAAGCGCGCTGCCGCCGGCCATGTCGCCGTCGCGGCCATGTCGTGATTCGGTCGCGTCCGAGCACACCACCGTGCTCAACGCGTCTCCAAGAGCCCGTAGGCAGCTCCAGCTTCTCCCCATGTGCCCCTAGCTCCAACCTGAGCACGCCCGTAGCTCCGACCACCGTTTGGCTCATCGGCGACGTTGAATCCGGTGACCCCGTGACCTGCTGCTGCCTCCGCTAGATGCGCGGGAGCAAGGGCTATCGCCCGGTGCCCTCGGCAAGTCCAGCCGACGCCCACAGCGCGATTCCGGAGAGCCGCCGCCGCACTGTGAGGTCGCCGGAGTCCAACTCCGGTGGCTGGTGACGTGGCACGTCATTAGCCACTGATGACCCCGCTAATTAACACCCTCTCCCGCTGACATATGGGCCCATGCCCTAATTAACCCTGGGATTTATTCCCTGTTTAGTTTAGATTAAACTAGCCGGCCCACATGTCAGTTGACCCTGCCACGTCAACGTTGACCTGGCCCCACTAGTGAGCCTCTGCTCCTGCCCTGTTACACTGACGTGCGGGCCCCACAGGTCAGTTTTGACCTGGACCGCCCCTGTTGACTTGATGACATCACCCCGACGTCATGGTGACGCAGTAAGACATTTTTTGGAATTAAAATAAACCAGGAAATTCCAGAAAATAGCTAAACTTCTAAAATTCATAGAAATTCAACCATAACTCGAAATGAAATAATTTATATATGAAAAATTATCAAAAAATGCAATCTATCCATCTGTACCTTTTTCATGCATGTTGGAACAACTTAAAGTTGCTGGATTGGACAAAACAAATAAATGGCATTTAAATAACCACATGTGGAGTTTGAATTTGAACCTTTGGTTCAAACCAACTTCATTTAATCTGGTTTCTAGTTGCATTAGCTCAAATCATAGCATATTGCCATGTCATGATCATGCATCAGACTGTTGCATTGCATTGATTTTTTTCTTTCTTGTTTGCCGGTATTTGTCCCCTCTGAGTAGACGTGGTTTCGACGATGTGATCGATGACACCGATGAAGAGATATACTATATTTAGATGTTCCAGGCAAGCAAAACCCCCTTGTTCATTCCGATACAATCCCACTCTCTCGCTCCTGCTCTATTTTACTGCATTTGGAGAACAACGATTCAACTGTTACATGCTGCGGTAGTTGAACCCCTTTCCTCTGCATGACCTGTCATTGCCACAGTAAATAGATGAAACCCACTAGCATGAGTAGGAGTTGTTTGAGCCCTGATGTGCCTACTCATTCATGCTTGTTGTCATGCCTGCTACTGCTTGGAGTTGAGTCAGGTTTGATTCATCGGGGATGAACTGGAATGTGCTGAACATGTCTTAATGTTGAGAGCTAAGTGTGTGAACATGATTTGGTAAAGGTAGCGCTGAGATGCCATGTAGGAGTACATGGTGGGTTGTCTCATTGAAACCGTCCTTAGGAACTGAGTTCTGTGTTTGTGATCCATGAACAGTTACTACCACACATTGGGTTCCGGTAACTCGACCCCTCTCGGCTTATTAATCGCCTCGATCTCTGTCCAGGAGTTGCAACTAGTTTCTGGTGTTTGTAGGATATGTGTTGGGGGCCGTGCGTAGCGCTGACCCTAGGGTGGGCTATGATGCGGTAGAGACACGAGGCATGGTGTACCGGGATGCCCGTTTGGTGCCTCGGGAACCTTGCTCTCATCGTTTGGGGCCGTGAGCGACACCCCGGCCGGATCTCCTTGCGGATGGAACCCAAATAGGCAATAAACCTAGACTAGAGACTTGTGTGGTTACTCATGTCGTGGCTGACTCCCTCGCCAGGCTTCCGCTTGAAGGTTGCCGAGATACACGACGTGTACATGGTGATAAGTGGCGAGAGCGTGTGTGAAGAAGTACACCCCTGCAGGGTTAACATCATCTATTCGAATAGCCGTGTCCGCGGTAAAGGACTTCTGGGTTGCCTTTACAGTTCATAGACAAGTGAAAGTGGATACTCTAAAATGCGCAAGATAAGCGTGAGTGCTATGTGTAGGGGAACGCAACAGAAAACAAAAATATTCGGTATAGCGAGCACGCCCAGGACCACTATGGAGACTGCATACAAGGTTTGATCTGATCCGTACCGACTCGAAGCGCAGCGGAAGAAGAGTCGGTGTAGATCGTCGGTGCAGATCCCCGCAGCTAGGATTTACAACCTCCCAACCGCGAGGATGTACTCCCTCTCCGGACAGCCCTTCGGGAGGTCGTCGGACAGTCCCCCGAACGATGTCGCGGACAGCCCTTCGGGAGGACCCTCGAAACTCGGACGGAGACTCGGACAGCCCTTCGGGAGGACACTCGAACAGCCCCTCGGGCAAAAGATCGAAACTACAATCTCTCTACGGGGTTGCACACATACGGTGTCAGCTATCCGGCAGCGCTTCGCCGTCCAGAACTAGTTCCTGCCGGAACCCAGACAGCCTTATGGCTCTACGAAACTCTTTTCATGGGAGGGAGAGAAGAAGCCAGATAATTCATGGCATGTGTATGAGATCAAGGGATGAAGAGATGGCAGCCCTCACCTCCTCTATTTATAGGAAAACCAAGGGGTAGTGTGCCTCCACAAATTACCAAAAAAAACCCATGCATTAGGTCACACATGAGGGTGTTAAGGACAAAATGGGATGCCATGTGGAGCTCCAAGGAGCTCCACCACTCATGGCCGGACACCCCTAGGCCCCCCCCCCCCAAATGGGGTTCCTTCCCTTGTAAGCCACTTCCTTCTAGAACTTTGACCAAGTCCAAAAAGGTGGCTCTCCAAAAATATCCCAAAAAGCACTTTCACTATTCACGACGACATTTTTCAGCGTCCGTTCGAACTGAAAATATTTATGTGGGCTTAGAACATTTCCAATACCCACTAAAATAACTTTCAACGCGTTCCGAAACAATTCCGGTTTTAGTGATTTTCATCTGCGAAACGCATCTGAAGTGGCCCCGGCAGCTCCGGAACATTTCCGGTTTTTATCTGAGAAAATTCCAAAAAGCTTCCAGAATGATTCTGGCACCCTCCAAGAATTATCAGGCATTTGCCGAAACCAATCCGACTTAATGGTATATCCCGAAACAACTTTTCGGTACCATCGAAACTTATCCGATGACCTCTCTCTGTGGTACGATTCCGCTGTCCGAAACCTTTCCGGTGTCCGAAACTTTTTCGGTGATTTTCTCTCATACTCCCTGTGTAGTATTCAGCAGATAGATGACCCTTAAGCGTGTGACCCTATAGGTTCGGTGAAGTATAGACATGACCCGGAACCCCTTCCGATCAATGATCAACATCGGAGCCGTGGACACCCATATTGACCCCTATACCCACACGAATGAATATTCGAGTGAACCTCCAGTTGTAGTGAGCTATTCCTATTGCTTCACGATATGTCACAAACACCCGAGGTGAGATTTATTGCATCCCCGTGGACGAACAATTTGTCCACCATGCAAGTTACCTCGTTACTGGTTCTGTTCTCTTTTCTCGTTTCTGTGTTCCGGCATCCCAGTGATCAAATCACAAGGTGTCTGTCCAGACGATTATGGATACCGTAACACCGAGAGGGCCCGAGAATATCTCTCCATCGTCGGAGGAGCAAATCCCAATCTTGAGCTATCTCGTTACTTGCCATACTTTTCCGTAAACCCGTAAGCCGCCGTAATAGCCATCCAGTTACGGATGACGTTTAACAAACCCCAAAGTTCACGAAGCAAGTACGAAGGAACTCGATACTCTCATGGTCTAAGGAATTATCCAAACATTGACTATCTCTGTGTTATTAACCATAAACTTGTGACGAATCGAATCTCATAGCATAACATCAATTGGGGTCAATTCAACGCAAGTGTTCTACCAACATCGCGCCCTCAGAATTGCCAGCATAGACATGCCCATGATCAAGAAAATAGGATCGTCATGCAATAGATGAGCCAGTCTTAGAGGCAAGACTAGGAATACATTTTACCGTTTAGTATACCACACGTGCACATGAGTTTCCCTCCGAGCCTCATGGATATTGCAGACTCGAGAATCATTGCAGTTATAGCATGGAAGCTAAACATTCATTACAAACTTTGGAGATACAAAATAACTGTTATTACTGCCTCTAGGGCATATCTCCTACAGACTCCCACTTGCACTAGAGTCATAATCCAGTTACATGGCTTCCCTAACACCAATGGCTATCCGGTGCTGCTCATGCTTTGCTCATGGTAGAGGCTTTGTCATCGGGTCTGACACGTTCAGATCCGTGTGAACTTTGCATACTTTCACTAAACCCGCTTCGACATGATGTCGAATGAGTTTATATTTGCGTTCAATATGTCTTGTCTTATGGTGCGAACTTGGCTCCCTTGCCTGAGCCACGGCGCCACTATTATCACAACAGATCTCGACCGGGTCATGGGCACTAGGAACCACACCAAGGTCTTCAAGAAATTGCTTGATCCATATCGCCTCCTTGGAGGCTTCTGAAGCAGCAATATATTCCGCCTCCATCGTAGAATCCGCCACAGTCTTTTGTTTGGAACTTTTCCAATCAACTGCGCCACCGTTCAATATGAAAACATAGCCTGATTGAGATTTGAAGTCATCTGGGTCAGTCATGAAGCCTGCATCAGTGTAACCACTTACAATGAGCTCTTCATTACCTCCGTACACAAGGAGTAAATCCTTGGTCCTTCTGAGGTACTTAAGAATACCCTTGACTGCGGCCCAGTGTTCCAATCCTGGATCACTTTGGTACTGGCTGCTAACACTTAGCGCATAGGAAACGTCCGGTCTTGTACATAGCATGGCATACATAATAGAACCAACTCCCGAGGCATATGGAACATCATTCATTTGCACTCGCTCATCGAGAGTCCAAGGACACTGATTCTTGCAAAGCACTGTGCCAGGTGACATGGGGAGAAGGCCCTTCTTGGAGTTCTCCATGTTGAACCTTTTCAACACCTTGTCAATGTACGTGCTTTGGCTAAGCGCTATAAGGCGTTTTGATCTATCTCTATAGATTCTGATGCCTAATACATATGCCGCTTCGCCTAAGTCTTTCATTGAAAAACTTTTCTTCAATGAGTCTTTTATTTCGCTAAGAAAATTTATGTCATTTCCAATCAATAATATGTCATCCACATACAAGATTAGAAATGCTTTTGCGCTCCCACTAAACTTCTTGTAAACACAAGATTCTTCGTCATTCCTGACGAAGCCAAATTCTTTGACCACTTCATCAAAACGAATGTTCCAGCTCCTTGACGCTTGCTTCAGACCATAAATGGCTTTCTGAAGTTTGCATACCTTTCCAGCATCCTTATGAACGACAAAACCTTCTAGCTGTATCATGTATACATCCTCTTTGAGGTTTCCATTTAGGAAAGCTGTTTTGACATCCATCTGCCATATTTCGTAATCGAAATAAGCAGCAATTGCTAGTAATATCCGAACAGACCTAAGCATAGCTATGGGCGAGAAATTCTCGTCGTAGTCCACTCCTGGAACTTGTGTGAACCCTTTCGCGACAAGTCTAGCTTTGTGGATAGTAATGTTACCATCCGCGTCTGTCTTCCTTTTGAAAATCCATTTACAACCAATCGGCTTTACGCCTTCAGGAAGTTCTTCCAAGTTCCAAACTTGGTTTTCGTACATGGATTCCATTTCGGATTTCATGGCCTTGTGCCATTCCTTTGAGCTGGGCCCCGCCATCGCTTCCTTGTAGTGCGCAGGTTCATCGTCTTCAAGAATGAAGATTTCATTATGAAAGCACTCAGGTGGCTGGATAGCCCTACCTGATCTGCGCGGTTCAGTTACAACATTGTCTGAAGTCTCCGCATCATATGCGACAACTTCAGGCTCAGTTGCAGGGATAATTAGCGGAATTTCTTCCGGTTCCTTAGCCATATCAACTGTTGCCGAAGATTCACTAATCTCATCAAGTTGTACTGTCCTCCCACTTAATTCTTTGGCGAGAAACTCTTTCTCAAGAAATTGTCCATTTCTAGCAACAAACACTTTGTTATCGGATGGGTGGTAGAAGGAATACCCAATTGTTTCCTTGGGATAACCTACAAAGTAACATTTGTCTGATCTAGGATCTAGTTTGGTAGGTTGTAAACGTTTTACGTATACCTCACAACCCCAAATCCTGAGATGCGACAAACCGGGTTTCATCCCGTTCTATAACTCGTATGGTGTCGTCTCTACTGATTTAGACGGTGCTCTAATAAGTGTGTGAGCAGCAGTTTCCAGTGCATGACCCCAAAAAGATATCGGAAGATTTGTAAGAGACATCATCAACCTTACCATGTCCAACAAGGTTCGGTTACGTCGTTCCGATACTCCATTTCTTTGTGGAGTTCCGGGAGGCGTAAGCTGTGAAACGATTCCACGGTCACTCAGATGTTGGCCAAACTCATGACTAAGATATTCGCCTCCATGATCAGACCGCAGAAACTTAATCTTTTTGTTATGATGATTTTCTACCTCATTCTGAAATTCTTTGAACTTTTCAAAGGTTTCCGACTTATGCTTCATTAAGTAGATATAGCCATACATAGTCAAATCATCAGTAAAAGTCACGAAGTAGAAATATCCACCCCGTGCGCCTGTGTTCATTGGACCACATACATCACTATGTATTATTTCCAATAATTCACCCGCCCGTTCAGGATGACCCGTGAACGGCGTCTTGGTCATTTTCCCCATCAGGAAAGCTTCACATGTGTCAAATGACTCAAAATCAAAAGACGGTAAAACTCCATCTTTGTGGAGTTTTTGCATGCGTTTCTTTCCGATGTGGCCAAGCCGACAGTGCCACATGAAAGTGGTGGTGGTATCAGCCTTCTTAAGGCGTTTAGCATTCACGTTAAAGACATCATTTCCACATTCAAGATTTAGTATGAAAAGGCCCCCAACAATGGGTGCAAATCCATAAAACATATCCTTACAATAAAGTGAACAACCATTGTTCCCAGACTTGTACGAATACCCATCGTGTACCAAACATGATCCGGAGATAATGTTTCTACACAACAGTGGAACAAAATAACAGTTACTTAGTTCTAAGATAAATCCTGAAGGGAGACATAGAGGCATAATGCCGATGGCTTGAGCGGCGATCCCAGCACCGTTCCCGACGCGCATCACGACTTCATTCTTTGCTAGCTTGCGCACCTTCTGAAGCCTCTGTATCGAGTTGCAAATGTGAGCAACCGATCCGGTATCAAATACCCAAGACTTAGAATTTTCGCTAGCAAGCAAAATGTCAATGACATTAACCTGTATAACAATTATACCTTTTCCGATTTTCCCGATCTTCTTATCTTCCAGATACTTCTTGAAGTTTCTCTTCCAGTGTCCTGTGCCCTTGCAGTAGAAGCACTCAGTTTCATTCTTGGCTCCGCCCTTAGAATTGCTTTGGGAGCTGGTCTTACCGGTGCCCTTGCCCTTCTTTGGCTTGCCTTTCTTTTTGAAACTGGCAGTTTTATTCACAAGCAACACTTGCTTGCGATTTTTCCGCAGTCCTCGTTCTGTAGTTTTCAGCATGGCGAGCACCTCTTCCGCTGTCTTCTCCATCCCTGTCATGTTGTAGTTCATGACAAAACCGTCGTAAGACGGGGGGAGTGAAGAAAGCAACATGTCCATCATATGGCCAGGTGGAAGTGGAAATTCTAGGGCTTTAAGCCTTTCAGAATAGCCAATCATTTTGATCACGTGTTCGCCAACTGAACTACCCTCAGCCATCTTGCATTCCATCAAAGCCTTCATGATATCAAATCGTTCAAACTTTGCGGTTTCCTTGTACAGAGCATCCAATTCCCGGATCATATCACGGGTTTTATGGAATTCAAAACGTTTTTGAAGCCCTGGACTCATGCAACCTAGCATGAGGCACTGCACTAAGTTGTGATCATCATCCTTAGTGGCCCCGACATTTTGTTCATCTTCCGGGGCATCTGCCGCCGGTTTAGCTGGAAGAGCAGTTTCAAGCACGTACAATTTCTTAGCGCTCCTGAGGACAATCCTCAGGTTATGGACCCAGTCCGCATAGTTGTTTCCAGTCATAGCTAACTTCTCTTTCTCTAACATCGGGCCTTTGTTGAACGCGGTGTTGCGAGCCATTTGATCTACAACGGAAAACACAAGTTTCAATTAGACTTTTGTTTATAATGAAATTTGCACTAGTGAATAAACATTTTTATTCGAAAGTGCGCTCCCACTCAAATCAATATCTCTCATAATTGATTTAGGGTGATTCAAGATCCATATTTCTATTCGATGCCATTGACGGGTTCATCACTGATGACACAAATTTCAATCGGTAGGCCAACTTGCCGATCACATCTCTATGTGATTCTTGTTCATCTTTCGATGGGCGTGTTCCGAGCTCAGGACTCTCCTGCCTAAACGTCAAAGACAACCAAGTGATCTTGCTGCGAGGTCTGACCTCACCCGCCTCATTCCTCTCGATTTGTTCGTGCTCATGTGTACATGGCGCACCCCGAAAAGATATGAATTTCAGACGGTGCTACACTTGGGGTGAACACTAACTACTTTGATATTTTAAGTATGAGAGATCACCCTAATAAAAGCGACTACCGCGCAATCAAGAAGGGTGTATCAAGAGGGATAAACATCTCAGGCAATTCATAATAGCATGATATGGTATAGCCTCTTCTGACGGAGAAGTTAAGTATTTCTTCGTCTTCGGCATTCGCGTCGGTGTTCACCTTCGCGAAGATTGCCACCACCTTGTCGATGCACCAGATAATATCACTATCTCCATAGCAGATAAAATAAATGCATTACTTAAGGTTGACACGCAGGTCATTAAAGTGCAATCATATGGCTCCAGCCATCATGCCGAATCATGACACGCAGGTCATGTTAATTACATCATATAGTCATCTCATACACAATCAAATTGAATATGAGCATTGCTATACCACATCACATGCACATCCTGCAAAACCAAGTTAGACGCCTCTAATCGGTTTATGCAAAATTTTATTTTACGTGGCTTCTAAGGTTTTGACTTAAACCGCAGCTACCAACGTTTTATCATCAAGTATGATTATTCAAGTTGCTAGATTAACATCTCGGGATGTAAGAAACAAAAGATAATTAAATCTCGAGCCCCATACTAAACTTCGTCATACGCATGACCCCCGTGCAGATCATATCTGCAATGCCCTTTCATCTGCGAATTTCATCTTTCTTTTGACTATGGCAGAACCCAAAGAACTGATAGCACTTCCATGATCAATCAGGATCACGGATTGCCAGAACTTTGTCGAATTCCTCCATGCTGTCTCGAGATTGAGCAAACGCAAATTCTAGGGAAGCAACAAGAACGACGGGTAACAAATTTCATCTGTCACCCGTATAAATAATTTTCAGCAATAGATCTCATCTACTCCAAAATTATATTATGGAATACCCATACATCTCCATGTATTCTAGATCGTAACCTGCATCTACGCATAGCACGGCTCTTGATGACACTGTAGGGGAACGCAACAGAAAATGAAAATATTCGGTATAACGAGCACGCCCAGGACCACTATGGAGACTGCATACAAGGTTTGATCTGATCCGTACCGACTCGAAGCGCAGCGGAAGAAGAGTCGGTGTAGATCGTCGGTGCAGATCCCCGCAGCTAGGATTTACAACCTCCCAACCGCGAGGATGTACTCCCTCTCCGGACAGCCCTTCGGGAGGCGGTCGGACAGTCCCCCAGACAATGTCGCGGACAGCCCTTCGGGAGGACCCTCGAAACTCGGACGGAGACTCAGACAGCCCTTCGGGAGGACACTCGAACAGCCCCTCGGGCAAAAGATCGAAACTACAATCTCTCTACGGGGTTGCACACATACGGTGTCAGCTATCCGGCAGGGCTTCGCCGTCCAGAACTAGTTCCTGCCGGAACCCAGACAGCCTTACGGCTCTACGAAACTCTTTTCGTGGGAGGGAGAGAAGAAGCCAGATAATGCATGGCATGTGTATGAGAGCAAGGGATGAAGAGATGGCAGCCCTCACCTCCTCTATTTATAGGAAAACCAAGGGGTAGTGTGCCTCCACAAATTACCAAAAAAACCCATGCATTAGGTCACACATGAGGGTGTTAAGGACAAAATGGGATGCCATGTGGAGCTCCAAGGAGCTCCACCACCCATGGCCGGCCACCCCTAGGGGGCCCCCCAAATGGGGTTCCTTCCCTTGTAAGCCACTTCCTTCTAGAACTTTGACCAAGTCCAAAAAGGTGGCTCTCCAAAAATATCCCAAAAAGCACTTTCACTATTCACGACGACTTTTTTCAGCGTCCGTTCGAACTGAAAATATTTATGTGGGCTTAGAACATTTCCAGTACCCACTAAAATGATTTTCAACGCGTTCCGAAACAATTCCGGTTTTAGTGATTTTCATCTGCGAAACACATCTGAAGTGGCTCCGGCAGCTCCGGAACATTTCCGGTTTTTATCTCAGAAAGTTCCAAAAAGCTTCCAGAATGATTCTGGTACCCTCCAAGAATTATCAGGCATTTGACAAAACCAATCTGACTTAATGGTATATCCCGAAACAACTTTTCGGTACCATCGAAACTTATTCGATGACCTCTCTCTGCGGTACGATTCCGCTGTCCGAAAGTTTTTCGGTGATTTTCTCTCATACTCCCTGTCTAGTATTCAGCGGATAGATGACCCTTAAGCATGTGACCCTATAGGTTCGGTGAAGTATAGACATGACCCGGAACCCCTTCCGATCAATGATCAACATCGGAGCCGTGGACACCCATATTGACCCCTATACCCACACGAATGAATATTCGAGTGAACCTCCAGTTGTGGTGAGCTATTCCTATTGCTTCACGATATGTCACAAACACCCGAGGTGAGATTTTTTTCATCCCCGTGGACGAACAATTTGTCCACCATGCAAGTTACCTCGTTACCGGTTCTATTCTCTTTTCTCGTCTCCGTGTTCCGGCATCCCAGTGATCAAATCACAAGGTGTCTGGCCAGACGATTATGGATACCGTAACACCGAGAGGGCCCGAGAATATCTCTCCATCGTCGGAGGAGCAAATCCCAATCTTGAGCTATCTTGTTACTTGCCATACTTTTCCGTGAACCCGTAAGCCGCCATAATAGCCACCCAGTTACGGATGACGTTTAACAAACCCCAAAGTTCATGAAGCAAGTACGAAGGAACTCGATACTCTCATGGTCTAAGGAATTATGCAAACATTGACTATCTCTGTGTTATTAACCATAAACTTGTGACGAATAGAATCTCATAGCATAACATCAATTTGTGTCGATTCAACACAAGTGTTCTACCAACATCGCGCCCTCAGAATTGCCAGCATAGACATGCCCATGATCAGGAAAACAGGATGATCATGCAATACATGAGCCAGTCTTAGAGGCAAGACTAGGAATACATTTTACCGTTTAGTATACCACACGTGCACATGAGTTTCCCTCCGAGCCTCGTGGATATTGCAGACTCGAGAATCATTGCAGTTATAGCATGGAAGCTAAACATTCATTACAAACTTTGGAGATACAAAATAACTGTTATTACTGCCTCTAGGGCATATCTCCTACACTATGGATGGTGTTCTCATAGGGAGACGGGAGCGGATCCATAGTGGTGTATTGATATGGTGAATATGTGGACTCGTGTGCGCCACCTCAAAAGAGTTACTTGCAGTCGTAGTTCAGGATAGCCACCGAGTCAAAACTGGCTTGCTGCAGTTAAACTCCACCACCCCCTGTAAGTGCATCTAGTGCCCCTTAGTGATTTTGGTGTATTGAAGACTTATAGGTTAAGGGACTAATGTGTTTATGAGTGTACACAGGTCTATAAGTCTATGAGGAGTTTGATATTTACAGAGAAAGTCGACCCCTAAAAATGAAGTTCTTCGACTGAAGACTTTAGATTTCAGAAGACTTTTTGAAGACTTTGAAAGTGAAGAAATGGGTGTGACCTTGAAGACTTGGTATTCATTTGAGGAACATGAAGCGTGAAGACTTTTGTTTTCGTAGTTTCATTTTCTCTTTCTTGAGTCATAGGAAACACCGTACTGTTAAAGGGGGTCGAGGAAATACTAAGGAAAAATTTCCATGTGATGCTCAACTCAAAATCCTACACCTACCAATCCCTTCGAGTGAAGCCATTGGAAATCTCATACAGTTCAGTCATATTCTTCAGTGACAGAGACGAAGTTCTTCTGGTCTCTGAGGAATTTTTTTTGACTGAGGAGTTAGGAATTCGCCAGTGCGGATTGCCTACAGAGTGAGGAACATGATAGCCCTGAGGAATTTGATACTTAAGTTTCCGACCGTTGTTGTGCTATGCGCTAGTTGTGCAAAAATATCTACCCACCTAACGGTCATATCATTGAAGGGCATTTATGTCTTATCATGTCGGGCTGCTCCCTAGGCTATAAATAGCCGCCCCCTACAACCACTAGCTGGTTGGCTGCTCCGAGAGAAACTGACACTTGTCATTTGAGAGCATCCCATCCTTTGAGGACTTTGAGCGAAAATCATCGAGTGAGGAAAAACCCAAACCCAAACACCTACAAACCCAAAGTGATTGAGCATCACTGAAGAGATTGATCCTGCGTGGACCCGACGCTTGTTACCTTTGAAGACTGTGCTTCTTCCAGACAGTTAGGCGTCATGGTCTAGAGCATCCAAGAGGAATTGTGGATCGCCGAGTGACTGAGTTTGTGAAGGTTCGGAAGTCACCTGAAGACTTACCATTAGTGATTGGACGAGGTCTGTGTGACCTTACTTCAAGGAGAATACGGTGAGGACTATGTGTCCTCAGGTTTAAATATCTGGCCGCTCCAACCAGATGTACAACTGAGACAGCAGTTGGAACTGGTCTACCAAATCATTGTCTTCACCAAGCTTACTGGTTCTATTTCCTCAACTCTTTCATTTCCTCATTACTGTGTTGTGTGCTTGTCATATCTGTGTTTGAAGACTTTGATTGAAGACTTTCTCAATTTCCTCAGTTCAATTTCTTTAGTCTTTTTGTCTTCATCCTGTGTTATCCTGTGTTTACGCTTTCAGTACTTTGTGCTTGTTTTCATTTCATCATGATGACCATGCTTGTATTCTGTTATGTTTACTTTTGAGTACTTGTTCCGTTGCAAGTAGTTCTTCGCTAAGGAATTTCCTCACCGGCAAATTCCTCATTGAAGAATTCATAAAAATCGCCTATTCACCCCCCTCTAGTCGATATAACGCACTTTCAATTGCTATCAGAGCAAGGTGCTCCCTTGTTCTGTGTGATTTTGGTTTAACCGCCTGGAGTTTTAGTTATGTTGACCGCAGGTATGAAGAAAGTGACATGCCCCATCTTTGACGGTCACGAGTATCCCAAGTGGAAGGCCATGATGAAGAAGCGCCTCATGGCGATGAACAGTGAACTGTGGACCATCACTGAGATTGGTCTTACCGATCTGTGCAAGACGGCGGAAGCTGATGACATTCGCAAGTACACTCTTCTCAACCTCACGGCGAAGGACGTCATCTGCTCCTGTCTGTCTCAAAATCAGTTCAGGAACATCATGCATCTCAATCATGCGAATCTTATCTGGGACCGTCTCTCTGAGGTCTATGAAGGTCATCGAACCCGTCATGATCCTTGGTTTGAGGACTTCAAGGAATCTCTCAACGCGATGACATTTGAACCAGAATCATCATCCTCTTCATCATGCCTTATGGCAAAAAGTGCTGAGGTAACTGAAAGCTACCTATCCGAGTCAAGTGATGATGAATCTGGTGATGAATTTGGACCCAGCTATGTCAAACTTGCTTCCCTTGCCACTAAACAACAAAGAGCTTTGGAAAAAGTTCAATACATGCTAAATAAGAGAGATGATATGTTGGGTGAAGAAATGGATTAGTCAAAAGCTTTGGCTGAAAGTCTTCAGAGACTTCATACTAAGTATGACACCCTTCAAGATCAACATAACACTCTCTTATCTGATCATGAGAAGCTTTCTTATGAATTTCTTCAAAGAAAGCAAGATCTTGAGAAGCTAAGAGTGAGTTATGAAGATCTTCAGAAGGAGCGCGATTCATTACTTGCTCAACAAATCAGCGTTGCTCAGGAAGAATTTGTTCCTCCATGTTTGAAATGCATTGAACGTGAATCTGCTAATTTTTCACCTGAATGTTCAAATGCTTCTAATGTTACAAATTCTTCACATGCCTCTGCTATCACTAATTCCTCATCTGAGGACATTGCTTGTATCACTGACAATGCAGGGCTGAAGGAATTGTACATGACAGGCATGTACAAAAGCCTCAAAGGGCATCAGACTCTTTGTGATGTGCTTAAAAAGCAGATCCTCAACAGGAACCCTAGGAAAGAGGGTATTGCCTTTGAGAGGAAACTCAATGCTGATGGTACATATTGGAAGCCTGAGCAGTACCTCAAAACCTCATGGGTTGCTGCAAAGGGACCTCCAGTTGATCCATCTAATTTATCTGGCTTTACATGTGAATCTTCTCATTCTTCTGATGAGTCATTTGACTCCAACTATAAACTGTTCAAAAATCAGAATGGTGAAGTATTTGCTAGATATGTTGGCACTAACTGCAGGAATGGTTCTCCTATGAAGAAAATCTGGGTTCCCAAAAGGTGCCTTGAAAGTCTTCAGGTGAATGTCCTCATGACACCACCTGTGAAGAATAGGAACCCCAGATCAAATTCTTCATATGGACCATATTCTTCATATGGATCCAAGTCCTCATACGGATCGAATTCCTCACGTGGATCGTATTCCTCAAAAGGATCAAAGTCCTCATGTGAACATCATCGTGCTAACAACTCTGTTTCGCAGGGAAGAGCCAAGAGCTATGAATATGAGCATTATTCTTCTAATCATTATGTTCATAAGTCCTCGAAGAATTTCTCTGCTTATTCATATGCTTACGCTAACTCCTCTTATGTGAAACGGAATGGATTGGCTTCTATGCCACCTTTCTCGTATGGAGCTCGTAGAGTGATGAACTCTTTGCCACCCCTTCAGATATGGGTGGTGAAGAAAAAGAACTAATATCTTCTGTAGGGTCAGGTCTCCAGACGTGCGTGAACGTCTGAAGAATTTGCTGGAGACCTGAAAAGTGCCTGAAAGGACGCAGGCTAATCATGAAGAAATGAACTTTCATTTCTCACGTCCTCATACTGTTTTAATTGTTGCATTGCTTGATGAAATTGGTCTGATGAATTGTGATGTCATATTCTTCACTGATGAAGTATATGAAGTTCGTAAGCTGCACTAATTCATCTGCAGGATGATCAACCCAAAGCCACTGAGTGGGTCCTCGATAGTGGATGTACAAATCACATGACTGGTGACAAGAATCTATTGATGGATGCTCCCTTATCACCATCGCATCTGAAGCATATCATCTTCGCTGACAATGGCAAAAGTCAGGTATTGGGTCTAGGTAAGGTTGCGATCACAAAGGATCGACACATGGACAAAGTCATGCTTGTCGAGTCCTTAGGATACAACCTCATGTCTGTCTCAATGCTTTGTGATCTTGATATGGTTGTTGTCTTTGGCAAGTATCGTTGTGTTGTGGTTATGGAAGCTGACAATTCCAAAGTCTTCTAAGGCTTTAGGAGAGGAGACTTGTATATTGTTGATTTCTCTACAGGACCGCAACCAGCCGTGTGCCTACTTGCAAAAGCTTCAGAAGGCTGGCTATGGCATCGACGACTTGGTCATGCAGGCATGAGGAATTTGCACATGCTTGCGAAGAAGAAGCACGTCATTGGCATTGAGAATATCAAATTCCTCAAGGATCACTTATGCGGAGCCTGTGAAGCTATAAAGATGACCAAGGCTAAGCATCCAGCGAAGACTATCATGACCACTACTCGACCATTTGAATTGCTTCATATGGATCTCTTCGGTCCTAACCATTATTCTGCAGTCACAAATGATGCATCTCTCTATGGCTTTGTTATTGTTGATGATTACTCTCGTTACACATGGTTACATATTGTCACTTACAAACATGAAGTGCAGGAAGTCTTCAAATGATTTTCCTCGAGGGCTTCAACCAACTTCGGTGCGAAGATCAAGCACACCAGAAGTGACAATGGAACTGAGTTCAAGAATTCTGGTCTTGATGACTATCTTGATGAACTTGGTATTACTCATGAGTTATCTGCTCCTTATACTCCTCAGCAGAATGGCGTCGTGGAGCGCAAGAACAGAACTCTTGTTGAGATGGCTCGCACTATGCTTGATGAGTACAAGACGCCTCGTCACTTCTGGATTGAGGCAATTTATACCGCGTGCCACATCATCAACAGGGTATATCTTCACAAATTCTTCAAGAAGACTGCCTATGAACTCCTCATTGACAAGAAACCCAATGTGAGTTGTTTCAAAGTCTTCGGTGCTAAATGTTGGATTAGAGATCCTCATCACAACTCAAAATTTGCACCGAAAGCACATGAAGGTTTTATGCTTGGTTACGGAAAGAACTAGCACACCTACAGAGTCTTCAACAAAGTTCTTCACAAGGTTGTTGAAACTGCAGATGTGCAGTTCGATGAAACTAATGGCTCGCAAAGAGAGCACCTACCCTCTGTGATAGATGAACCAGCACCTGAGGAAACTATCAGGTTCAAGGCTACTGAGGATGTCATTCCTACCGAAGAATCTGCTGAAGAATTCATTCCAGAACGTGAAGAACGTCGAGCTAATGCACCTGAAGAAAATGCTGAAGAAAATGGTGCTGAAGAAAATGTTGATCAAATTCCTCGACGACAACCAACTCATCCTCGCGTTGCAAAAGAAGTGCAAGTGGAGAAGATCATCGATGACATTGAAGCACCATGTCCTCTCACGCGCTCAAAAGCTTCACATTTATCTAACTTTTGTGGGCACTATGCTTTTGTCTCTATCACAGAGCCCACTAAGGTAGATGAAGCATTTCTGGAGCCTGAGTGGATTCAGGCCATGCAAGAAGAATTACATCAATTCGAGCTCAACAACGTCTGGGAACTGGTCAAACTTCCAGATCCTCGCAAGCACAATATCATTGGCACAAAGTGGATCTACGGCAACAAGCAAGATGAAAATGGCCTTGTGGTAAGGAATAAGGCATGACTTGTAGCTCAAGGCTACACACAGGTTGAAGGAATTGATTTCGATGAAACTTTTGCACTTGTTGCTAGAATTGAAGCTATTCGCATATTACTTGCTTATGCTAACCATCATGATATCACTTTATATCAAATGGATGTGAAAAGTGCATTCCTTAATGGTAAGCTTGAGGAAGAAGTATATGTTGCTCAACCCCCAGGTTTTGAAGATCCAAAGCATCCTGACAAAGTCTTCAGACTCAATAAGGCCCTCTACGGCCTCAAGCAGGCCCCTCGGGCGTGGTATGATACTTTGAAGGAATTCCTCATGAAGAAAGGCTTCAAACCCAGTTCACTCGACCCTACTCTTTTCACTAAATCTTATGATGGTGAATTGTTTGTGTGCCAAATATATGTTGATGATATTATCTTTGGCTGTACTGACCAACGTTATAGTGATGAATTTGCCCATATGATGAGTGAAGAATATCAAATGTCTATGATGGGAGAATTGAAATTCTTCTTAGGTCTTCAAATTCGTCAACAGCGCAATGGCATATTCATATCTCAGGAGAAATACCTCAAGGATGTACTGAGGAAATTTGGCATGCAAGATTGCAAATGCGTCAAAATTCCGATGCCCACAAATGGCCATCTGTGCACTGATGAAAATGGTATTGACTTCGATCAAAAGGTATACCGCTCCATGATTGGTTCTTTATTGTATTTATGTGCATCTAGGCCAGATATAATGCTTAGTGTTTGCATGTGTGCCCGATTTCAAGCTACACCGAAGGAATCACACCATAAGGCTGTGAAGCATATTCTTCGATATCTAGCTCACACACCAACACTTGGATTATGGTACCCCAAGGGCTCGGCTTTTGATCTCATTGGATATTCTGACTCTGACTATGCTGGTGATCGTGTGGACCGCAAGTCAACATCTGGTACATGTCATTTCCTCGGACGATCTTTGGTCTGTTGGTCCTCGAAGAAATAGAACTGCGTATCACTGTCTACTGCTGAAGCTGAGTACATTGCTGCTGGTTCTTGCTGTGCTCAATTTCTGTGGATGAAGCAAACTCTGAAGGACTACCGTGTCAATGTGAAGAATGTGCCTCTCTTCTGTGACAATGAGAGTGCCATCAAGATTGCTCACAACCCAGTTCAGCACTCGAAGACAAAGCACATTCAGATTCGTCATCATTTTCTTCGCGATCATGTGTTGAAGGGCGACATTTCTATTGAGCATGTGAAGACTGAAGAACAGCTAACCGATATCTTCACAAAGCCCTTGGATGAGAAGAGATTTAGCAAGTTGCGGTGTGAGCTAAATATCTTAGAATCTTCGAATGTTCTTTGAAAAGGACACTCATCCTAACACCTATGCAAAATTGATGACTTAGATGTGCAACACATGAAGAAACGTTTTTCTTCAAACAATGAAGAATAACACTCTAAGTCTGAAGAAATTAGCGAATAATTTGATTCTCAGAACCCTACGACAATTGTACGCGGTGTCTCAAATCATCATTCTTATACGGTGGGTCACGCCACCACCAAAGTTGAAAATCTTCAATATGAGTTTTTCCTCAGTTGTTCATTTTCTTCAACTTTGCAAAATCTTCACTGTTTTCGACGATTTTCCTCATTGGCTATATATATATATATATATATATATATATATATATATGAGTTTATGTCCTCTACAGCATTCACTTATGGCTAATTCTTCAAGTTGTGTTTTCTGCTAAGTGAATGTGATCGGATCCTTCCCCTCTATGCTAAACTCAACCCAATCTATTCACAAATTCTTCATGTGCGTTCTATTTGAAACTCGTTCAAAATCTTCACTGTGTCCTTGTCAGCTGAAGAATTTGCGAACGGAACTTTTAACTTATCTTATCCAAATTTTCGGATTTGCCGCTCAAACCGTTCCGCATCCCACGAAATACTTATCTATTCACCTACGATCTAACACGATCTCCACTTCTCAGTACGTGGGTGGCACATGTCAAGCGAATGAGAAGGGTCAGGGGCACGTTCGTCCAATTTATTTGGGCGAACAATTTTCCACCGTGGCTATAAATACCCCCTTCCCTTTCCTCACTTCCTTTACTCTGCTCGACCTCTCTCCAGCTCGAGCTTCTCAAACCCTAGCGCCACCGCTACTTCATCGTCGCCGATGAGGAAGAGCTTCACTGCCTCGACCTCGTCGCCGCCGTACTCGTGTCGGCTGCGGAAATCTTCACTCCGCCGCCGCCGTAGCCATCTTCCTTCGCCGAGTTAGGGCGTGGAAGATCTGCACAGATGAACTTCTCATCTCTACCTCACAGTTCGTCGTGTTCTTCGTCCAGGGTAATTAAAAGTTACTTTTACTGCCCTCTTTGATTCAAATGATTTCTACAAAATCTTCAAAAGTGTTTATTCTTCAAATTCTTCACACACTAAACACCTCACATGTCATCTGTTCTTGATTCGTTTCTCTAAGCAATAATTTTTCTTCAAGATTCCTCAATTGTGTGGATCTTTGATCTATACAACTCTGGAACCTAAGACAAAGAACTCTTAGTGAAATTCTTCAAGATTCATCTGGTCAAATTCCTCAAACTTGTTCTTTTTGAAAAACCTTCTGAGAACGCATATGACCTCTCCAAATTCCTCACAACTATACTCTGTTCACAGGTACTCATGTCCGCTACTGAATCTCTAGGTTCTCATCAACTTAACTCATTTGCAGTGTTCCTCGAAGAAAAGTTGCATACTTCTTCAGAGAATTCAGTTGTTCAAATTCCTCATCTCAAGAAAATGGCTGATGGAAAGAAGCCACAGAAAGGAGGAAAGAGGCCTGAGGTCAACACTGCATTTGAAATCCCTGAGGACATCTATGCTGGGTGCTGCACACCCCCTGAGGAAGATAAAAATCAGCGCAAGGTGCGCATTCAGAAGATAGAGAGGAGATGGGCAAGAGAGTGGAGGGAGTACAGGTATGTGACTCCCAAGTACATGAAGAAATTCGCACTCAATCCTCCATGCCCAAGACCTCCGTTGGCACCTGGCCAAGAAGCTGATCTCACCAGCCTCAAGCGTGGTGAGGATTATCCTGATGAATGGGCCAAGCGCCAGGCCAAGCTAGCTAGACAAGCCAGAGAAGAAGTGAGGAAATTCAATGAAGACTCTACTGCCACTGAGGCCTCTGTCAAGCCGAAGAAATCCATGGCAAAGAAGCCTGCGCGTAAGCCAAGTGCTTCACCTTCAATGCCCTCAAGGCCAAGTTCCTCAGCAATGCCCTCACGGCCAGAATCCTCAAAGCCCTCACGGCCAATTCCTCACGCTGCTCCTGCTCCTCCAAAATCCTCAGCTCCTCCGCATAAGTCCTCAGCTGCTCCGACCAAATCCTCAGCACCTGTGCATCTTGCCACGTGCCAAAGGACTACAGGCATCTCTATTGCCTCTGGAGTTTCAGCTAGTTCCTCAGCTGCACCAAATTCTTCAACAGGACCCCCTCTGCTGAAGACAAAGACCACTGCTGGACGAGGTTCTCGCCCAAGTCCTCACAAGAAGCAGGTCGCCTTCCAAGTGCCGTCTGAAGAAGACGAAGCTGATGATGAAGAACTTGCTGAAATCAGAGATAGGCAAGTCAGGGCCGCTAGAGCCAAGGGCACAAATGTGCCTCTGCTTTTGGATCCAGAGTTGATCCTCGACTACATTGATCTCTGGCACAAGGACCCAAGCACTCCTATGCCTGGTTTCAAGTTGACTCCTGGCCAAAGTCATATGCTGACTGCCTTCATCCAAGAAGAGAAATGGAAATTTGAGAAGGCCAGGCAGATCAAGAAAGCGCAGTACAAGAAGAAATTCTTGAAGAACAACGTTGTCTCTATGACAACTGATGAACTTGTGAAGATCCAGTCTGAAATCAAAGTCCTCAGCGATGATTTCAATGCTTACTATGCTGATTGGAAAGGAGCCAAGGTCAGGTTTGTTAAACTGACTGAGAAGTTCACCTCAAATGTTGCAGCCCCATCGCAACAAGAAATTCCTCAGGCTGAAGCATCTCCTCAGCCAACTGAAGAACATGCCGGCACCGCTGATGATTTTTAGGCTGCTGAAGAAAATGTGAGTTCCAGGGCTGATGACTGCATTCCAGCCGCTGATGAAATTGCCAGGGCATCCACTAGTGGTGCACCTGAAGAAAATGAAGTGGTCAGGGCAACTGCATTAGTTGTGCCTGAAGAAAATCAACCAAATTCCTCTGCTCCTCCTGTGCCTACCCCAACTCCAATCTTTCCATCTGCATCAGATGTGAAGAAGACTAAGGCTACATAATGTTTAGCAGTGAAGAAAAGGAAAGCATCAGCTCCTTCAGACTCTTCAGCACCGAAGAAGATGATGAAATTGACAAGCTCATTTGCTAACCCCATTGATGCTGTTCCGATCTCAACTATGCCATCAAAGGACCTTGTTCCTTTTGATGAAGAATATGTGATCCCTAGCGGATCTCATGAAGAAAATCCTTCTGCTGCTTCGTCAGAGCAGATGGATGAAGAAATTGAAGTGGATGAAATCCCTTCAACTCTAGCTGTTTCCTCGCCTATGCCTCAGTTCACTGCTGAAGAGGCTGGCGTTGAAGAAATGGAAGATGAAGATGTGGACATTGGCTGTACCACACCAGTACTGAATGATGATTTTTGGGAAAGTCAGCACCCCAACTCTCCACTGTTCACACCTTTACAGCAAATCCCTCAGTCCCCTGCACAAACTGTTCAAATGGGATTTGAAGAAAATCAACCCTCTGCATCTGTTCATGAAGAAATTCCAGCCACTAGTGCTGAAGAAAATAAAAATGAAGAATTGAAGACACAGACTACCACTGAAGAGGAACCAGAAATTCCTCAGCCTGAAGAACCTGCAATTGCGATTCCTGAGGTTGTAATGCAACTGACTGACACTCCTCTGCCCAAGCCAAAGGATCCATTCTCAAGGAAGCAAAAATTCAAGGCTAATGATTTCTTCGGCGAGCACGTATTCTTCACTGATTACAACCCCTATGACTCTGCTCGCATTAGGAAGAGGCGTTTCTGGACTGCCAGCCAGGCAAATTTTTATTCCTCAGTGTTGTTCAACAAAGATAAAGTCTTCGATCATGAGCACATTCCTCACGTGGATATGTAATCTCTGTCGTGCTTCGTGCCAGTCCTCAGTGTTTTTCACGATGCTAGGCTGTTAAATTTCTGCACTGATATATGTGATTGGAATGAAGAGCTCATTCTTCAATTTTATGCAACTCTGCACATCACTGGAGACTCTGAAGATGTGAATTCATGGGTGCTGGACTGGATGTCTGAAAATACTCACTACAAGGCACCAGCTACTGAATTGCTTCGTGCTTTGCCTCAGTCCTCCCCTTGAAGCTGCTCGTTGCGTCTACAGTGAACCTGAGCTTACAGATCACTATATGAAAGTGCTGATGAAGCCATTGAAGCCAGGTCAGGCCCCAAGAACAAAATTCCTTGTGAAGGAATTGTTATATGTGCCTCGGACTGTCTATCGCATTCTGACGAAGACATTGAGTCCTATCAAGGGCCATGACTCGAATGAAGAAGAAGTCGTTGGCATCATGAAGAATCTGCTTTTCAATATCATTCATGGCGTTGCCATCAACTTCCATGATTTCTTCATGAGGACTCTGGCCAATGTCGCAATGTCAACGTTTGAGTTGAAGCCTTATGCTCCGTGGATTATGAGATTCATCAGAACAAGGTCTTCACTCAACTGCAAAGCTGATACACGGAACCATTGCAGCTACTTGCCCCCGATTGAAGTCCTCAAACGGACATTTTCCTCAGCTAATGAAAAGGGCAAGGCTACTGCTGTTATTGATGAAGGCATTCGTCCGTTGGATGGTCAATTTCGCAAGGCTGCATCCTACTCCACCAATGAGGACTCTGCCACCCATGACTCTGCCACCAACGCAACCAAGCCAAATCCTCAAGGCACAGCTCCCAGGGTGATGACTGACCGTGAGCTTCTCCTCAGTCTTCACCAGAAGGTTGATCGCAATCAAAAATGGGTCAAGCATCAGTTTGGTTCAATTCTTAACAACATGACTGCTACCCACAATGCAGTGAAGAAAAACCATTACTACCTCCATGAAATCTTCAACCGTACCTAGGCTGTTCTATCTCACATTTACAGCGCAGAAGAACTGAAGAAAATGGGTCTCAAGGAAGATTTTGACTGGTTTGCTCCTCCACCGAAGAAATACAAGAAGGTCAAGGTTCCGTCCTTGGTGGCCAGCTCCTATTCTTCATCGCGTGACACCGACGAGCATGAAGACTTGGACGACACTGCGGCAGGCCCTACATCAACAAACGACCCCAACAACGCTGGCGCTCCTTCATCAACTTGATATTCTTCACGGGCGTTAGTCCTCATTTTCGATCCTTTTGGTCATTCGATGACAAAGGGGGAGAAATTTGAGTTAGTCTTCAAGCGGGTCTATCTTTTATGGGCGTTTTTTTTTCTAAAGTTACAACTCTCGTTCTTCTGATGACTTTGTTGGATCGAGTTGTAAACTTAAAACTCTATGGTGGCCTGATACTTTTGCTGTTTCTTCTGCATGCTTGTTCCTCGTTAATGTTATTGCACGCATGCTGAATTACATCAGTCACCATATTTTATCATGCATTTAAAATTCTTCATATATTATGTCAAATGCGTGTATGAATTACAAGATATAGGGGGAGATCTCCATGATTCAACTCTTCAAGTGTGCATTGCTTCAAAAGCAAATTCCTCACTATGCACATCTTCAGGGGGAGTTCTTCTATATCTTGCAATCAAATTCCTCAATATCAGTATTTACACTTCATATGTTTATCCCCATTGAAAACTTAACATATATTGTCACCAATCACCAAAAAGGGGGGAGATTGTAAGTGCATCTAGTGCCCCTTAGTGATTTTGGTGTATTGAAGACTTATAGGTTAAGGGACTAATGTGTTTATGAGGGTACACAGGTCTATAAGTCTATGAGGAGTTTGATATTTACAGAGAAAGTCGACCCTTAAAAATGAAGTTCTTCGACTGAAGACTTTGGATTTCTGAAGACTTTCTGAAGACTTTGAAAGTGAAGAAATTGGTGTGACCTTGAAGACTTGGTATTCATTTGAGGAACATGAAGCGTGAAGACTTTTGTTTTCGTAGTTTCATTTTCTCTTTCTTGAGTCATAGGAAACACCGTACTGTTAAAGGGGGCCGAGGAAATACTAAGGAAAAATTTCCATGTGATGCTCAACTCAAAATCCTACACCTACCAATCCCTTCGAGTGAAGCCATTGGAAATCTCATACAGTTCAGTCATATTCTTCAGTGACAGAGACGAAGTTCGTCTGGTCTCTGAGGAATTTGTTCTGAATGAGGAGTTAGGAATTCGCCAGTGCGGATTGCCAACATAGTGAGGAACATGATAGCCCTGAGGAATTTGAAACTCAAATTTCCGACCGTTGCTGTGCTATGCACCAGCTGTCCCAAAATATCTACCCACCTAACGGTCATATCATTGAAGGGCATTTATGTCTTATCATGTCAGGCTGCTCCCTAGGCTATAAATAGCCGCCCCCTACAACCACTAGCTGGCTGGCTGCTCCCAGAGAAACTGACACTTGTCATTTGAGAGCATCCCATCCTCTTAGGACTTTGAGCGAAAATCATCGAGTGAGGAAAAACCCAAACCCAAACACCTACAAACCCAAAGTGATTGAGCATCACTGAAGAGATTGATCCTGCGTGGATCCGACGCTTGTTACCTTTGAAGACTGTGCTTCTTCCAGACGATTAGGCGTCGTCGTCTAGAGCATCCAAGAGGAATTGTGGATCGCCGAGTGACCGAGTTTGTGAAGGTTCGGAAGTCACCTGAAGACTTACCACGAGTGATTGGACGAGGTCTATGTGACCTTAGTTCAAGGAGAATACGGTGAGGACTGTGTATCCGGGACTGTGTGTCCTCAGGTTTAAATACCTAGCCGCTCCAACCAGATGTACAACTGAGACAACAGTTGGAACTGGTCTACCAAATCATTCTCTTCACCAAGCTTACTGGTTCTATTTCCTCAACTCGTTCATTTCCTCATTACTGTGTTGTGTGCTTGTCATATGTGTGTTTGAAGACTTTGACTAAAGACTTTCTCAATTTCGTCAGCTCAATTTCTTCAGTCTGTTTGTCTTCATCATGTGTTATCCTGTGTTTACGCTTTCACTACTCTGTGCTTGTTTTCATTTCATCATGATGACCATGCTTGTATTCTGTTATGTTTACTTTTGAGTACTTATTCCGCTGCAAGTAGTTCTTCGCTAAGGAATTTCCTCACTGGCAAATTCCTCAGTGAAGAATTCATAAAAATCACCTATTCACCCCCCCTCTAGTCGATATAACGCACTTTCACCCCCTTTATTGATACTGATGCATATGTAGCTAGTTCTGATGTAAGCCTTGCTGGGTACATTTGTACTCACGTTTGCTTAATTTATGTTTTTGCAGAGAGACTTCAGTCTTTCTAGTAGTTCTGCGTGGACTTCGATGTTTAGCTTGTTAACTCAGCTACGATCTTGTGCCCTCAGTAGGGTCTTGTAGATAGTCAGGCTTCTCAGCCTTTTTCATTTGTATATGTCTGTACTCAGACAAGATAATCTTTTGCATGTGCTATTGCTTGTATGACTTGAATGCTGGGTCGTGAGACCCATGTTTGTAATATCTGACTCTTCGGAGTCTTATGAATAAATACTTTGAGTCGTAGAGTTTTGTTGTGATGCCATGTTGTATTTACACATATCGAGCATATTGTGTGTATGACTGAAATGCTTGGTATGTGTGGGATCCGACAACCTAGTTGTCTATCCTCGGTAGCCTCTCTTATGGGGAAATGTAGTCTTGTGCTTCCCTTGAGCCATGGTAGTCTGCTACAGCCCGGTTTACAGGAGTCCTGTTAGCCCAGTTGCTACTGCTCCGGAACACTTAGACTGGCCGGCATGTGTCCTTCTTCGATCTTGTGTCCGTCCCTTCGGGGAAATGTCACGCGGTGTCTTTCGGAGTCCTGTTAGCCTGCTACAGCCCGGATTCCTGGAGTCCTGCTAGGCCAGTTGCTACAGCCCGAATTCACTCGCTGATGACCGACATGTTCGTTGTTGGGTCATGTATGTCTGTCCCTGTAAGTTAGTGGCACTTTGGGTTTACGACTAGTCATGTCGGCCCGGGTTCTCTATCATATGGATGCTAGCGACACTATCATATACGCGTGCCAAAAGGCGCAAACAGTCCCGGGCCAGGTAAGGTGGCACCCATGGGGATACCATGCGTGAGGCCGCAAAGTGATATGATGTGTTGCCTGCTAAATCAATGTGGCTTAGGATTGGGTTCCTGATAGCTTTGGTATCAGAGCCTGACTGCCTGTAGGATTACTAAGCCAAACTGGTCGAAGTTGGGTCTAGAAATGCTTAGTTATATGTAAGGGAATTGATTGTGGAAAGGGACGTAAGGCTCTTTTTACTCCTTTACCTTATGCCCTTCTGATCTGAGTCATCCTTTTCTTTCCTACGTGGGTTAAGGACTAGGATCTCATCTCTCTATTAGGTTCACATGTTACTAATCCGTAGAATCTTAGGATTGTTGGTTCCAGCCTCAGTTCAGTTTCTCCTACTTTTAGTATGTTGTTAGTTGAACCAGAACCTTGATATGATGTTGATAAGTGACTATGCAAATCCTTGTGAATGTCTCAAATCTTTTTCTGAGCATTTACAGTCGTTATGCTTTCCGAGTCATCCCAGGTTTCTAAATAGTCTGATGCATTTGCAAATCCGTTCCTCCCGTTCCTGATGTCCTTTTGGGCCAGATTAAGCACACTAAACGGTCTGTTGAGGTACTCTACTGCCTCGACATATAAGATGGAGCTAGTATTATGACACTAGGCATCCTGGAAAATCACCTAGTAATGTAGCAATGCTTTTTGTCTCTAGTGTGATGATTCTGGCCGCCATTCTCGAAAGCATTCTGTGATGCCATTTAGTTAGTAGGTATTCTATTCCTGGGTTTTGAACCCGAGATTCACTCCACTCACCTCCTGTTGATAGTGTTTTCTAGTTCCTTTAGGATATTAGTAACCTTTGCGATAGTCCTTGAGGTCTGTGGTATTTCCTTCTTCCAAATACCATGAACTGCTTATGGCAAAGGTTCTTTGAACCAAAAGATCACAACCAGGTGCTCTTAATGAGTTCTCCATTCTGCATTGTGAATCTGCCAGTCCTACCTTTCTGCATGGATTATCTGGAAGAAATATGTTGAACTTGTTTGACATACTAAATCTATGCATCCGCAACTCAGAAAACCATATGTTCCTTTGAGTTGTCTCTCTTTAGTTGTATTCTGACCTCTGTCTATTAATTGATAGTCAGGACTAGTTGTGCATTCATGTTATCGATGCCTATTATTCTTGTGGTCCGTCAAGCTATTCTATTCCGGAATGACTAGGAGAAACAAACTCCAGCACCTCATCCATTTCTTGGACTGGTCAAAGTAGTTGTATTCCGCAGATCAAAATGCCAATCCAGCTTTTGTTCTGTTCTACCTCGGAGTATTACCTCCTTTTTGTCAGGATTGCCATGAGAATTGCAGCATCTCTCATGAATTCTTGACGCATTAATACTTCTTGCCATCATTTTTCATACCTCAGTCCCGTGTTGTCGCAACCGGAATCCCGACAAATGAAACGTGATGTGTGAAATCAATACTCCTAGCAACCCCGTTGCTTGGTAGTTAATGGACAATAGTTCATTGTTAGCGTGTTGGTTGTTGAGTTATCATTCTAAGTTTGATCGTGCTACCTGGTCCTTATTATTGGAGCACCCTTCGATCAACGAGTTAGGATTGTTTCAATCCCTCGCTCCCTTGATCATATCGTCTTGCCCTGAAAAGCAAGATTGTTCCCGAGCTTAGTAATATATCGGTGGTTCGTGATTGTCCCAATATCTTCTCGGAAGTATTACCAGGTTGTTCCCTGACCGGTATGTTGAGTTCGTGATCATGTTGGTTTTTTGCTAAACCAGCCATCCTCCAAGAATCTATGTTGGATATCCCTGAGCTAGTTGGTTAATCTAAACAACAACTTGGAGAGTTGGAAGATAAAGCTTTGCCTTACATAGTTCATTCTAAAAGGATATCTGTTGAGTGTGTGTGTTGAAGAAAGATGATATCTTCATTGATTGGTCATCATGATCAGTTATTGGATCTATTGTCTTGTCCAAACTTTGATTTGAGTGTGGGCTATATCATCAAATCAACTCAGAACCAATGATATTCGTAATGTTGTCTTACTTGTGGTTATTTCCTCGAGCATACATCATTATATCTTTTGGGTCTGACCAATGCTATCACCTTGTTCACATAGTTGTGGAATTCCATCTTCATGGAAATATTGATGATTTGTTGTTGAGCTCATCAACAACATTTTATCTTGTCCATGATTCGTGTTGAACGTCGAAGTAGTGTTGGAAACTTATAAGCATTATCTTCATGTCCCGATCATGAAGCATATGTTTGGATGAAAGAAGTGACTTCCTCTAGTTCATGTGCATTTGAAGCAAGTTGCCGCCGTGAATTCGAGAAAGCTTGTATTTTGCTTCCTTTGGAATCATCCCAAGTCAGTCATGCACGTGCGAAGCATTCTATGGTCTGATAGACTGATCATCTCCATTCCATATGTAATCCCTAGCACACCAAGCCACTAACTGATTTGTTCAAGGAGAAGGAGTTCCTTCATAAGAGCTAACCCGGACTTATGAAAGGACTTCGATATCCTCGTTGATGGTTCCCAACCAAAACTCGGTAGTGTTTTGTTATAAGACTACTACGTGGTCATGCTTCTCTGGGACAGCGTGTTCGCATGTGTGTAGCAGAACCAGCTCATGTTTTGGAGCTTACTACCGTAGTTCATTTCCCGAGAACCTCACAACACTATCTCGTCGGTTTGTGTTGCAACTCTTCTTTTCAGACATGTTGAGTCTGAAGTATCCTGTTACTAACCAGATCTGAATCTCAGGCAGATATGATGGTTGGAACCTTCCCAACATTTGCATTTTGTTCCCAGCTTGCACCGCCATGGTGCCCATTTCCCATGGGCTGCCCTTCTCAGCAGTTGTTGTCTAGGATCATCTTTAGAAGTGGTCCTACCATGGATCCCATCCATTTCCGATGATAAGCAAAAATCATCCATTGCGTTGTCTTCAACAAGGTAGTCCACATCATCCATTCTAGTCTGAGTATGACATTCCTTCGAACTCTTTGAAACGATCAATTGTGATTTTCCTTAAGCTGGTATAGAGAGTTTCAATGATCTCTGTATCAAAAGTAATTCTTTTTGCCACTTAAGGGAATACTTCTACGAGTCACCTTCCCTGAGGTGCCTCGTTATAGAATCATGGCAGTTAACTCGTCGCTACTTTGCAACCCATGCACCATCTTATCAAAGCGTGGAATTGTTACCTACCAAATTGAACCTTTGTCATCCGCTTCTTTCGATCACCCTGATGTGTGTTTTGTGTCTCAACTCAAGAGATGTTTCTTTTATATCTCACTCCATGAGTTGATCTTGAGTTGCTCAATCTTTGAGAAGATCGATTCCTGTAGAACTTCTTTTGTCATCAATGTGTTGGGTGAAGATCTTGAAAGCAAGGATGTCAAGATGAAGATGATGCAATGAATAAATATCTTCGATGAGGACAGTCGGATCGAGAAGATTGTGATAGCCTTGTGTTCCCTCTGTCTTCTTACCTCACGTCCTGAATGTCAGGACGAGATTCTTGTTTTGTGGGGGTGAGTTGTCACAGCCCTAGAATACCTGAGTGAAATAGTTGCATATGTACTCATGCATCATGACTAAAATTTCTGAAAGTTGAATTGAGGTTTGTTGAAACCCTTAGAATCAGTTCAGAAATAATCAACATTTAATCCTCATCAAATGAGTCCAAGGAAATGTTCCTGTTACTCTGTGAAAATATTGGTAAAAGGTAAAATCAAACCAATATTTTTGGAATCACAAAAATATTTATTTTGGGCCTTTGAATTAAATCAATGACATATTTGAGTTGGATTTATTTCTGTTATATAAGAAATAAAGTTCAAATATTTTTGTAAGTTGCCTGTGACCTTGGACTAGTTTCTGAGCTCACATAACAACTTACAGAAAGTTTAAAAAATGATTTGATGTTTTAAATCAAATCAAAACAAAATACAGAGAAATAGAAAAGAGAAATAAAAGACAGAAAGCAGAGAGAGAGAGAAACCCACCTGGACCTTACCTGGCGGCCCAGCTCGCTGGCCCAGCCCACCTCCACCTTGCCAGCCACCCTCAACCTCCCGCCAGGAGGATGAGAGGCGCGTGGCCACCGCACGCAAGCACGCGCCCCGGCCACCTCCTGCTTGCCGCCTTCCTCTGGACCTCCCGGACGACGCCACGCAAGCCCCGTGCACAACTCTCTTACTCTCACCCGCTTTTCCCTCTTTTTCCGCATGAACACGAACTCGACCGAGCGAGCTTGCCGACGCTGATCGCCCTACCGCTGAATCCAGAAGCTCCGCCGCGTCTTCCTTGCCTCTCCACCGAGCTATGCGGCACCCGGAGGCCCTGCTTCATCGCCACCATCGTCGTCTTCGCCCTCGGCCATTGTGGATCGCCGCTGTCGATTCGCGGCCACCAACGCTTCCTCGACCCTGCTGTCTGCACCATCCACCTCCTTGTGAGCCCCGCTCTTTCTCCCCCTGTCCCCTGCTCAAACTCATGTCGTAGCCACCGTCCCACCGAAACCGAAGCTCGCTGCCGCCGGCCATGTCGCCGTCGCGGCCATGTCTTGATTCGGTCGCGTCCGAGCACACCACCGTGCTCAACGCGTCTCCAGGAGCCCGTAGCCAGCACCAGCTTCTCCACACGTGCCCCCTAGCTCCAACCTGAGCACGCCCGTAGCTCCAGCCGCAGCTCGGCTCATCGCCGGCGTCGAATCCGATGACCCCGTGACCTGATGTGGCCTCCGCTAGGTCCGCGGGAGCAAGGGCTATTGCCTGGTGCCCTGGGCAAGTCCAGCCGACGCCCACAGCACGATTCTGGCGAGCCGCCGCCGCACTGTGAGGTCGCCGGAGTCCAACTCTGGTGGCTGGTGACGTGGCACGTCATTAGCCACTGATGACCCCGCTAATTAACACCCTCTCTCGCTGACATATGGGCCCCATGCCCTAATTAACCCTGGGATTTATTCCCTGTTTACTTTAGATTAAACCAGCCGGCCCCACATGTCAATTGACCCTGCCACGTCAACGTTGACCTGGCCCCACTAGTCAGCCTCTGCTCCTGCCCTGTTACACTAACGTGTGGGCCCCACAGGTCAGGTTTGACCTGGACCGCCCCTGTTGACTTGATGATGTCAGACCGATGTCATGCTGACGCAGTAAGACATTTTCTGGATTTAAAATAAACCAGGAAATTCCAGAAAATAGCTAAAACTTCTAAAAATTCATAGAAATTCAACCATAACTCCAAATGAAATAATTTATATATGAAAAATTATCAGAAAAATACAATCTATCCATCTGTACCTTCTTCATGCATGTTGGAACAACTTAAAGTTGCTGGATTGGACAAAACAAATAAATGGCATTTAAATAACCACATGTGGAGTTTGAATTTGAACCTTTGGTTCAAACCAACTTCATTTAATCTGGTTTCTAGTTGCATTAGCTCAAATCATAGCATATTTCCATGTCATGATCATGCATCATATTGTTGCATTGCATTGATTGTGTTCTTTCTTGTTTGCCGGTATTTGTCCCCTCTCAGTAGACGTGGTTTCGACGATGTGATCGATGACACCGATGAAGAGCTATACTACTTCATTTAATCTGGTTTCTAGTTGCATTAGCTCAAATCATAGCATATTTCCATGTCATGATCATGCATCATATTGTTGCATTGCATTGATTGTGTTCTTTCTTGTTTGCCGGTATTTGTCCCCTCTCAGTAGACGTGGTTTCGACGATGTGATCGATGACACCGATGAAGAGCTATACTATACCGGGAACAAATACCGGCAAACAAGAAAGAACACAATCAATGCAATGCAACAATATGATGCATGATCATGACATGGAAATATGCTATGATTTGAGCTAATGCAACTAGAAACCAGATTAAATGAAGTTGGTTTGAACCAAAGGTTCAAATATTCAGTGGCTCCAAATCCGGTCAACGGAAGAAGCCATTCAAACGAAACAAAGACGGTTCATCAAGCCTGGACCAAATACTTGATCGACCCTGCCAGATCCACGGCACTCCTGATAAGCCCGCCAACCGTACCAACAGAAGTTGTTGGGTCTTCAAACAGGCCAGCAAGTTAAATGCCGAACATAAGGAGAAAGGGTCGCCGAGTGAGGATGACAACTAGGAACCTCTCATAACAAAAACAGGGGGTCAGAAGAAATTTCCCCCCAAAGTCAAAACGGTGAACATGATATACGTCACCCATATCCCCAAGAAGGAGCGCAAGCACGCGCTAAGGGACGTCTATGCGATAGAGCCAGTCGCCCCAAAATTCAACCCATGGTCAGCCTGTTCGATCACCTTCGATTGCAGGGATCATCCGACCAGTATCCGTCAGGGAGGTTCGGCTGCATTAGTCCTCGATCCAATCATCGACGGATTCCACCTTACGCGAGTCCTCATGGACGGCGGCAACAGCCTTAACCTGCTCTATCGGGACATAGTCCGCAAGATGGGTATTGATCCGTCAGGAATCAAGCCCACTAAAACTACCTTTAAAGGAGTGATACCCAGTGTAGAGGCCCGCTGCACGGGCTCAATCACATTGGAAGTGCTCTTCGGCTCGCCGGACAACTTCCACAGCGAAGACTTGATCTTCGATATCATCCCCTTCCGAAGTGGCTACCACGCACTGCTCAGAAAAACCGCGTTCGCTCATTTCAATGCAGTCCTGCACTACGCCTATCTCAAACTCAAGAAGCCCGGACCACGCGGTGTTATAAGAGTGAATGGAAACATGGAACGCTACCTCCGCACTGAGGATCACACCGCGGCCCTGGCAAAGTACAGGGTGGCCTCGTTAAGCCAACTATTATGTCGGCAGCCAAGTCCTCGGACACGGTCAAACGAGTCCGGATTACCCCATTGTACGACAGTCCCGCTCGTTAGGAGCTCGATTAGCAATCCGTCCCCCATCTCATCCCCTACCGAATTGTGGCATATGTGCCACACATACATAATTACGCACTAAAAATACCATGGGAAAGGATGGAGGCACAATAAGGACAATGCCTGCAATACGGCCAGACCCTACCAGGAAACTCACATTCCTCTCCTAATTTCATTTTATTTTTCTTTCAGGTTCCCTCAAAGCACATCTCCCTTTCGACGGTACCAAGGCCTTTTCTGTGGCCTTTTATGAAAACACCGGTCGATGATCCTCTCGAAGGACAATACACCAAGGAGAAAAGCAGCACAGACGCGTGCCAGAGTACCTAAAGGATCCTTAAAGATCACCTCGTCCGCTTTCAGGACGCACGCATGGTTTCCCCTTGTGTTCGGCAGGTAAAATAGCTTTGTTGCTTATTGCACTATTTGTATCAATATGCTTTGACGTATCAATCAGACTACAATGGAAACAATTTTTAACCCAAACCTACACGGCATTGGCTTATCTTTTAACATATGTTTCCCTATTTTTGTCTGATTATCATGTACACCTCGGTATGGCCTAAATTGCCAGGGGCTTTAGTAAGTCGCGTACATATTTTAAATATTAAAAGAAAGTCCGAACACTTTCACAAGTGCAATTCGGCTTCCCGAATATAACATTATATGCATTGGCTCCGAATCATGTCTTTGGTCAATAGCTGGGTTGCCTGGCTCCTGTGCTTGCTACCCTACGTTCTGTCTGATCGGGTAGGGTAGTGAAGGGAGAACTACTGCGATTGTGTTTCTGGTTCACCCGAACAAACACCTCAGTAGAGAAAGCCGAAAACTGACTGTCATGATGCGGCGAGAGCTGGTCAGCTATTCGGTGACTAAGTATAAATCTCTAGCGACTTTTTTCCGCATTATGCGATAGGCTGGCCTGCACCCGGCCGGGCATTCACATCACCCAAGTTCGGATAATCGAACAATACTATGGGCTGCGTCCGATCTCCCATTATAAAACTCCTATGGCTAAGTGAGGGCGATAAAGCCGCATAGTCTGATTGCCTGGTTCGCCGCACTAACTCCTCCTTCACGGACCAATACGTTGGGTCAAGTGTGTTTAAGTGTTTATCCCGAACACCCCCATACTACCTACGTGGGAGATGAAGCCGACGACTGGCCAACTCGCAGATATCATAAACAGATGCACAGGAGGAGATATTTTAAAGTAAAATAAGCAATATATCATACATAAGCATTGTCTCATGATACTGGATTGGACAACATAGATACATTCACTCAAAAATGATGTCCTTTGAACATTGGCTTTCTACAAAGCAGGATCCTTTCAGGAGATCATCAAAGTACCGCTCCGGTGTTTGGTGCTCTTTGCCAGTGGGCGGTCCCTCGGTCGCAAGCTTGACGGCGTCCATCTTCGTCCATTGCACCTTCACGCGGGCGAAGGCCGTCCGCGCACCTTCAATACAGACCGACCGCTTCACGGCATCAAGCCGAGGGCAGGCACTGACCGGACGCTTGACGAGACCGAAGTAGCTACTGGGCATGGGTTCGGTGGGCCAAAGACGGATTATCAAATCCATCATGGCCAATTCAGCCACCCTGTGTAGTTTGGTCCATTGCTTCAGCTGATCGCTCAGGGGCATAGGATGCTCTGGCGCAAGGTATTGCGACCAGAATAGCTTCTCCGTTGAGCTCCCCTCTTTGGCCCGGAAGAACTCCGCGGCATCAGCAACACTCCGGGTCAGGTTAAAGGCCTTACCCGCCGCAATTTTCCTTGCCTCCTGGATCTCCCGGACAGCGCTTTGGGCTTCGGACTGAGCTTCTTGTGCACTTTGGAGTGCCTTGGCAAGTTCAGAATTTTCCTCCGAACTCTTGCACTCCAAGTACTCGCATTTTCCTATGGCATCCTTGAGCTCTTGCTGGACTTCCCCCACCCGCGATTCATGTTTAAGGCGGGAGGCTCGTTCCTCCTCTGCCTCTTTCTTGGCCTTTGCCAGCGCACTCTTGAGGGCCTCGACCTCAAATGTGTCAGCTGCAAACATAATTATGAAACTCATTGAGATGCTACATCATAGCCGACATCGTTTCAGACGTGCTTCGGTATTACAGACCTTGCGTTTCTTCTAGCTTCCACCTTAGCTCGGATGCTTCGGCGGCATGGGCAGCCGACGCCTGCTTCACAGCCTGTTTGTTCAAACAGATATGTGCGTTAGTCTCTCGCATGAGTTAGTAGATCCTCTATTCGGTTTTCTTTCCGAACACCGAACAGTGTCTCAGGGGCTACAATCTATAAAGCACATACCTCAAAGGGGCTACAATCTATAAAGCCATACCTTTTAAAAGATACTGTAAAGCACATACCTCAAAGCCTCTTAAAAGGCTGGTGTAGGCTTCGCTCAGTCCGCTTTTCGTGGACTGAACCTTTTCAATCACCATACCCATAAGCGTACGATGTTCTTCCACAATGGTGGCGCCTTGAAGCGCTCTCACCAAAGTGTCCGGCGCCTCCGCATTGACAGAGGTCACCGGTATAGTAGGTGCGCCCCCTTCTCGCGAAGAGGGTTGCTCCTCTAACTCCGGAACCATATTTGTTTCCGGAATGACATTTGGTTGGGGGCCAAACTGGACATGGCCCCCGTCTCCTGTCTCCATGGGGGTCAGTTCCCCCATGTTCTTGGCAGCCTCCGACACCTCTCTCTGTCCCGGAAGGGTCCTTTGGGACGACACCTCGGTGTTATCCGCGGCAGTGGGGAGGAAGCTGGTGAAGGCGAATCACTCTCCATCATGTTCGGACCCAGCGAATTCTCGGAAGAGGAGGATCGTTGGGGAAGGACCTTAACCGGACTGCAACATACAACTTAAATGCAGTACAACTATAAGCCAGAAAATCCGGACATATATATACACCTGTGGTACTTACAATCCGGCCAGGGGATTCGGCCTGGGGCGCCACTCATCGGCATCCGACTCATAGTCATCTGTAAGGGAGGTCCTCCCTTTCTTGGACACTTTCGCCGCTAGATCGGCGAAAGCTGCCCTCTTCTTCTTCCCCCCTTGGGTGGGGGACCGCTCTCTTCCTCCTTCTCTTCCTCTTTGCCAGGGGAGGAGAGAGTTTCGGTGTCTTCGGACACTATGTCTGAGGCACCTTTATGGCGGAGGCCATTCTTGGCCTCCTTGCCCTTCTCCTTGGCCTTCTTTTTTCGGCGCCTGGTACGGCGCCGGGACTAGCATCCTCATCAACAGAGGAATAGCTTCGTCTTCGGGCAACGGAGCCGGACAGTGAACCTGTTCCGCTATCGTGGTCCGGCCCTGCAAAAGAAAATGGAGAGTTTAGTGTGCTCCTTGGGCTCGCAAAGCAATGTTACTAAAGAACTTACGGGGGTCGCAGCGTGGGTGCTGTCGTAGCCCAGGTCTTCGGTTGTCTCCAGCCATGATTTTTGGTTCTTGAAAAGCAGCTTCCACATGTATTCGTGCTTCGTGCCGAAGAACCGCTGCAGGGTCCGGGGACCAGCCGGGTCGAACTTAGACATGGGCTCTTGATGCGCTTGACATGGGAGTATCCAGCGGAAGAGCATTACTTGTATTATGCTCGCGAGGCTGGTATTTTTATCTACCATGCTCTTGATGCGCTTCTCCAGCATCGTTACCTCATCAGACGACGCCCAGTCCAGGCCCTTGTTGAGCCAGGATGTCAGCTGCATTGGGGGCCCGGACTTGAACTCGGTGGGAGCAGCCCATGTGGAGCCACGAGGCTTTGTGACATAGAACCACCCCTGCTGCAATCCCTTCACGGTCTCCACCAAGGTGCCCTTGGGCCAAGTGACATTGGGCAGTTTTCTCACCATAGTGCCACCGCAATCTGCGTGCTGGCCGTCCACCACTTTCGGCTTCACATTGAGGACCTTGAGCCATAGGCCGAAGTGGGGGGAAACACGGAGGAAGGCCTCGCATACGGCGATGAGCGCCGAAATGTTGAGGAAAGAATTCGGGGCTAGATCATGAAAATCTAACCCATAGTAGAACATGAGGCCACGGACGAAAGGATGAAGGGGAAACCCCAGTCCATGAAGAAAATGAGGGATGAACACTACCCTCTCACTGGGCTTTGGAGTGGGGATGATATGCTTTTTGGCTGGAAGCCGGTGGGCGATTTCCTTGGCCAGATACCCCACTTCCCGGAGTTCCTTGATGTTTTTCTCCGTGACGGAGGAGGCCATCCACTTGCCCTGCGCTCCGGATCCGGACATGGCTGGAGTACTTTCTGGGAACGGAGTGGATCGAAGCTTGAGCGCTGGAGCTTGAGGGCGGATGGACTGAGGAAGGGGAAGGCGTGGGGTAAAAAGGGGGAATCTTATCTCCTTATAATGGCAGTAAATACCATGCGTCCCCCACGAGCCTTAAAGCTCGCTTATTTTCTAGGGGTCGTGCGGAACGGCACGGTTGGGTTTCCCATACCCGTATTGATGAGAATCCCGCAATAAGGGGGCACGATCTCTGCTTTGACAAGATGTGTTGTCGGTGGTTGGGTCTCGAAACGCGAAACGGGAGGCCGAAAAACGGTTTGAAATAATAGAATGGCCGGACGTAACGTCTAACCTGTGAAATCTTCGGAGGACAGAACTTATCTGTATTCTAATTCAGAGGTATGACTGTTGTACAGAGCCGGATATAGTACTGACAATCAACTGCTTTAAAGAATTCCGAGGAGGAACCCGCCTTGCAATGTCGAAGGCAATCTGCGCGCCGGACATATCATCATTGAAGACTAGTTCAGGGGCTACTGAGGGAGTCCTGGATTATGGGGTTGTAACGCCCACGATGCGGCTATATGTCCCATGTGTCGAGGCACGACTTAGAGGCATAACCGCATTGTGGTATTGTCGCAAGAAGGGACATCTTCACACAATCCCATGTAATGAGCAAGAATGGGATAACGAGAGTTGGCTTACAATCGCCACTTCACACAATACATAAATATAATTCATACATCATCCAAAATCCACACATAGACCGACTACGGTCAAATCCAAATGAAAATAAGATAACCCCAAATGCTAGATCCCCGATCGTCCCAACTGGGCTCCACTACTGATCATCAGGAAAAGAAACATAGTAACGACCACGTTCCTCGTCGAACTCCCACTTGAGCTCGGTTACGTCATCTGCACTGGCATCGTCGGCACCTGCAACTGTTTTGGTAGAATCTGTGAGTCACGAGGACTCAACAATCTCACACCCGCGAGATCAAGACTATTTAAGCTTATAGGAAAGGAAGGTGTAATGAGGTGGAGCTGCAGCAGACACTAAGCATATATGGTGGCTAACATACGCAAATGAGAGCGAGAAGACAAGCAATGCAACGGTCGCGAAGCTAGAAGTGATCAAGAAGTGATCCTGAAACTACTTACGTTCATGCATAACTCAAACAGTGTTCACTTCCCGGACACCGCCGAGAAGAGACCATCACGGCTACACACACGATTGATGTATTTTAATTAAGTCAAGTGACAAGTTTTCTACAACCGGACATTAATAAATTCCCATCTGCCTCATAACCACGGGCACGGCTTTCGAAAGATAATACCCTGCAGGGGTGTCCCAACTTAGCCCATTATAAGCTCTCACGGTCAACGAAGGATAAACCTTCTCCCAGGAAGACCCGATCAATCTCGGAATCCTGGTTCACAAGACATTTCGACAATGGTAAAACAAGACCAGCAAAGCCGCCCGAATGTGCCAACAAATCCCGATAGGAGCTGCACATATCTCGTTCTCAGGGCACACCGGATAAGCGAAGCGTACAGGTACCAACGTAACCCAAGTTGCCAAGGGACGGTCCCGCACGGTGCTCTAGTTTGGACCAGCACTCAGAGGAACACTGGCCCGGGGGTTTAAATAAAGATGACCCTCGGGCTCGCGAAAACCCAAGGGAAAAGGATTAGGTGGCAAATGGTAAAACCAAGGTTGGGCCTTGCTGGAGGAGTTTTATTCAAGGCGAACTGTTAAGGGGGTCTCATAAATCACCCAACCGCGTAAGGAACGCAAACTCAAGGAACATAATACCGGTATGACGGAAACTAGGGCGACAAGAGTGGAACAGAACACCAGGCATAAGGCCGAGCCTTCCACCCTTTACCAAATATATAGATGCATTACTTAAATAAGAGATATTGTGATATTCCAAAATATCCATGTTCCAACATGGAACCAACTTCAACTTCACCTGCAACTAGCAACGCTATAAGAAGGGCTGAGAAAAAGCGGTAACTTAGTCAAACAACGGTTTGCTAGGAAAGGATGGTTAGAGGCTTGACATGGCAATATGGGAGGCATGATATAGCAAGTGGTAGGTAGCACAACATGGCAATAGAGCGAACAACTAGCAAAGGAAAGATAGAATTGATTTCGAGGGTATGGTCATCTTGCCTGCAAGGTTCTCAGAGTTGTCGAAAGCTTGATCCTCGTAAGCGTACTCAACAGGTTCCTCGTTCATGAACTCGTCTCCCGGCTCTACCCACAACAAGAACACAAGCAATGGAACCACAATCAATCACAGGAAATGCACAAGCAACATAATGCAAAACATGCATGATATGCGAGATAGGATATGTGATGCATGTGCGTGCTCCAGACGAAAAAGGATGAACAAGGCAGTAACTTGGCAAACCAAGCATGCCGCTGGAAACATGAGATGATTTCGGCCGATATCGATATAATGATCACCGAAAACGGATGCACGGTTTGCAAATGGCAAGCAAAACAAGAATGACACGATTCTGCGATTAACAGCATGATAGCACTTAGAATACCACAACTAACTATGCTACAGCACCCCAACATAGCAACAAAGCATATGGCAGTAATCTACAGGAGATTCTTGACAAAAGGTGAACACTGAGCTATGGTAGATCACAAAATAACAGGTTCAAACAAGCATGGCAAAAGTGCAAAAGATAACAGGTTCACAGACACAGTGAAATTACTGGACATGGCAGAAACAATATCAGGTAGCAATGTTCAGAGCCAGAAAAACACATGCTACAGGAACTTAACATAGGAAAAAAAGGCATGGAATGAATCTACTAAATGCATAGAACAAAAGTCCCTTACTGACCATGAGCCAAAAAGGATTAGAAGATATGATGGCAACCATGTAAACATAGCAAGTTTCGTTAACAGGTTCCAGACTTAGCAGAAAACAGAGCATGGCAGTAAACAGAATTATGAAGGCATCTTGGTGAGCTTGATTCACTCACCACAAAGCAATGCATGAAAAAACAAGCATATCTACGACAAGATGGCATGTTTTTGAAGCTAAACATGGCAAGAGCAAGTTCATAGCATGTATGGATCAACTACAACAACCTTGGCAAAATTGAATATCATGTTAACAATCTGCCAGAAATATTTTGTAGCAAAAGTAGAGCAAGATTAAGACATGCTATGGCACGCCATAATTGCAAAAAGGGGCATGGATGGCTAGAGCAGTACTATATCTACAAAACATCCTTACTGACCATACTCAAAATAAGCATGGATCTCACTGTAGACACATGGATACATGGCAACAAAATAACAGCAGTCACAGACAGCAAAATTCTAAGTCCCTGAAAACAGAAACATCACGAAGCCTAGTTTGCATGCTTGTGGTAGTCATTACAGAGATCAAAACACCTGTAGAGCTCATGCCCATAAGATGTACACATCAGATGCAACAAAAATAACAAATCCTCAAGTTCTGATAAGTAACAGCAGGTAACAGCATATAGCACTCTTGCACCAGAGATTTGGGCAACAAGATGGACACAAACGAGCATGGTATAATGGAACAAAATGAAGAGCATCTCGAGGCGAACATTTCCACATATTACACGCACGAAACAGAGCAGTATGCACGGAGATATGATGCGATGAACAGGAGAATATAATGTAAAATACACAGGACTTGGGGAAAATCGAGGGGAGGAAGAAGTCAACCGTGCGAGATCTAGGGTTCGGGCTCGCTGGAGCTACTGCTCGCCGGAGAAGGAGGGATGCACGGCGGCTGGCGTGGGACTCGGGGAAGGCGGCGGACGGCGGCGTGGGACCGCACGGGCGACGGCGGGCG